>NC_035107.1:232630501-233004761 GCF_002204515.2 Aedes aegypti | reverse complement strand
CCAAGTAACATGAGTAGCTGAACAACATTTAATTCAGCTGAAATTTGCTTCAGAGTGAGTTGTTCAACTGTTGTTCGACTAAAATGTTTTTTTGGGAACTCCTGATGAAACCCATTGAAGAGCTCTTTATGATACCCCTAGAAGTAATCTGATTGAGTTCTTCGAAGAACTCTGATATAATCTATGAAGGAACTCTGAAAGAATGTCAGGACGAATTCCAAGTTGAATCGCCGATGGAACTCTTGACGGAATCTCTAGAGGACTCCTGATGAAATCCAAATAAGAACTCTGATAGAATTCCTTAAGATGTCCTGGAAGGTACTCCTGATGGAATCCCTGTAGAAACTCTTGATGGAGTCCCTAGAGAGGTTCCAGGTAAAATCCCTTAAGGAACTTCGATGGAATATCTGGAGGAATTCCAGATGGAATTCCTGAAGGAGCTCCTGTTGGAATCCTCGAAGGACTGCTTATGACATCCCCAGAAAAACTCTTGATGGAATCCCTAGAGAAATTTGCGATGGGATTCTTAGAGGAACTTCCGGTTTAATCCCTAGAGAAACTTCCAATGAAACCCTATAGGGTCTCCTGATGAAATCCTTCGTGGAATTCATGATAGAATGATGAGAAGTATCTCTGATGGAATTCCTGGACGAACTCGTGTTTAAATACCTACAAAATCTCCTGGCCCCTAGAAGAACTACTGATGGAATCTCAGTAGGTACTCCTGATAAAGTCCCAGGAGAAATTTTGATGTAGTTCTGATGGAATCCCGTGAAGAATTCCATGTGAACTTTCGGAAGAAATTTCTAAAAGGATCTTCAGGAATTCTAATTAAATCACTGGTAAGAATCATGATTGAAACTTGGTGGAATCATGAAGGAATTACCAATGAAATTCATGAAGAAATTTTGGGTAGAATTCTAAGAAATTCTTGCAGCGTTACCTGGAGGAATTTCTGGCGAAATACTTGTAGGAATTCATGTTACAATCCATGGAGGAATTCCTAAATAAACTTATGATGGAATCTCAGATAGAACTGCTGGTGGATTTGGTAAAGAAATAAGTTAAAGATTATGGGAAAACGCTTGTGGAATATGTAGAAACAAATTCAAGAGCGCACATTTGCTAGATCACCATGGTGTAGACGCTGCGTAAATTCACTCATTTTGACTTTCCATTCATCTGCATCGCCACTTCATGGAAACGCCGAAGCTTCAATTTGACAAATAGTGGGCCCAAAGTCACCCCGTGTGGGTCAATATCACCCCGAAAGATGGTATCTAACCTGTTGGCCAAGAACCTGTTTACGGATCGTTCTTGAATCTTTCGTCCTCCAGAATTTCGCCTATGTTTCTTTGGGCATTGTTTCAGGGATCCAAGTAGTATTGAGGAGTTATCAAATAATCCCACCTAACACCTTCCAAGGCAATCAATCAAAACTATACTGTGATTTTTCTGGAACCTTGATGGTGGTGGTTTAATTTCCTATAAAAATTCTTAATTCGACTCGGTTCAGCATCTACTTGATGCAAATCTTTAAAACATGAAAAAAAGAGATTGATTTCAACTGGTTAACCGCAACCAAACGTATTGATTGTGCGTTGATTATCCGTTTTTGCGTACGTTTTCCATTTTAGTACAAAACCGGATCAAACGGATTGACAAACGCAAACTCAAACGCAAAACGCAACGTATCCATTGTGCTCCGGCCTTAAGGGAAATACTCAATTTTGATCGTGAATTTCGTCAAAAAATATATTGCAATTAGGTTGCAAGGAAGATGAATAAATATGTTTTTCTGCGAGAGGTGTTGAAATTGATCGTATAAAATTATCAAATTTTACTAAAACATGACTTTTATCATGGACATATTGCGGTGGCGAGTTTTACCCCGACGGCGCATTCCACACCTAACTCCCCTACGGATAAGCTGACTACGCTCCGTCACGTGGTTGTTTTAAATTGCAGCATTTTAAGAAAACCTCTCCATTGCGGGATAATCAATCAACGTTTTGTGAATTGGAACGGCCAATGTAAAGTGACGCGATAATCAATCATTGTTGGTGTGCTGCTTAATCGGGATGTATTAGAAGTAGAAGATTCGTCGAGGTAGACGTTTAAATGACTCGAAAGGTATACATAGATTAGTGCATAGTTTGTTATTATTCGTGTAGTTATTCTACATTAAAACAAAGATAAAACAGGGACGTCAATTTTACGCTGATTACAGCCAGTTTCTTAATTAGCAAAACTCCAGGTTCATCGTTTTTATTTCCAAAAACCCAAATTGCAAAAGATTGGCCGGAATATTTATTTTTATCGGAAGGCTCTCCAACATTACCCGGAAAACCATTACCCGAAATGCAATTTACCGGAAGACCATTCATCGAAATGTTTTTTTTTTTTCTCTACAATGTCGACTTTTTTTCATTAAACGTCCTTTTAATTGTTTTAAAGTCCTTGAGGTCAGTATGTTGACTTAAAAATATTTGAAATGACTACCAGGTGAAGGGGAGGTTCTTCCTTCAAAATACATAAGCATCGAAGAGGAGTCTAAAATATGCTCATGCTTGATTGTGTCAATATACACAATCTTCTTCCTTCCTTAGCCGAGTGGTTAAGAGTCCGCGGCTACAAAGCAAAGCCATGCTGAAGGTGTCTGGGTTCGAATCCCGGTCGGTCCAGGATCTTTTCGTAATGGAAATTTCCTTGACTTCCCTGGGCATAGAGTATCATCGTTCCTGCCACACGAGATACGAATGCGAAAATGGCAACTTTGGCAAAAAAAAGCTCTCAGTTAACAACTGTGGAAGTGCTCATAAGAACACTACGCTGAGAAGCAGGCTCTGTCCCAGTGAGGACCTAATACCAAGAAGAAGAAGAACACAATCTTCAAATTCCAGTTGATAAATCATGATTGTCTTTTGAGAAAACTTTTGCAATTTGCGGATGTATTTGTGGGGTATCCGGATGGAAATGATTTTTTTTTCACACCGAATGTCATTAGGTGGATTAGAATCAGTGTAGAAAAAGTATGTATATTGAAATATGCAGATACTGCCTAAAGCTTTAAGGCCCAAACGCAATGATAGCGGCACAGCAACGGAAAGCGGAACCGGTTCGCCAGTATGGATCACATCATCTCGATTGACCCGTCAACGAATGAAAGTGAACCAACACTTAATCGACAAGCATGTTGTAATTCATGTTGGCGAAACGGTTCCACTTTCCGTTGCCGTTCCGCTATCATTGCGTTTGAGCCTTCACAATTAATTAACAGTAACATTATTCTTGTCAATATTTCAATTCTTCAGCAGTTTTTGGATTGGAATTTGGGACGTTTTATTTTACCCATTTTTTAGAAGTTCATAGGTAAACTATGCCAAGTGCTATGTTCCCAAGTTTATCGTAATAATATTTCGAGTGTTCTATGAAATAGTACTCTATCTATTGCTCAACGTTGGTAACATAATAAATTGATATTTTCAAAGAATAATTGAATTTATTATTCTTTAAAAATATCATCATTCTTTGTAAAAATGCCTCCCTTATGAGTTACGGAAATAACAAGCATTGTTCAAATTATTATTTTTTCAAAATGTCATCGTGCTTTATATATAACTATCATTATTATCATTAGTCTATGACAACTTTCAGTGTGTGTGCTCGGAACCTTAATTTAATATCAAGTTTTACAACGTTCCCGTGAGTAAGAATTTGGAATGCAAGGACCAGACCTAGGGGGGTCTGTAGCCTTGAGGTTACGCTTTCGCTTCATAAGCGGAAGGTCATGGGTTCGATTCCCAGCCCCTCCAAAAAAAAAAAAAACCCGTCCAGCCACCAGAAGACGCCTCACGGAGGACCGTGCTTTGGGGAGCACATCCATCCTCCGTCAGTATCAGATGGTGACTGAGACAAACTGACCCTCTTCGCAGGCAGCTAGCCACACTAATAGCAGAGCTCTCTCCTACCTGCTCGGTGTGAGAGTAAAAGAGTAGGAGAGAGTGAAACTAGATGTAAATATAGATAAGTTAAAAATAGATCTGTATCGGTAAAGAAGCTACAAGATCAACTGAGTCCGGCACAGCAGTGGCCACGAGCACGGAGTGCCTTAAAAAAAAAAGGATTGCCTTGTCCATTCCATGGACAAACATGTGGCTTTGATGAGAGTGTCGATGTCATCGATTGATGGTAAGTTAAAAATTAATTCAACCGAGAATTATCAAACAAAAAATGTGTTAATCCTATGTATCGCATGAAGAGAGTCGACTCAGTGACAAAAGTTGACTTCCTTCGTCTAACTCGCAAAATAAGCCTGAGTAAGAGAAACTAATTTCAAATAACGTCAACAACGCTAGGGGTCTATCGATTTCGTGGGAAAGTCTGGCTGATCAACTGAAATCTAAAAATATCGCTCGTCGCATATTGAGAGCTTGAAGTTCGTTCAAGAAGTACAAGTACGTCAATGCAGATTTCTTGCAGTTTGTCATGTTGTTCTGACATATGCTACCTCCAGTAAAAGCACGTACCATACATACTTCCCATTTAATGATCCAATCACAGCGCGTCAAATGTCATTCTGTAAAATCATCACAAAATCCAAATTCGGCTAAATTTTAGACTAAATGTCCTTACGACCAAATGTCATATACTGCTTAAAGCAATTAAACTCTTTTCGACCCAATGCGACAAAATGTCCGTTTGAACTAATGTTAATCGACAAAATATCATAGAATCGAAAAATATAATAAAACATCGAAAGATTTATTTGATAATTATGGATTTTTTCATAAAACTATCGATAGCAAATGACATGACAGTATCTATTTTCTGGTGTGCTGTAAAACACATGGCGAAGTACTTCACGATGTAAGTTAATAACCCATATTTGAGATTTTTTTTACTTATTTTAGAGTTATATTTCATTCCCTTTTTAATTCGCCCCTTGCAGTTAATTATAAGACTTCTATTTTTTTTTCTTCTTCTTCTTCTAGGTATTAGGTCCTGACTGGGACAGAGCCTTCTTCTCAGCGTAGTTTTCAATGAGCACTTCCACAGTTATTAACTGAGAGCTTACTTTGCCAAACTTGCCATTTTGGTTGTGAGATATAAAACCAAAGAAATTTAAATTAGTCAATTAGAAGTTGGTCGGTGGAAATATCGTCAATGCTACCTGTTTGTCTGTGATAAAACGATCAATGAGAGTTTATCATAATATTTGGTTGGAACTATCTTAGACATCATCATATCGAACATACAAACATAAATTATTTTTCAGGAATCCGTGAATTTCTCCGTAATCTCAACAGCTGAAAAGTTCGATGAAATAAATTAACGGAGTGCGGTAAATTTTCACAGTTTTCGGTAAAATTTCATCAAATCCGTTAAATTTCGACGGAATTACGGTGTTTTATTTTACCGAAATGTTCAGCTGTTGAGATCACGGTGAAATTCACGGATTACGATAAAATAATTTAAGTGTGTAAGGTGCAATAAAATAACATAATCGAGCCTTTTTGTTGTTCAAATGTTCTACGCTTTAAACAAAATGACAAATAAGACAAGAAAGCGATTCAAAAATCATCGACGATTTAATTGAAAAATAATTGATAAATCGCCCTTGCTTAAATCGAATTAATTAGCTTCAACAGCGCGGACAGATACCTCACAGAAAACCAATGTTTAAAAGGAGCAATAAACATTAAACCCACCATAAACCCTTTTGTGCGCACACGTTCCAATCCCCACGATTTGCTGTTTCTTTCAATAACGTTTTGTTCGACTACTTCACTATCCCGGTGCGCTCTGATGTACAATATTATATCGTAAAATAAATTTTATAACTATAATCAACGAAGGGTGTACTCTCACAGAGTACTGTGGTGGCCCTGCGAACAATATCATGGTTGTAAATCCAATCCAAATCCAATGCCAAATCCAATCCAATCCAATCCAAATCCAACTCCGAAATCCAAGTCCAAATCCAATCCAAATCACGAATCCAAAATCCAATCCCAAATCCAATTCCAAATCCAATCCAAATCCAATCCAAATCCAATTCCAAATCCATCCAAATCCAAATCCAAAATCCATATCCAACTCCCATCCAAAATCCAATCCAAAATCCAATCCAAATCCAATCCAAGCCAATCCAAATCCAATCCAAATCCAATCCAAATCCAATCCAAATCAATCCAATCCAAATCCAATCCAAATCCAATCCAAATCCATCCAATCAATCCAAATCCAAATCCAATCCAAATCCAATCCATAATCGCAATCCAATCCAAATTCCAATCCAAATCCAATCCAAATCCAATCTAAATCCAATCCAAATTCCAATCCAAATCCAATCCAATCCAAATCCAATCCAAATCCAATCACAATCCAATCCAAATCCCAATCCAAAATCCAATCCGGAAATCAATTCATCCAATGCCAAAATCCAATCCAAATCCAATCCAAAATCCAATCAATCCAATCAGAATCCAATCCAAATCCAATCCAAAATCGCAATCCAAATCCAATCCAAATCCAATCCAAATCCAATCCAAATCCAATCCAAATCCAAATCCCAAACAATCCAAATCCAATCCAATCCAAGTCCAAATCCAATCCAAATCCATCCAAATCCAATCCAAATCCAATCCAAATCCAATCCAAATCCAATCCAAATCCAATCCAATCCAATCCAAATCAATCCAAATCCAATCCAAACCAATCCAAATCCAATCCAAATCCAATCCAAATCCCAATCCAAATCCAATCCAAATCCAATCCAAATCCAATCCAAATCCAATCCAAATCCATAAATCCAATCATCCAATCAAATCCAATCCAAATCCAATCCAAATCCAATCCAAATCCAATCCAAATCAATCCAAATCCAATCCAAATCCAATCCAAATCAATCCAAATCCAATCCAAATCCAATCGCAAATCCAATCCAAATCCAATCCAATCAACAATCCAAATCCCAATCCAATCGCCAAATACACATCCCAATGCCAATCCAATCCAATCCTAAATCCAATCCAAATCATCCAATGCCAATCCAAATCCAATCCAAATCCAATCCAAATCCAATCCCAAATCCAAAATCCAATCCAAATCCAATCCAAATCCAATCCAAATCCAATCCAAATCCAATCCAAATCCAATTCCAAATCCAATCCCAAATCCAATCCAAATCCAATCCAATCCCAAATCCAATCCAAATCCAATCACAATCCAATCCAAATCCAGATTCAATCCAAAATCCAATCCAAATCCAATCAAATCCATCAATCCAAATCCAATCCAAATCCAATAAACCAATCCAATAGCCAAATCCAATCCAAATCCAATCCAAATCCCAATCCCAAATCAATCCAAATCCAATCCAAAATCCAAATCCCAAATCCAAATCCAAATCCAATCCAAAGTCCAAATCCAATCCAAATCCAATCCAAATCCAATCCAAATTCCAATCCAAATCCAAATCCAAAATCCAATCCAAATCCATCAATCCAATCCAAATCCATCCAAATCCAATGCCAAATCCAATCCAAATCCAAGCCAAATCCAGATCCCAAATCCAATCCAAATCCAATCCAAATCCAATCCAAATCAATCCAAAATCCAAATCCATCCAATCCAATCCAAATCCAATCCAAATCCAATCCAAATCCAATCCAAATCCAATCCAAATCCAATCCAAATCCAATCCAATCCAATCCAAATCCGCCAAACCCAATCCAAATCCAATCCAAAATCCAATCAAAATCCAATCCAAATTCCAAATCCAAAGTCCAAATCCAATCCAAATCCAATCCAGAATCCAATCCAAATCCAATCCAAATCCAATCCAAATCCAATCCAAATCCAAATCCATCAATCCAAATCCAATCCAAATCCAAATCCAATCCAAATCCAAATCAAATCCAATCCAAATCCCAATCCAAATCCAATCAAATCCAATCCAAATCCAATCCAAATCCAATCCAAATCCAATCCAATCCAATCATCCAATCCAAATCCAATCCAATCCAATCCAATCCAAATCCAATCCAAATCCAATCCAAATCCATCAAATCCAAATCCAATCCAATCCAATCCCATCCAAATCCAAATCCAATCCAAATCCAATCCAGAAATCCAATCCTAAATCCAATCCAGAAAATCCAATCCAAATCCAATCCAAATCCAATCCAACATCCAATCAAATCCAATCCAAATCCAATCCATAATATCAATCCAAATCCAATCCAAATCCAATCCAAATCCAATCCAAATCCAATCCAAATCCAAAATCCAAATCCAATCCAAGATCCAATCAAATCCAAATCCAAATCCACCAAATCCAATCCAAATCCAATCCAAAATCCAAATCCAATCCAATCCAATCCAATCCAATCCAATCCAATCAAATCCAAATCCAATCCAAATCCAAATCCATCAAATCCAATCCAAATCCAATCCAAAATCCAATCCAAATCCAATCCAAATCCAATCCAAAATCCAATCCAAACATCCAATCCAAATCCAATCCAAATCCAATCCAATCAAATCCAATCCAAAATCCAATCCAAATCCAATCCAAATCCAATCCAAATCCAATTCCCAATCCAAATCCAATCCAATCCAAATCCAATCCAAATCCAATCCAATCCAATCCAAATCCAATCCAAATCAATCCAAATCAATCCAATCCAAATCCAATCCAAATCCAATCAAATCCAATCCCAATCCAATCCGAATCCAATCCAAATCCACCCAAGTCCAATCCAAATTCCAATCCAAAATCCAAAATCAAATCCAATCCAAATCCAATCCAAATCCAATCCAAAATCGCAATCCAACAAATCAATCCAAATCCAATCCAGATCCAAAATCCAATCCAAATCCAATCCAAATCCAATCCAAATCCAATCCAAATCCAATCCAAAATCCAAATATTCCAACTCTACAAATTAATCCAAAAATCCAATCCAAATCCAATCGCAAATCCAATCCAACAATCCAAATCCATCCAAATCCAGATTCCAAAATCCAAATCCAAATCCAATCCAAATCCAAATCCAAATCCAATCCAAATCCAAGTCCAATCCAATCCAACATCAATCCAAATCCAATCCAAATCCCAAATCCAAATCCAATCCAATCAATCCAATCCAAATCCAATCCAAATCCAATCCAAATCCAATCCAAATCCAATCCAAATCCAATCCAATCCATCCAAATCCAAAATCCAATCCAAATCCAATCCAATCCAATCCAATCCAAATCCAATCCAAACCCATCCAATCCAAATCCAATCCAAAAATCCATCTCCAAATCCAAATCCAATCCAAATATTCTCCTTCTCTAGTAAACGCTAACAGTTGGCGCCTGCGGCAAAAAGTACAGATAACAACCTTTTGAACATTCAATTTCTCTCACTGGCTGCCGAGCGGCGACACTGATGTTTGTATTTCACTCACTGATCGCGCTAGAGCATACACTGAAATGAATTTTATTATAGAAACTACTGAATCCATGGTAAAATTAAGAAAAGCACCAACGATTTTCAACCGACTACATACATTAATCTGTTAACTCTACCAAAACATAGTCAACATCACTACACAAGAAAATTTCTTCTGTTGATTTAACCAGAGTTGTAGTATTTTTGATAAGAAACATTCTTGATTTGAGAAGTTTAGCATCATACATTTGACCACACTGTGTTGTACGGTGGGTGTCACGGATTGAAATACAATGCTTTGTAGTGGATGCTACTATGGACATAGTCAAATTTACTGCACTGCTCAGTGATTTTCACCAGATTATAGTAAACTTAACAGATTTTTGTAGTCGGTTGAAAATCGTTGGTGCAGTTCTTAATTCTACCATGGATTCGGTCGATTATACAACAAAATTTGTTTGCATGTAGTTTCGCTTTCCTCTTTGCCCTTTTGGCAAAGAGCTGCAAAGAGACATCAAACAGTAACTTGTTTGAGAGGCTCTCTTCGTTTACTTTCTCTTTGATCAATAATTGAGTCACATTAACCTCTTCTGTTGCATTTTTTTCTATGAAACGCTAGTCAAGGAAATTGCCTTTCGATCAGTAGTGAAAAACTTCCCAAAAGCTTTAGTATTTCACTGTTATAATCGAAAGAGAGCGAGAGAGGAGAGAATCTCTCATTTGTACATAGGTCCTTTAGTAATGTTTCGCGAGAGTTGTCTGGAAATGCTCTTCCCTGAACTGAGAAATGGGAAAAAATGGTCTCCCTCGAACTGGGAGAAAGGGGAAAAACAATCTCTTTATCTTTAGAGCACTGAGGTTGTAAATACAAACTCTTCACAACTGTGGGAATGAAATTAAGCAAGCACAAACTCTTCATCCCGCAGAGTACGGACGCTCAGTTTGTGTGTGGGTAACATCGGTAAAATCGCTTCTCTTTTGTAGTTTATCGTTGAAAGGGGAAGAAAGAGGTTGAATCAAGAGCAAGGAAGAAGCCTGGAAATCATTGATCGGAATGACCTTGGGATAAGGTGCATAAATTTTGAGAAAAGTCGATTTTCGGTGCACTTAATTTTCAAATTCTTCCCGAGCTGACAATACCTACATTGCACACGTTAAGGCTGTGATATTCACCGGGGCACCTCGCAGCGCTCCGCACAGAAAACTTTTATTAATAATTTTATTTTCTTTATTCATTATTATTAATTTTTATTACACCAAACAGTTGAAACTTCTAATAACATGTATGGACAATGACACGCTTTGTTACAGAGATAAAATAATAAGCATAAATATACTTTTTTGTTTATGCAAAATGTAGATTTTTTCCATTATGTGATTTTTATCGCTTTTTGCCATGTGTGTGAGTGTGTATTTTCTCGTAGCTCTTTGCTCTAGTTTCGCTCAATGTTGTTCTAGTTTACATTTTCCTCAGCATTTTATTTTTCTCTGTTAAGGTTTTCGTATTTTTCGTGTGTTGCTCGTTTGATCTTAAGATTTTATCTGCTGTTTCTTCTTTTTCGTGTTGCATTTGATCTCTCGTGTTTTATTTTTCTCGTTATTAGCTCATATCTGCTCGTTCCTCTCTGCATGTTCAGCTCATTTGCTGTTGTTTTTTGTTGTTCTTCTCCTTGAAACGGTTTTATAATGTGCGTCAACCACTTGTTAGGTATGTTTTAGTGTTTTTATTTTGGGATTTATGTTTAATTTTTCCTCTAGAAATCGACCATTATATTACAGTTTCTTTTTTACAATTTTTCTGTAGGTTTCTTTTGGTTTAAATTTTAGCTTGTTTTGTGTGAGTAGTTTTTCTCGCTTGTTTTTTTGGGTTTTCCCTTAAATTTTATTCATAATTTTGATAGAAATTTTGAGAAAAAATATTCTCAAACGTAAGTGTCGTATTTTCATGCGTTTTATATATATTGTTTAAACGTTTCATTGTTCAACAAAATCTTCTTTTCGTGCTGACTGATTTCGGTTTGTTTTGCTTTTGCTTAACTCCCACGTAATGTTCGCTCAAAATTTATTTTTTATTCTAGCATTCAGTTTTAGTCGTAGTTTTCTTCTTGGGTTTCTGGTTTATACTTTACAATAAGACCTTTCACTTAAATTATCAATAGAAACGAAAATGTCATTTCAAAACATAAGATATTATTTGTTTGCTTTTTGTACGTTTTCCCATACTGCCATAATTATCAGACAATTTGTTCTCTTCGTTTTTTGCTCTATAAAAACTTTTAGTCGTTTTAAGTTTTTTGGATTTCGCTTAAAATTAACAGGTCCCGGTCACTGGTTTCCCATCCCAGCGTGGGACTAATGGTATCCGAAATGTCTCCGCATAGTTTTACAGCTTTCGATCGCTTGACAAGTTTGCTACTTTATGAAAACTGATCCTTATTATGGTTGTCTGTTGGTTTCACTTTCGTCTCGTTTCAAACTATAAATATCACTCAGAATATATATAGAAATATTCGATTTGACGTTACTCCATTTTCTCAACAATGAGAAGAGGGTACAGATTGTGCACTGAGCTGCCATCGAGTCGAACGCCGCTCGGAAACGTTGCCTTTGGTAATTTCATGAATTGGTTATCGACCGAGTAGGGTTTGATTTATGTACAATGATTAAAATAGTTTTATTTTAGATGGATTGTGTGCCTTAATGTACGGTTCATGTTTTATATTTTTTGTCATAAACTAAGATAGTTTTGCCAAAGTTTTCACAATTTATTTTATCTAAAAATTTCTTCTATACCTGGTGTGCCTCAATATGATACTCTTATGTAGGATTTAGGTGGCGCTTCGAAAAGCTTTTATACACCAACGATTACAAAATATCGATACAAAAATACTCTTTTTCCATCGTACTTGTATTTTTATCGTCAGCGATAGTGCTTCGGCTATTTTGTTTTTACATAGTCTTGCTTTCTTCGGCTTTACATACTAAATCGGTTTTTAAATTCAAAAGGCTGTGCACGTTTCCAGGGCGTTCGAAGTTCACGAAAGGCTGCCAGCAACACAATTATTAACTCTTCCAAACGAATGTGGTGTCCATGTTGGATTTTAATTTTTTTGTCTCGCCTTTCTCGTTTTCCGTTTATTTGCTGCTGCCTGAAGTGATTTTACTTCAAAGTAATTCTTTTTGCGCGCAATCATTTTTCGCTAGATTTTGGTTTTGTTTTGGGGTCTAAAATGTCTCGCTTTTCTCCACGATGTTCTCGAGATTTCGCTTTAGCTTTATTTTACTACCTTTTTCCACGACTATCAACCAAAATGAACTCATAAATTGATGGTTTTGTTTTGCTCTGAATGATTTTTTTTCTTTCTGTTGCATTGTTTTTGTGGCCTGACTATTTTTTGTTTTTGTTATTTTCTTCTTTTGTTTTTTTTTTTTCAAAATGCGCTTCTTCGAAAATTTCCAAAAACATAATTTCAATTTCGCTCCTTCTATCGGATTTTGATCTTGTCTTGATGTTGATGTTGCTGTTGATGTTCCTCTCTTCTTTCTAAATATTTCTGCATATTTTCTTGTTCTTCACTTTGAAAAAATAACTCCTTCAAAAGATATTTTTTGTTCTTAACAAAAACAGTGACAATAAAACTCAATCAATACACATTAACAAAGAACAACCGAACTCGTAAATTTGATTTCAACGTAACGTAATTTTCTCAAAACACACTTTCATCGATGAAATTATGTGTTTTTGACCGAAACTTGCCTCCGAAACTGCCGATGTTAAGTTGTGTCGAAAGGGATTTCTTTCTCATTGTTGCCAGTTTGTTACCGTATCTGCTATTGCTGATATATCAAGTTTTTTACCAAAAAATTAAAAACCGTCCGAGAGTTACTGCTGATATATAATGCTGTGGTTGTGAGATTGTTCAATTTTGACTCCGGGTTTTGTTGCCTGAAATGCGGCCGCACTATTGTAATCCTGTCTATTGTCAGTATTGAGTAGGTCAAACACCAAAGAGTGGTATTGAACTTTTGCCGTGGGTAGCGCCGTGATGAGTTTGGTTGTGGTAAGCTTGTTTGGGTGAACAGAGTTTGAAAGGAAACAAGTAACTGTGCTCGATCTTTGAAAGGTGGAACAATCGCATCGTAAAAACGTGAATACCGTAGCTATTTGGTTCTTTTTAAAGTTGACAAATTTCTGAAGAACTAAACCTATAAACAGCATCCTATTGAAATCTTACCATCGAAGCCCCCTGATCATTGTTCTATGTCAATACTCTGAGTACTACAGAAACTGCCGGTAAAGGCAAGGTTTGGAATCCCCTAACTGTTTAGGGATACCTGTAAAATAGAACGTCCGAAAGGAGCTTCTTCGCTTGATAGAAGGCTACCTTGCCGGAAATGTTTGCAAAACGACTCAAACAAAACCTTTGAGACGCCTCAATAAGGAAATTTGTATGCTCTTCTAATTTTGCAACTACACGTTGCAATAATTGATACTCTTGAATGCCTTAAGGTGAAACAGTTTGGAATCAATTTCTATGATTGCACTGAAACTTCAAAGGCACAAATCTCGCTAAGGAAGCATCCAGCAACAGTGAACTTTTTATTCTAGCTTTGTGCACTAGCAGAAAGCTTAAAATAAGAATATTAGAAACATTTGCCAACTATTTCGCCAGTTTAGTGCCTTTGAAAACGCGAGTAGGTGCACTAGTCTGCCATTGTGACGGCCATCTTTGGATTCTGAGATGTTTCACCTTAAGCAGGATTTCAAGACAAAAGATTAAGTATAAAAAACCTAAAACTCTTTCATAATAAAAAAATTGCTTTCTTACTTGAAGAAATCATCGGAAAACCATGTGGATTTGAAATTCTAAAACAACTGAATTCAATCGCGAATTTCGACAAGCTCTTGACAAATTTAGCTATTTTCTAAGTATTTAAAGCAAAAAACAAAGATTACTGCTAGGTATACAGAATTACGGAAAAGCAAAATGTCAGAAGGCATTCCGAGTTTTGAGCTAAATCAAATTAATTATTCGATTGTTCTCTGCAGATACAAAAATTCATCCGAAATGCTAACATACAAAAATGAAGAATAGTTCCTGTAAATTTAGGTTGAGAATTGCTCAACTGGCATCACTGCTATGATCATCCACAACTCAGAAAAAAACGAAAATTTCTTCCAAAACTAGAATTTTTCAGTTCCTTAGTACCTTATTTTAACTAAAGTTCTAATTAACAGCTTATCGTTTTCTGAATAAGTTTGATTCAAATTCTGAATAGTAATCTTATAAAGTGTCCGCTATGCGCACGCCATCTTTATTTCAAATTCTGTGCAATCGAGCACTTTGAGTTTGGATGTCACTTTGGGCAAGCGATGATCAAAAGTGGCCAAAATTTTGCAGAGCACAGTCCCTAGAATCGTTACCCAAAAGCCACTTGAATATCCACCGAGTGAAGACGCTCTCGTTTAAGACCAATAACGGCAAAAGTAGCATCGATCCCCGATTGATCTGGGCTATTCTGGCGGTCCGGCCCCGGGAACGGCGGAAACACCACTCTTCGGCGTTTATATGAGCTGGAGTTGCACAAAATTAACCGTTTGCTATTGTTGTTTTCTGTGTTTGAGTTTTATTTTCAACCGTTTCCCTGTTTGTTTATATTTGCGATGGTGGTCAATTGTATTATAGTTTCTTATGTTAAACTGTTTCCTCAATTGATTCGAGTATTGTTTGCTGATGATGCTGGTTTGCTGTTCTAACTGTTGCTAGTAATGGTACTTTCTGTTCTGTTTGCTGTTGGCTTGGCTGTTGGTTAAATACACATCGTGAGATTTTATTTTCACATTTTTTTCTATGACTGATTATTACTGTATTTTTTTGACTGCTGTAAGTGTGTGTTTGTGTGTGTTAAAAAGTTTCCTTTTTGCAAAGATGTTTTGCTTGAGATTTTAAAATTTATACGATAGATTCGACACATATTAGAATGTAAGATGCTTCCGATTAGATTATTTTGCTTGCTTGTTCGATACCAAAAATGTAATTTGAAATAAAGCTATCATTGAAGAGCATTGAAAAATCGCCAAAATTGTTCTTACACATTTGCTTTGATTTTTTTTTGTAGCTCGTATGTTTGTTTTTGTTGTTCGCTTTATCAATTTCCATTTTGTTCTTATGAGAATTGAAATCAGGAAAAATTCAAGTCATTTACATATTATACAGATAGTATAATAAAAACTGAAAATTAATACTTACAATATGAGCGTAGGCCGAAAAGTGTGGGGTTTGACAAAACGAAAACCAATTTTGCTCGTAAGCGTGTCATTATTACCAGCATTTTACTGTTGTTTTTGGGTTTCGATTTTTAGCTTCGTTCAAAAATTTTGGCACAAATGTTTCCTTTGTTTTATTTTTCTCTCGCAAAAGATTTTCAACTACATTTTTTTTCATACTGCTTTAAGTGTGCTTTTAAAGTTTTTTTTTGCTGATTTTTACTTCTGCATTTTTTTTGTTCAAATATTTTTAGGTACTTTATCCTATTTCAACTTAAAAATATATTTCCCCGGCGAGAAAAACCCTGCAACCGGGAAAGTTTTGCGTGTGTATTATCGGTTCTGTAAAAATGAAAATCGGTAAATAAACATGTGTTAAGTATTTACATTTTAACTCCAGAATCTGATCTCGTGCCCGTCCTAATCCGTATGGAATCCTGTGGGTGGGATGCCTCGGGACCGCCATAACCCGCCTGCTATTCCTTCACATGTGTTGGAGTCGATAAAAAATCAAAGAAATCATTGAGAAACGTGTACCCATCGCCACACATCACTAGCCCAAATTACCAGTCGGGATTCTTCCTCTAGAACAGGAATTTTCAAGCGTTTGTTCCCTTGCAAGGTGGCGCTGCCAGCGTGGCGATGGATACTCCGGCTGGTCTATTGTTTGTCGTACATAGTATAAACGTTTGCTGTTTGTGGGATTAGTGTCTGTTTTCCATTTTTTGTTGGTTATTACTTTCACCATTCTGTCACAGTTGCTGCAAGCGTTTCGACGTAAAGCCAACATCGGTGCCGATGGTGATAATATTGGGCTACTCTGATGGATCAGCCATTTCGTCGTAACGCTTGACCATTTCCAAACCGTTTGTTCTACTGTCGTGGAAATCACGTGCAAGATGCTCGTGTTTATGTATGAGTGTGTTCGTTTCTGCCTATTTATCTCTCACAAAACTTTCTATTAAAAACAATTGTGGTGGTTACATATTAAAAAATAGAACTCAAAACTCCCAAGTAGTACCGAAAATATTTTGCCATTGATTTATGTCTTATTATGAATCAATTATGGTTTGGGAAATTTACCTCTGTAGCGTACCACTTGATTACAGTTTAACAGCTCTTATTATTGGTGGAAGTTCGCTTTGGTAAAGCCGATAAGAGATGCAGGTTGAGCACACGTGACTGGCTACAGAATCGATTTCCGGTTTTTCAATTTGGTTGTACAAATTGCGCCAAAATTGTGTGCCAAAACTCGAATTGTCCGATTGAGATTGTTGAACAAAATGGAAAAGTATGTGTATCTGTTTCACATATTAAATCAGAGTAGTTGAATCTTTTCGCATTTGTTTGGTTATGTTTTTGGTTGCCTGTATTTTTTTCTGTTTTTAAGTTGTTTCACAATAAAAGCATATTTTTTACGTGTCAATTGAAATAATGCTTCACTTGCTTGGTTTTTGTTGGTTTTCATTTAGGTATTGATGTTTGCTGCCATCTTCTCTTGTGTAGTTACTGCTGTTGGTTTTGCTGTAGGATTTTCCTTTGCTGAGAAATAATTTTTGAATACTTCTGATTATTTGATACTATTTACTGTTTGTGTCTGCGTGTTTATTTCATTTCTTTTCATTATGTTTTTTTTTTTGTTTCATTAAATAGAGAATAAATACATATGCGTGTGTGTGATTGTGTGTGTGATTAAAATTAGGTTACAAAAAATAATTAGTACCCGTTGTCCCGACCGCAGACCGAGTGTCCGGGCGATCAACAGCTGACTGAGCCATTCATAGGAATCATCAAAAAAGCCAACTCTGATCCACGTTTCCGTTTCAACGCATGTGAATCGCGCTCCAATCCAATGCAGCGGCAGAACAAGGTGCTTCATTTGGGCCGAAATGTTGGATTTTTTTTCAATTTCGAATGAAAATTTTGGTTGAATCCATCATAAATGGCAACGTTCTGAAGATTTTTTTTCGTTTCTCGAAAATCGAATGTTGCATTACAGCGCAACGATTTGAAACAGCACCCTGCCTGGCTACGAATCTTGTCTTCAAAAAGTGTCACTCCCTAAACGCTACTAAAGATAGTTACTGGCTCAACGCCGATAGCGCCCGTCCAAAATCTCACTGGGCCGAGCACGGGTTTGCATTTTCTTCTTGTTTAGTTTATTTTTATAGTTGTAGTTTCGAATAATTACTGGATTTGCTGTTGCTGCATCTGCGATATTTTGTGTTTCATCAATGTTTTTTTTTTCTTTTAAATAAAAACCTAGTTATTTTCTTCACATTAAAGTTGTTTCAATTACAATTTGATTTGATAATTATTAAGTAGCATTTGTTTCTTTTGATGAATGCAGTTTTCCTTCCTTTTCCACTTAACTATCTGTCGTACAGTGGGTTTTTCCTCTTCTGTTAAGTAAATTGACGATTCTTCAATACATGTGTCTGTATGTGTGTGTCTTTTAAATACTGGATCCAATTTTAACAAAAAAAATGAAAAATCGATCATTCGGATTCGGTTTTCTTCCCTACAATGGTAATACTATTAACTGAAACAATTAACAAATAAGAATTCAACAAAATGCAGTCGATCTCCCCCATGGAGGAAGGTCAACACTCGCTTACTATTTGAATACAAAGTTTCTGTTCTGTCTTTCCTTTGTTGCGTTTTATTATACAAAATTTGAACTAAGATTGCTAGAAACATAAAGAAGATGCATCCGAGTGCACTCTTGACACCCGACGTACGTTTACGGTAACTGATGCGATTCCGAGTCAATCAAATCAAAGCCTTTAACAAAACGCTTGTCGTTTATAAAACAAATTGAGCTTTTTTTCTTGCCTATCTTACGCCCCCAAGCATTCACACTTGTGTGTTGATTCTACTTGCAGGTTTTTTTTCTTGTTTCTGTATGTTGGTTTATTGGAATCATAATAAGAATACTTAAAATTTAGTAATTTTTCATGCAAGGTTTCTGGTTAAAATTTCAGCTGTTTCAATCATGCCTGCTATGAATTTTTGCCTGCAATCATCTTTAGCTATGAACATTTCGTTTTCTCGCTTCATCCGCATTTTTGTTTTCTCGATTACTTTTGATAAGTTTTTGGAAATTTTTCTCATTTTCGTTTTGCTGTTTGAATGTGTTTTGTATGTGATATTTTCTATTTTTCTTCAGTGTGATGTGGTGGTAGTCGAGCAATGCATTCACTGATTTTTCATTTACTTTGTTGTTTAACTTGTTCAGTTTTTTAAACCCATTTTCTGATCCATGGTTCCACTGGCTTAGGTGCGTCTGCGTGTGTGTGTTAGTTTTTCCTTTTCTGCTATTTAATAGTTTTCATTTGGGTTATGCGGGGAAGGGGAAATTGAAACAAGAACGTGTGTATGCATTTATTTAATGAGAAATCATACGCAACCGGGAGCAAGGCATGCCCTTGCATCGCCGATTCAAAAGGGGTGAAACTAATCAGCTTGCATCAGATTACAATGGATAGTAGAATCGGTAGTTTGCTTACAATATTTCATTAGATTCTTGTGTGAGTGTGTTCGTAGGTTGAATATTTTCTCATCTCTTTTAGTATGCATTATTTGGTTTTCATTGTTTGAATACTATTTACTACTCACTTCTTGACTTGTTTTCGGTATTAATATATTTGAAAGAATTACTTGGCCTTTCTCTGTCTCTGAATTAGATAACGGCTTCGTTCAGTGCTGCGGCTCCCACTTGGAGCACTTTTGCCACTATAGCTTATTTTTCGGTCCGGGTGTTAAGTAAATGACAAACTTCTGGAGTATTTTGATACTTTTCGCTGTGACTATTATCGTCCAGTTTCCTCTGCGTTTACGTTTACTTAGTACGTAACAATATAATTTTGGATTTCTGTTTTATATATGATATTTTCTTAAATGTAGATTTTTTAAGACTTTTTTTTAGATTGACATAGTGCATACGTCGTGTTATTTCTAAAGTTTTCCATTTCCGTCACCTTTCGTCTTTTCATCGGTTTTGCTGCTATTGTTTGCTATGGGTGTGTGTATGTGTGAGAAACTGAAAAATCCGGTTTTTACTATTGCATGCAGTTGTTCTGTGTGTTTTGCTTTTACTTTTTGCTGATTTCGCTACTGTGTTGGTGGTGGTGGTGGTAAATGTTTACATAACAACTCAGAAAAACAACACCGGATCGCACACAAACAGTCGTGCATTTTAGTGGGGCGAGTAGTCTATTAAAGGGCCCGTATTTATTTATTTTTTATTCTCTTTTTTGTATATAAAACTTATTTATTTACTTTTCATTTTGTAAAAATTAACATTTTATATTTTTATTATTATTTTTTTCTTGAAGGCACTTTAGATCGGACGTTGTGGCCCAAGTGTGTGTGTTTGCCGTGTTTCGGTTGTAAAAAACTTGTTTTTATCGAAATTTTGACTTTTTGTTTTCGTAATTTCAATTTTGCCGACGAAAAATTTCGAGTCGATGGATGGTGATGTGTTGCTATTGCAATTTTTTTTTGTTGCCAAATGTGATTTGTTTGCGAATGTTTGTGCCGAAAAACGCGCGAGCCTGCCAGAATGTTGGCCGTGTGGTCATCGTAACAGAACTAAAAAGTCTAAACATTGTTTTGGTTTTATTTCTTTTGGTTGCCTTCATTGTGTCTATTGCAAGAACGGTTTTGGATTGTGTCAGAGATAAAAAACTTGTGGCTATTTCAGTTTTGAGAATGCCCGGCTGTTTGTGTGGTGTACGATCGCAACTGAACCTGGTTGGTTTGTGTGTCGTGGCTTCTTTTGTTTCATTCAGTTTTGTGAGATATTTTTCCTGTTTCAAACTGCTCATTCACATTGAAGCTGTTATTTCGTCAAAATGATCATGAAGAGTGTTGCGCTGTGCAAGTGCTGTTAAATCACGCTTTTATTAAATTTTATTCATTTGCTTTTCAATCACCAATAGACAAGTAGTTTTATTTTCTCCTTTCTGTGTTTATTGTTGCGGTGATATTTTTTTTTACACATTACTCTATTAGTCCGAATACAACTTGAATGACGTTTCCTTGTCTACCGCGTGAAAGATCCGAAAAAGTCCCAAAAGTGCTCTCATTTGTCAAAAGAGGAAATGGTTGAGCCCGGTGGTAGCTTGCTGCAGTTGAGGAAGAAGTTTTGAACTACTTTTCACATAATATTTTCCAACAAACTTTTTGAAAGGAGATCTGCGATGAATAAGTAGGAAGACGTCATTCATTCTTAAACATCTTCACTCATATTGGTACTCAAATCCGTCGGTATCAGATGGGAATTCAAATTTCTAACGTGATACCCAAATAATAGTTATAATATCATTGAAATTTATTTTATAACCATCGGCCACGTTATTTTTATCTTAAGTTTTGTTTGTATTACACTCAAACGCTGTAGTGTATTAAAGAATTGACCACTTTAATAAGTTTTCCAATAGTGCCTGAAGTATTGAAATAAACGAAAAACCTAAAATAGGTTTTCATTTGTAGCCCGAGGGGATTTTTTAAATTCATGTCTTGTTCATTAACTGTCAAAAACATGCATCAAGGGCTACATTTTAGTTTAATTTAGTTTCACCAAGTTTACTACGTTGCTTGGTAGTCAAAAGTCACTAAATTAAATGCTAACATTAATGACAGATGACGTTGCTTGTCAGCATATCTGCAAACCTAAAAGACAAATGGGTACCAAAGAAGATAACAGCTTGTATTGTTATATTCACCAAAATTGTTTTGGTGAGTGTATTGAATTCAAACATCTGGCAGTCCAGTTCCGTTCATCTAGAATTAATATTTTTCAGTATCCAGTATCTGATTGCCATGCTGGATTCTGTTAAAATCGTGGATGTATCAGGAAAGTGACGGAATCGTTGGAAAATTCGAGATTTCATTAGAAGAACCCGATGGGTTGATTCGGGAGAATCTGCAGTAGTTTATATGAGTAGCCAACATGAATAAATGTGCGTGGTTGCATCAAATCGTGTCGATGTGTACAGCTCTCATTTTTCGTTACTAAAAAAATGAGTGCTCTTAAGACATTAGCACGATGCGAAGCGATACCTTTATCCCCAATGTAGCAATCATAAAAACTGATCACAGAGTAACAATATTTTAAATACTATTCATTGCTGCATCTCAACTCAGTTGCATGAACAATACAGTTACGGAAAAGGTTGAATAAACTATGAAGAATCGTTATTAAAACTTCGCATTTCTTTTCCATACAGTTCAGCTGGCGTAACGCTCCTGTTTCAATACAAATTCCAACATCTTTAGCCCTCCTCCATTGATGCTGCAACAAGCTCACTGACGCCAGGTCCCGGTGTCATTCAATTTGCTCGAAAAATTTCGACAGCACTCGGATAATTTTGAATTTTGAAGAAAAATTTCCAATTCTAACCAAGGCGGGTAACTTATAACATTTCATACATTTTGCTGCCGCCTCTGGGTGGCGAAATTTTGTTTCCTACGCGGTTTCTTCGCCGCAAAAAACTATTGGACACGAATGGTTCGAATCGCCTGTGGTTGTTTCACAATCATTTTTCGAAAAATAATCCACTTTCAAATATGAACGTTTTTTTTTTCTTCTTGTGTTATTTGTGTGTGCGAGTTGAAAACGATGTAAACTGAAAGCGAACGATAGACTCTTCTGGCGAGAGACCAACTAAACTGATAATGATAAAAACACGATTCACTCCACAGCGGAAGAGCTCGGGAGGCACAAACGTATCGATAGGACCGAATCAGCGCCCCGAATTCTTCCAACAGTAAAGTCGTATTGTCCGGTTGATGTGACATCCTGTAAATCATAAACATCTCAAACATTATTTCTCATTTAACGGTTGAGATCGGTTGCATACGTATGTATGTATCTGTGTATGTGTGATTCTATTGTTCAGTAAACTGTAGACCAAACGGACGTCCGGCCCGCCGGATCGGACGCCCGTCTCAATAACTAACCGAAAACCTGTTTTCTAACCAAGGATGTGTACAAACTGAAATGTCTCTTCCGACTGGCCACGGCACTCGGGGATTCGCCTGAGTGGAACCGCAGTCAAGCCGTGCTTTGATAAATACAAAGATCTGCCGGTTTGCCGAATAGTTCGGTTGCTTTCCTCAACCTGATCGCGAAAAGTTTGTTCGTTTGTTTACATTTTAGAAATAACCGCTACCATGACTATATTTTTCTTCTTTTTGAAAATTTGTTATTTTTGTTTTTTTTTTGTTTCTTGGGAATAAATTACAGTTGATTTTTTTTTGTATTTTTTAATTATATCTTTTTTGTTTCTTAGCATTTTAATTATAATAATTCTCAAGAAAGTTTGTCTTTCCCTTTTCTCTCGTGTTCTCTCCTCCTTTACTCTGTCTGTCTGTGTGTATGGTTTGGCTCCAACAATTTTACATATACTACATCCCACATTTATGAAAAAAAACCCTTTCAAGTTTTTTTTTATAGTTCTGTGATTCTTGGTTATATTCCTAGCATTCCATGTGCTACTATTTGCTTCGTTTCTGGGTTTTCACCACGGCTTTCGGTGGCTTTCCCCGGTTTTTAATTTTCTTTCAAACATCTTGATTGTAGTGAAAGTGTTAGTGTGTGTGTTTTTCCTCTTCGTCATTTTTCCACGTTCTTCTGTTTTGATACTCGCAGTTTTGCCCCTTTTGTGATGTTTTCTCAATTTTCAGTGATTATTCATTCCTCGCTTTGTCTTCTTTTAGTCTATTTACTCCTATTTTACGACTTAAACAAAAAATAAAATTCTGTGTGATTTTTTTTAAGTTTTACTATTCATTCATTTCCTCCTTCGTCAGAAAAGAAAACTACGCATTGCATTGTTAGTTATGATTTAGTTTTCCGGTTTCCTATTTCCCTCCTCAGGCCCTTTCGGATGCCCGTAGGGTAAGTTTGTATGTATGTGTCTCGTGTATGTATTTGCGTCTGTACGATGAAACGTCATGAGTGCCGAAAACGTTGATGCAGATGAATAGAACTCCGTAACTGGTTTATCCGTGATCAGCCTTACAGCTTACATGGTCTTGCTAGCTAACGTCCCATTTTTTCCTACTTGAGTTGAAATTGTTTTCTTTACAGAATTTTGTTGTTGTTTGATCAATGATGTGACACGCAAAAATTTTTACTTTTAGTTTTTCACTTATTTTCTTTAGCTTTTGTTTTGTTTTGGAATAAATCCACGAATTAAACAAAAAAAAACTCAGGTAATTTCCCAAAAATCCAAATGGTGGAAATAAAGCATTCCGAAATGATCGAATCAAAAGGTCGTCTAAAATATCGAACAACATCATAATTCATATAATCTTTCACTGGATTCGATTTGCTTTCTGTCTCGTACCACAAATCATCACACTAGTAGGATTTGTTATTAATTAATTACATCGATAATGGTTTTCGCTTATTCACAATTTGTGATTTAGTTTTCGTGTTTCATTTTTCGCTTCTTTTTGTATATAAGAAAATATAATTTAAGGCAGATTTTGGTAAAAATTACACACAACTGTTTTTGTTTGCTCCTTTTATCCTTAGTTTTGTTTCCTCAAAATTGGTTTAAGTGTATGTTTTCTCCGTGTTTTAGTTTTAATAATTTACTCTTATTTACGATTTTTGCTTCTGCTTCTTCATACTGTCTTTTCATTTTTTTTTGTTAAGATAAGGCGCGAAGGTGCTTCAAATAAGCTTGTACTTTTTTTCGTGATATTTTTAGACCGGGTATCCCAAACATTGCCGAGAACGTGTTTTTTACTTTAGTTTTTTGCTTTTTGCTTTTCGTGTCATTTTTGGTTAGTGAACTCAAAATCGAAACAAAACTGTATCCAAAAGTTCCGAAAAATCAGCGATTGTGAATCAAAATGCTTACTTCCCTTTGCTACTGGTGGTTGTTACTTGCGCTGTTTGTTTTCAGTATTTATCTCCTGTTGCACTGTTTTATGATATTGTTGTTGCTGTTGTTGTTTGCAATGGAATCTGTAACCAAAGAGTAAATTAACCTATTCCGAATTATTTCATAAAGTGATGCTATTGGTTTCAATTTTAACAACTTTTGCTTTGAATATTTGATTTGATTTCGACTCCGAACATTTATGGAGTTTTTTTTATATTTTTACTGTTGAAGATTAAACAGAAAGATATTGAAAGAATCCATCATGTTCCTCCAAGAATAGAATTTCAAATTTTACCGAATATTTATGCTTTTCCAATGCGAATTTTTAAAAATCATACCATCATGCAATCCGGTTCAATCCTATTGCGTTCAAGTATGTTTTTTTTTTGCAATTCATCATCAATTTTACCAATCTTATTCCAAAATGTTCTCCATAAATGTTTGCCTTTTGTTCACACACTCGATTGAGTTTCCTTTAGCACCTTTATAGAAATAATCAGGAATGTTCTTGTTTTTCTGTTTGATATTTTTTCAAAGATCTTCAGTTGTCACTTTCGTTTATCTACTTTCACTTAGATGTTGACTAATTTTCATCACGCCCAAATTTATACCTCCTTCTTTGTATTTCATTTATTTAACCGTTAAAACTTGTGTGTGCATTGGTGTGTGTATGTAAATTCAAACTGAATCTGTTTAACCTTAAATTATCGTTTGCCCGTGAACCAAAGTTGGAAAAATGCCAGCGCTTCGAAACTGCGCTGGCATTCGTTAAAATGTCCGGTAAACATTCGTTATTTATATTACTTAGTTGTTTCCAAAATATGGCCAAAAGTTTCGTCTGAATCTGTTTATTTCTAACTGGTTCGATTGTTATAAATTGGAAGAAGCGACTTGGTGTCACGGATCTCGGGCAGTTATTTCTCCAACATTGGAATCAGAAAACTGCTGAGCGATTTCTACGACACTAAGCCAAAAACTCAAGCCGAAATAAAACAATTAAGTGGTTGATTGTGAGCCTTTAGATTATCCTGCTCAATGCTTTAACGCTCGATCTTTTTGAGCTGAATTTGTTCTTAGTTGTTCGATATCTTCGTACTGGTTTGACTGCTTGTTCGCACTCTTTTTATATTTTCTGTTTAGTTTTAAAATAAAATTCAAACAAAAATGTTCAGTACACCCATTAATAAGACCAATTCTAACTTGCTGATGTTTTGTATTTTATATTTCAATCTGCTTTATTTTTTTCTGTATGTGGTTTGTTGTGTTGAAGTTGTTTCAGCTTGGCTTGGTGTAGTAAGCTAGAAAACCAAAAAACTGTTCTCACCAACATTAGATCAAATCAAGTGGAGCTGGACCCGTGCCACAACGGTGCTGTCATCTGTTTGTCAAATAGTTGGAGTTTTTGACCGAGACGCGGATGTTGAACGTTGGAATAGCAAATTTGAGCGCACAGTAGAGCTCAGACTCCGTTCCGTTGTCCTCCAGCAGATGGCAGTGCTGAACAGTGCTAACGGTGGTAGGCAAATCGAATCGAGTGGTGCGTTAATGTGGTGTATTGCTTTGGATTTGCCATTTTGTTTCTCTCGAATTTTGACTTCGAATCAGAGGTACTTGGAAGCCGTGCGCTGTCTCTACTGTGCAGTCCGGGTGCACCACTTGATTTGAGACTTGCGGGCGATGTTGGATGGTAGTTTTTCTTTTGTTTTACGTTTGGATCATTATAATTCTCTCTATAGCTTTGTTTAATCCTAGTATGTTTATTATTAATTTTAATTACTATAAGTAAATATGATTTTTACTCATCATGACCTACAACTAGAGCGAAAAACTGGGAAATCAGTATTACGAACTAAACTCCTTTCCTATCGCAAAAAATGACACTTCTGTACGTTGAAATGCAACGAAAAATGGCCGCGTCCCGGGACATCCACGCGGAACCCCGGGTCGCCGTTATGGGTCAACTTAGTTTCTTTGACGTATGAATCATTTCACTCAAAAACCGAAACATTCTCTATTGCTCTGCGGTTCTTGAAGGACCTGGTAATGGATGTTTCGGCAACGGAAAAAAAATCGTTATCTGGTTTTCGGGTTAAAAACTCAACAAAATAACGGAAGCCGCCGTTTGACAGCGACTGCCGCCGATCCGTTTGCTATTGGTTTTCTTTTGTTTTATTTGATTTTGTGTGGGAACGGAAAATAACCTATCTGGCCATGGTTGGCTTCTATTTTGTGCAGTATTGAAACTGTCTCTTGTGTAACTTTTTGTTATCTTGTATCGAAAATGAAAAAGCAGTCGGTTCAACGATGACGCTTAGGAGGACTTGAATGAATCTAATTCCAAGTGTATGGAACTTAACCTGTTTTGCTTTCGATGTTGCTTTCCGATGTGACACATTTTGTTGTATGAATTTATAAAAGAAAATATCCTCAATGTAAACTCCGACACCTTTTGTGGTCTAAATGTCGCTTCTTTGTAATTGCCCACTTAACTAAGAGGTGTGTCACTAGTTCCTGCAAAAGAATCGAACTGTCTCTTCTCGTTGAACCGACTGTGTTGTAGTTGAGCTTTTGTTCGTGTGTTTATGTTCATTTTATACAGCTCTCCTTGCCGTGGGCAGAACCCACAGCCAGGAGATTATATTGGTTTTTATTGTGGAATAATTGAAGACAGAACTGATCGTCAAACTTAAGCTTTGCTGGTTGATGATGAACGAACTCAAGTGCTTCTACCGAGAAATCAGAATGTAGAAAACTGTCAAACTTCAATCTGAACATGGTTTGCCGTGTTTGTATTTCGAGAGATTTCGCTTTTTTTCCTTTGTTTTCCTAATACGCTTTTAAAAATAGTTTATATATTTTTGTTCAATAGGTTGATTTCTAACTTTTGCTTAATTTCACATGTTTTTCACGTTTTTGTCATTTATTTTTGCTTCCATTTTTTAAAATATATAATAATTTGAGGTAGATTTTAGATTCCACGAAAAGTAGATAAAAATATTGAAACTGTCAAACGCAACTGTAACACTTCAAATCAGCAGATCATGTGCTTCATGTGCTTTTGGTTTTTGCTTCGATTTCAATTAACTCTGCTTTGGTTTACCTAACAGTCAAGATGTTTTGTTTTCAGTGTTTACATATTAATCTTGTTTATGTTTTTTGCTTATCGAGGGATTCGTTCGTTGAAATTATTCCATTGAGTAATGTTAAATTGAACTAAATTTCAAAGATTCATCATCTAAAAACATAGTTTGGTGCCACGCAGTTTTCTTTTCACCGTTATGTGGCCTTTATTGATTTTTGTTTATTGTTTGGTTCCAAAGTGGGTATAACATTTTTATACATTTTTACAACTCTTTCTGCTGCTTAGTTTGCTGTTTTCTCTGGTTTCTTTGTTCGGTTTTAACACGCTGCTGTTGTTAACGTGTAGCTTTTTGGTTTCCTTTGTTGAACGATCGTTTCGCTCTTCCAGATTGGCTAACAGTGACGGTAGAGTAGTAGATTGAGCTGTCAATCTAGCTGTTTAGGGATTATTTCCACCTCGATACGAATCACAGATCCTGGGTTTTGTCTTCTGGTTCTCTCTTGTAGTAGGTGCCCCGGAGTTACCAGAAAAATCAACCCCATATCTAAAAAATTGTCCTAAGCGGAAATCCCTTTGGCTATGTGGTGGGAAAATGACTACTTCCATTCGATAAATTCTTATAGTTCTAAGTGACATTTGTTGCTTCATTTTAATGTGTCATTGTTGATGGTTCAGATTGGTGTATATCGCCTCAAACAACCGTTTCCGAACGCCCACCAGAGACTGGCCGTCAACTGCGAAATGCCACGATCAACAGGGTTCGACCCGGTCACTCTTTCCATGATTTGGAAGCGCGCTTTTTGTTCAGCATTGACACTGACAGAGCAGTAACAAGCCGAGAGAAACGACGCTAATCCTTCGGATGGACTTTGGGAAGGAACCCTGTAATGGCTCGAGCTGACGAAACGAAGCTCCATTTTAGGTGGGGTGGTTTGCTGTACTTTATGTTTACATACGCGTGGTTGGTATTGTACAAATCAAACGAAAAATCGTTCCCACTTTGGTGGAAAACTTTTAACAATATCCCTCGCACAACACTGGCCCGGATCATTTGGGTGCGCTCGTGGGGGAGGGTCACATTTACACATTGCTATTGTTCGGTTTGGCTATACAATTGATCGACTGACAAATACTCCGGAACAAAAATCCATTGTTTGTTGTTTATTTCGTCAGTTTTTGTGTCGTGATGTGGATGGTAGTTATATGCTTAATCGGTTAAACTTTTTTGACGGTGTTTTTAATTTTTCTGTGTTGCAATCTATTTCTGTGGGTTATAATTGTTGAATCTGTTTGCCTGTGGGTTTTTCTGTCGAAAATTTCATGAAACTTTACTGCTTCTGCGTCATTGTTCTGCGTTGCCATCCTTGGCGTGTTTCTTTTGTGTTCGTTATTTTCTTCATCTTCTTTATCTGGACAGTCAATATACAGAATGGATGAACTCGGTACTGGTTATCCTGTACTCTTAAGCTGTTACAGGTGGTTCAGTTATTTAAAACTTTCTACATTTGCTTGACATTCGGTGTATTAAAATCGCTAAGATATACCCTAAAACTGATTCGTTTAACATTAAAATGGTTGCTTAATGGTACACATTATATAGCTGCGGTTTTTCCTTCCGCATTTTCTCATTCAGTCTGTCACAAATTCTCTGTCTCACATTCACATTCTCTCTTTTGTTGCTATCAGAATTCAGAAAAGGATAAATTATTTTACTTTTACTTGCGTTCTTGTTTGCTCGGTTTGTGTACGGCAAAATTTGATTTGTTTCAGTTTCTTATCTCTGTTGTGAGCTGATATCCGTATTGATACCCCAGAGATTGGGGCTTTGGCTATTGTAAATTTTTCTTATCGTTTCTGATTTTTTTATTACGGTTTGTCACCAATTCTGGTTGTTAAAAAATATCGTTCACATTGTTGCAATCGAAAACAAGATTGTATTGTTGAAATTGTAATATTTAAAAAGTTTTCTGGCACTATTGTTGAAATTATTATTGATTTGAAATTGTTTCTATTTCGGCTGTGCTGGTTCAGTGTTGGTTCACACTTCGGCTGAGCTTATTATAGAATTTCTGTTTCACTGTTACTGTTTTTTACTGTTTTGTAAGATTTCTTTTGGTATTTTGTTTGTGGTACACATGCAATAGTGAAAAAAATGAAAAAAAAAAAAAAATACGAGTTACACTGCTTCCGAACGCTGTTTTCAGCGTTCCGGAAAATGATAACCAATTGAATGGGTGAAGCCTTCTTAAGAGTTCACCTGTTTTTGTGTGTTTGCTAGATAATAATAGAACGACATCCAAACGGTTTGTGGTTTGTGTTGATTGAACTAAAGAACTTTGCGGCTTGGTGGTGGCGAGATTGGTTTTCTGGCTCTGCACGGGTTCCATTGATTTAAAGTCTTTCAACGACTGCATTCAGCATTCAACAAATGTTATTGGCTGCTACGATCAAGCTCAATGTCTGAAAGTAGGGGTCAAATGGTTTGAGGTCTGGTTTGTGCCGATTAGCAGTTAAAAGGGCCCTAAAACCCTGTCTCAATTTATGTACTAAACGCTTATACTACGTTCAGGCTATAAGCGTTATATTATGCAATATGAGCTCTCCTAATGCCATACATACATGTAGTTTTCACTGGAAATAACAAATATGACGTATCATACTCAGCTAGCTTAAATAACGTAATAGAAGTTCTAGTCTGAACGTAGCATACAGTTTGTTTCAGAAATGCATGTTCACTCAATCTATTTTTTTTTAATAGGATGCGAACTTCAAACAAAAAATTTAAAATTAAAATTTTGAGTGAATTGTGTTTTGAGTTTAGTTCTCAAAATGCTACATGGGTATATTTTGTGTGCAAAATAAAACCTCAGTGGGGTCAAGGTTGCTCAAAAGATTCGAAGTTAAAATAAGTATCATTTTTTTATCAAATTTTGAACCTGAATTAGTTTTAAGTCTTTGTTTAAGCCGAAAATTTTTACCAAATAAACACGCTCTTTCGTGTTATCATTTTATGGAAAATAGTGAGATACTTATAGATTGATGTTTGACTTATTCGATCAATTGATTCAAGCTAGATTTTACTTCATTTGATCCATATCAGCGACTTATCATGTTTTTGGCAACACAATCTGGAAATCTGTCCCGTCTCATGTTTGCTCTAACTTTGAAGACGAGGTACCAAAATTATTTGATATTTTTGAAACCATGTATGATTAAGCTATATATTTTTTTTTTCTTTTTTTTTATTTATAGGCACTCCGTGCTCGTGGCCACTACTGTGCCGGACTCAGTTGATCTGTAGCTGCTTTATCGATACAGATCTATTTTCAACTTATCTATATTTACATCTAGTTTCACTCTCTCCTACTCTTTCTCACACCGAGCAGGTAGGAGAGAGCTCTGCTATTAGTGAGGCTAGCTGCCTGCGAAGAGGGTCAGTTTGTCTCAGTCACCATCTGATACTGACGGAGGATGGATGTGCTCCGTGAGGCGTCTTCTGGTGGCTGGACGGTTTTTTTGTGGAGGGGCTGGGAATCGAACCCATGACCTTCCGCTTATGAAGCGGAAGCGTAACCTCAAGGCTACAGACCCCCCTATTTAAGCTATATAATCGGACAGAAAATACTGGAGTACCCAACAATAATTCATATAAAACCTGTTGGTCTAAAATGTGGAATATGTTAATAGTATTATAGCCTTTTAATAAAGCATTATTAACCAGTGTCCTAGTTTAAGTTCATTGTTAACGGTGTATGCAACACCTAGTTGTCGACAATGTAAATTATTGAAAACCTACCCGCACGGTAATATTTTACGACTCAGTATATGAGTTACCTGTTTGAACTAACGTGCAAACCCGAATATTTCTCGGCACTCTGAAAAACATTTCTACTCACGATCATGGCTATTAGGCATTTCACGGCGAAATTCTCTCTCTTTCGCTCTTCAACGAAACTTGAAAACAATGGTGCCACTACCTGTCAACTTTGACAGGAACTCGCACCGTTGTTTTCAGATTTCCCGGAGGTGGGAAAGAGAGCGGTTTTCTGATGACGTCACCGTGCAATGGGCAATACTTATACAACGATAAGTTTTCTGATCTTCTTCTAATTTACCTCCTTTCTAAACTGAATGTGAATTATTTCAATCATGAATTCACGGTCATAAATTTCAACTGAGTAAATTTATAAACTGTTTCAGCTTGTAACTAACGTGCAAAACCGAACCTTTCATGGTCCATCAAAAGAACGACTACTCTCAACATGGTTTGGATTAACTCATAAAACGAAGTATGATGTTCTTCTGTTCATATTTCAGTCAAGGAAATACTCAACTCAGTTCTCAAGCCATTAGTAGAAATATTTCTCTGTGTATACGCGACACACGTTACTTAATTGTACACCAGTTTCAACTTATTTATGTTGAAAACTGTATAGGGCAACAGTACCATTAGTGGTGCACCTAAGGAAAAACAGCTGAAATTTTAATTGCACAATTCGTGAGTGAGTGTTCAATGTTGACTACGACGCCGTCCAATCGTGGGTAGCGTGGTGTGACAAAATTTGTAAGCCAGAAGTCTATTACGGTTCAAAACTCGCAATAATCCATCTAAAAATAAGTAGCCAAAGTGAAAGCTTAATTTTAAAATCTTGGCCTCGGAGTCAGTTCAACATACTTAAAAATTTTAGCATGTAACATAAACTAATTTAATTTAACTCTTCACTTCATTTCTTTTGCAAAGTGAAGTGAAGTGTTAAAATTCAATTATTTTCTTTATGTTTTAGACTGGCACATCTCATAAATAAATGAATGAAAGATCTTATCGTGTTTTGAAGAAAATTTTCTAGTATAGCTAAGGGGTCGACACTTGTCAGTAATATATACTGCATTTTGTGGAAAACGGTTGAGTATTTGTAGCATCTGAGAAAATGACAAATTTTAAAATTTGTTGTTAATTTGTTGGAGCTTGCTTTGCTTTAGCAGGTTCATCTCAGTAATTTCTACGAACAAGAGTTGTATTTAAAACTTCAATAAGGAAAAACCAGGTAATCCATTGCCTCCATTCGTCCCAAATCCTAAATAACAGAAAAAAAAAGTTCTTCATAAATAAAAATTCAGCCAACGCCCAAGAAAACCTTCCTATCACCACCACCGAGCTGAATATCGCCGAATATTAAATTTTATCATTCGTTCACATATTTTATGTTTAATCGCCTGTCGATTTTTTTTTCTTCTGTGCTGCTGCCTAATTCGCTTGATACTTCACCCGAAACTTTCTACCAAACTAGCACGCACTAGCCTATAGTTCCCACTACCCGTTCGGGTAGTGGAAAAACTCCGTTCTCAAATTTGTTGCACTGGTTAATTTGCTATTGTGTGCATGAAAAACTTCTCTGTTGATGGTGTTGGAGCTGCTGCGTGTCTATCTGAGCTGTTGTTTCTTGGTAGAACCGTTCCAGTAGAACACCAATATTACTTTGAGTGTTGAGTGTTACAGCCGCTCCAAATGGGCTGTTGTCGTTCGCCAGCGGCTGCACTGCTTCTGTGCAGAGACAAGAAATCTTCGGTCCGTCCAGTGCGCCCTCTATTGCTCTGTCTCCAGAGCTTAAGAAGGGGTTGATGAAGGTAACCTACCACTTAGGGATGTACATGGACGGCACTGCTCTGTCAACTGTATGTGGGATAACTCCTGTCAATGATTTTCGCTTTTCTATTTGATTTCGTTTGCTAAGGAACCCTACGATGTTGGGGCGTTCCTTCGGAAAACTCAAGGCGAAGTTGTAGTTTTTAAATGTAACTAAAGCTTTGTTGTGTTAATCCTTAATTTGGTTCACTAATTACTATTGTTGTTTAAGATGTGTAATATCACAAACATGACGGCACGGTCAATATCACCCTGTTCTGGATTTAAAACGAACAAGGGATGACTCGTGATTGAGTTGGTATCGATTTCTGCTTGTAATTATTTCACTGATTATTAGTTCAAGTGTGTTTGATCACGATTCGTAAATCATAAGATAACATCCCTGTTGTGTACTGTACCGTAGAGGGGGATCCATTATTTTGGAGGTATTTTCGGCAGGTTTCGCGCTGTATTTGTTGAGTAAGAGCAAAATGTGCTTGGCATGTCGGCGTAGGTCACTTTGATAGAAAAATATCGAAATCTAGCAGTTTATGCGCATTATGAACACAGTGGTTGCTTTAAGAAATGTTTTATTTGAATTTCACACGTATTTTTGAAATTTGGGTCATAATTTTTGGGAGTGTTTGTTCAATTTTGAAATTCTAGAAATATGTCAAGTGCATAACGGTTGTTTTGTGAAACGCACCTTCAAGTGTTTGCCAAATTTAAACCATTCGTCCACGTGGACAAACTCTTGCTTTTTGTTTCTGCCTGAATGATCAAGCAATTTATCCAATTTTTTGCCATAAATATTGCATGAGTTTCAATAATTAGCTCAAAAATTGCATTTGACCAACTTTTCGAAAAGCAATTCGAATCTAAATTTTTTTGCCGGACTTGTTATGTATTTAAAAGTATATCTACTCGAAATATCTTGCAGTTTTTGCTAAAAATAGTCGAAATATTTTGATGAATAAAACTGATTCACATTTTTTTCTGAAAAATTTAGATTTTGAACGATTTAAAACGCGAACGCTTCACCAACTGCCGCAACACTCGACCAATTCCCTTCCTAATTTTCATCAAAAACTTCGATCAAATTCATTTTGAAAAATATATCCTCATTTTCATGCCAAATTCACACAAACAACGGTCCAAAATAGGACGTCTTGTAAAAATGTTTTTCTGGCCACCACAAAGTTTGCAGTGACAGCACTGTCAACGCACCTCGTGGTGGCCAGATTCGGTCAAAAACCCAACCGGCATGGCTATTGCTTTTGCGATTATCGACTAACCGTCGTACACTTTGCTCTCATCCGAAAAACACTGAACTACACTATCCTGACTCGAAAACGCCGAATGGGTTCAAAACTGATAGACCCCTTCTCCCTCTAGTGGTGGGTACAGATTTTGGCTATTTCAACTGAACTGGCGTAATGTAAACTGAATCCGGTTTGGTTTATTTTTTTGAGCAATAGGAAAATTTGGTACTCGAGTGAACGCGCAGGACGGTCCCGCCAGTACAAATTTTTGCCTATTTTTTCAAACGTTTTTCCGTTACTTTCTATTGTGCTAGTATGTGTAAACTTATATTGTTTTGTTGCTTGTATAAATATATATGTATTTGTTCCGGGTTTTCTCCCGCTTTTGGTTTTTGTGTACTCTGGCTTACTGTTAGTTGATTCTGCTGCTGTCTTATCACTGCTTGTATAAATATTTGCTTTTTGTAAGTTATTTTCCCTATTCTTTTCCTCTCTTCTTCGTGCCTCAACGGAGCTTGGATTCCTATAACTGGTTTAGTGTTTCTTGTTTCTGCAAGTGCTTCTGTAATTTGGTGTATATATAAAAAACATTTTGTATATAAAATTTCAATATTAAACAGCGAATATTCGCAAATATTTGTAAAAAAAAGAAGAACAAGAAAAAGTAAAATATATATTTGTGTCTGGATACTCATACGCGGGATGAGGCTTTGACCGGGATTGACAAGAGTTCACCGCTCCCGCTCGGATGAGTATGGTCTTGTTGTTCTTTTTTTTCTTGGTTTTTGTTTTACTCTTCTCTGTTCTTACTTATTACTGCTTTCACGCTGACTTGTCTCTTTCGTTCTCTTTCTCTCACTTTCTCTCTATGTAGATGCACGTTTGTTCTCTACGTTTACCTTACGTTTTGCTTAGAGATATTTAATGCATTCAATGTCATTAAATATACCTTTTGTCTAATTAATTATTTTATTAATATATATAATATATATCTGATCACATTTTTAACAGTCTGCTGAGTGTTTCCTCTTGTTTTTTTTAAGAAGTTTGGATTTACGTGTTGCCTTTTTTTGCTTTTTATTAAGGTTTCAGTTTTGCTGATTTTTTTGGTTGCTTATTCATGGTGATAAGCTGCAAGTTGCAATTTGTTGATGATTCGTCGTCAGTGTTCGCGCATATTTCTATTTTTTTCATTATGTTGTGTTGTTTCTTGCTTTGTTGTTGTTTGGAAAAGAAAAATGTTACAAACAAGGATGCTTAATGGTAAATTTACGGTTTAAGATTGTTCTCAATATATAAACGACTATATATTTGTGTGTGTTTGATCTTACTCAATCATTGTTGATGTTGTTGTTCTCTTCTATTCTCTTCTCTCTGCTTACTTTTTATGATGGAATTTGGTTTCAGTTTGGCTTAAATACGGCATTTGTTTTTGTTATGGTTGCATGATTTTGTCTGTAATAAGATTTGTATAAAAATATAAATATATCATCTTGTTTCATTAATTACTATTGTTTGCTTCTGTGTTTAGTTTAATATATTATTATTAAAAAATGGTTGTGTTGTACTTTAAATTATTCCGGTTTATTTCAGTTTTTGCTTTTTGTGTCTGTGTTGTATTTCTTTGCTGAGAGTGATACCGCTAGCCAGAGTCCAGACGGTCCGGCCGTGTTTAACGTTAATATTAATATGGGGAGACAAGTGCCCGGATGACCACGCTCCGACCGGGTTCCTATCTATGTACAACAAGTGAGCCTTACGACGACAAAGATTACAAAACTTGCTCCGATCGGGCGTCCAACGGTTCCGGAAAACTTGCTGTTGTGCTTAATAGTTAAGTTAAGGTTGATTTAGGTTTCGTTTACGTTGCTATTGTTTGTTTGTTGGGGGATTTCGGGGTATTTTCGCGGTTTCGGACCGGGACGATTAGAGGTATCACTCCGTTTAGTTTGGTTGTGTCTATTGCAAATTAAATGGAAAAACTTTAAAAACTTTCTTCGTCAATTCGATGGTCGTTTTTATCAGTTCGGGCAAGGTGTTGTTTGCCGTTCCAATTTTTAATTGATGCTGGTTGTTGTTTGATTTAGATTTACTGCTGTTGTTAATCTATTGATGCTGTTGCTGCTGTTGTTGTTGCTGTTGCTGTTGGTTTGAGTGAAAAATTATGAGAAATAAAATTGTCATTCTGTATTGTCTTGTAAAACATACGACCAAAACTATCGGGCACGGTTCGCGACTCGGTTAGTGATTTCTCGTGCGAACGCAGCCTGACCGATAGCCCCGGCCGTAATTTTCCGGTTTCTATTGCAAACTAAAAACTTTGTTCAATATACTCCCATCCAGTTGCTGCAGCTGAGGGGTGCTGCGAGGTGTATGAGAATATATTTTTTACTATTGCAAAAAATAGAAGTGAAAATTTGTTCGTTTATTTCTGTTGTTTTCCTTTCCCAGGTGTTGCAACCGTCATTCCTGACCTGTGATGTCGGTATACTTCATTCCTTCCGTGAATGTACAGATGGTGTTGTACTAGTTGTTATTTTATCGCTGATTAATGTCATATTGGATGTTATATATATCAACAAATTTTGAATTTACCATGATTGGTCGATTTGTTCAATCGTTCTGCTGTTGGGTAAACACTGTGAATGTTCCAAAATTGTTATTTCTAATGCTGTGACTGTTAGTTTGTTATATTTTAATGGTTATACTTTTCTTGTTTCCTTTGTTTTGCTAAAACTAAGGATGGTTACTCAATTGGAAATGAAAAGTTTGCTATTCGTTTAATGATGATAAATCATTCCAGTGTATTTTATATGTTCTGAGCAGATTTACCGATGCGTTCCCCATCTTCCAAAAGTATGCAGACGATCGAATGAACGCCCTAAAATTTTCATCAAATTTTGACAACACTCACAAATTTTGATCGTATTTCGATGGTGCCAAACCCACCCGAAAACGGCGCTTTCTCTTCCTGATGTCGCAAGAAAAATTTTGACCAATTAATTAACGAAATACCGCAGGGATTCATCACCGTTATAAATCTGCTCAGCAATCTGTATAAAATTCTATTGTCGTTGAAACGGTAACCAAAAGTCGTTATTCGTTAATCATAGCATTACGCAGATACAACTAAGAATGACCATGATTATCCGAAAAATAAAACTGGCAACTCGAAAGGATGCCAGAAAAACGAAGGACATTCTTACAAACGATAGTGCGTATTTATTGACGTGTACCCTTAGGGAACGAGGCATACTTGTAATGCAGCCTGCCATGTCCCAAGGGAAACTAAAAAATCTGTTGAAACAAAGAACTTAGAACTTAAGTTCATAGTTGTTGTTACACATTGATCCGGTTTATCCTGTTATGAAACTAAACAAAACTCCTTGATTTTGCTTCACTGTTTTTGATTCGCTTGTAGCTTTTAGTTTTAGTGCTGTTGCCATGACTTCTTTTAGCAGGGCTGTGTCCGACTGTCGACGACGCCCAACGTTTACTCCGATGATGTAGTTTTTGTTTACATTTAGCCAGACTGTTTCAAAAGTGATTCGCCAAACGATTTTCTCCTAGTGTTATTTTTACACTGGTGTTTTGGAAATATGTTTTGTTTTCTATGTAAATGTCGATTTGTTTTTTTTTAAATAAGTAACCTTACGGTTTTAGCTTGTTTTTCTTGCATATCAAAACGATCACCAGCCCGACCCGCTCTGCGCTTGCTTCGACAGCTGTCGTTTGCGCGAGAAAGAGACGTGCACGGCGATGTTCAAGATTTTGAAATTTGCTGTTGTTTGTTTGCGTTAAATTTTGTGATCAGATTTTCATTTTTTGTTTACAATTTTTAGAAACTGTGTTTGTGTTTGCATATTTGCGCGTAAATGTATCGATTTTGATCGCTTTGCATTAAATGTGTGTAAGTGTGTATGAATGCGGTAAGGTTGCGAAGGACTTCCAACCGGCGACACACCGAAGCTAGGCGGCCCTAGGGGCACATGCCCTTTCCATTTTTTGTTTGAATTTTTGGAAGCTCCGATTGACAAATGTGAATGCAGCGAACTTGCACCAGATGACGCGTGCGATCCCAATGACATGCGTAAGCCAACAGATCTTCAAAAAGCTCGTAGGACCTCTTGCCAGCATTATTTCCAACCTTAGAGTTCCCCGAGTGATAACCGCCGGGAACCCTGGAAATGGGTGGATCAGAGGAACCTATTGACCTAACTTGATCAAGGCTACAAGTCTTGGGATCTCACCGCACGCGCTTGGTTTGCACGTTGTGACAATTCAGTTTGCTGTCGCCGGTTGCCAGATCGCTGGATTTTTGTTTAATATTACAATTTTTATCTCATTTAATTTTTCCTTTTTAACTTACATATTAGAACGAATAAAGTAGAATTTAATTGATAAATAATCGATATTTAGAATAATCAAATTTGAAAAATTTATACAGATTTTTTTTGTGTTTTTTTTTTATTTTTTTTTATGATCATTAAAATTTGTATTGATGTTCATTTTAGCAATTTGTTGAATTCTTCGTTATTCACTGAACCAAAGTATGATTTTATTTTTCTTTTGATACCATCAAAGTCTTCTAAATTTGAATGTCTAATTTTCGTCGCAGTTTTTGCACATTATTTTTATTTCTATGGTTATCTCCAATCGTCGAAAAAATTTCCAAACAAGAATTTTCAATTTAGACCGCATATTTTTGGCGCCCAATTTTGAATTCACTCGTGTATGTCGTTTGATATATACGAACATGACTGAGAATTGTTTCCAATCTTTCTCGCTCCGATTGTTACGTTTGGTTTTACTTTGAAATTTAAATTGCGTTCCGATTTGGGCGGTCTGGATTGCTCTCGCCGCCCACCTCATTTAATTTGCCAATCTCATTGTATTATTTTTTATCTTCTTGTTTTTGTTTTCATTGTGGAAAAACAAGCAGCGTTTTTTTTCTTAATTCTCATATGGTGTCATTTTGATGACAATTGTTCTGCTGCTTTTTCATGTCATTTAGTTTTCACTGCAATTTTAGATAAAACTCAAAAAGAACTCATAAGGAAAGAAAAGTTTCTTCCACTTTTCCAACTTTCTAATCAGCGTCCAGGACGCCGATTTGCTTTTTTTTTATTTAGCTTTGTTTGGATATTGGTTTTCCATTTTCTGGTTTTGCTCTTCGCTTCTTCTGCTCTTGCTAGAAAGTTAGAAAAAAGTTTTCATTTATTTGATTTGCGTGAGTTTCATGAAATTTTCAGCTCTTTTGTCTACCTCCCAAGTTGACAAGTTTTCAACAATTATAACGATCGTTCATCTATTTGATTTGTATTGAATTGGCGGTTAGGGGGGAAGAAAGTGTTTTCTATACAATGACAATTGCGTGTTTGCGTTTGTTTTACTGTAAATACAAATACTGATTATATATGCTGTTTACTTCGGCTATTTTATTTGAATTTGTGTTTATGTTCAATTAAGGATATTAATATTTACGTACTATTTTTTTCTGCTTCCTCTCCGTGAGACTCTGCTGTTATGTGTTTAGTTCAATCTGTCAAAAATGAAAAACGTTGTTTGCGTGGCGACGTGCTCTCCGCGGTTCTGCCACGGAGCGACACGCGTGTATATGAAAATATCGAATGGTTGTAGCATTATTCCCTGAGTTCGTTTATAATTCGGAAGGTTCTGGTTGTATTAGTCTAGTCCGGTTTGATTTCTGAATTAGTGAGCGCATGCGCCTGGGCACACGCTCCGGTTTAAATCTATTGTTTATTGAATGGTGTAGATGGTTAGCTTGTTCATAATTCTATTGTTTGTTGCAACTGTCATTTGTTGATGGTGTTGTTGAACCTGTCAAACAAAATTATCAAAAACTATCCGAAATTGTTTCGTTTGGGTTGCATTGATGTTTTGTTTTACAAGTAAGAGTTTTCGAAACGATACCAAACATTTTCTGCTTCCAAAATAATTGTTTCAAAAAAATTCCGAACATTTTCTGGGTTGTTGTAGTTGTAGATTTTGCTGTTCATAAAAGTAACCAGTTGTTGTTGTTTGCATATTCTTGTGGTTTCTATTTCTTCTTGTGCTAGTATTTTTTTCAGATCTATTTATTGTAAATTGAGTTTTCATCCCGTTGGTTTGGTTTGCTTATTGTAAACTGTATTGCGTTTGTTTTTTCTGCTTCACTGATTAAAATATAGTTTCCAAAATGCCTTAAAATTATCCCCGTTTGTTAAACGAAAAAAGTTATTATTAGAACTTCAACCACACTTTCAAAGGACTACATTTTCAAAAGCATTCCTTCCAATCTACCATCGAGTTCTATTGCTAGACCCTCTCTTAACCCGAGTGGCCAAAAATTTCGTTTTAACTGAGGATGACATTTCACTGAAAATAAATACATTTCCTTATACCGGGAAACTCGTATCACTGCAAAACAAACTGCCAATTGGTTATTGAGAATTACTCTTCCGTTTGAGTGAAGGCAAAACTTAGCCCGGCTCCACATTGGGTGATTGTAAGCACTTATTAACACACCGTTCTATTGCTTAATCAAAAAAAAACATCACAATTCGTGATCGATTGGAAGGAAGATTTGGAAACTGTGATCACTTTACAAATGCTGTCTCTTTCTTTAACCAAATTATGCGTTGATGTGAACGTAAAATTCTGCTTCGATTTTTGGATGCCCATCGAAATAGTTTTGTAGAATTGTGTTCATTGTGTACATTGTGGGTGCTTCTTGGTTTTGTCGTTTTACTAAAAATTCACGTTTTATTGCACTTGGTTAGTTGGATAGCTTAAAACTGGCCCTAGTATGTAGTTTTCAACGAAAAGCTTTTAAAAATAAGACGTGTGGGTTTTTAAAGTTCCCGTTTTAATTGAACTCGTGTAAGGATCCTCAGAACGTGAACCGCGGGCAATCTGCGCTGGTGCTTGATGTGATTTTTTGCGTGTATTTTCGACAACTATTGCAGATGGTTTTCTTTAGATTCGCAAAATCAGTCTTGTTTAAGTGTAATTTTCACTTCCGAACGCATGGATGTCTGTATATCGCCCGAAAGTATGCACGTCGCGACAGATTCGCTGTGGCCGCGGTTCACTGCGAACGCTTGAAGCTGATGTAACGGTATGTAACGCTTTATTTTCATGTTTTCGATTATGACTTAATTGGGGTTGTACAAAAAATACGATACGCCCAGAATTTCCGTCCGAATGTTGAATAATATTTCTGAAAAATGAGATTTTGGGGAAAATTTTTGATCACTTACCATTGCTTTTTGCTGCGCCAATCGATGTATTTAAGCCAATCACACGCCAATTAATAAGAGAGAAATTCTTGGGGGTTAAACACTACAAGATAAAGTCAATTTAGAGATAATGATTAAACAACATAAAACATATAAGAAAACACTATATTTACAACTATCTTAGCCCTCATGAGTTCCTGGTTTAGATCTATTTGGTAGAATCGTTCGATGAAACCCGAAGTAATCCAAATGGCAGTTTAGCTTGCTAGGCCTTCGGAAGCGGCTAAGATGAAGAATAGGTAGCTCACCAGTCCTAGTAACTCTCGAAGTTTCCATCGCCGGTTCCAGCATGTCCTCTGAATACCCAAACTTCACACTGAACTGCAACGGGCGCACTCGTTTTGGGCCGTTCAACTGAAGTGGCAGAATCATTATGCTAATAGAAGTCTTTCGAGCGTGCTCCCGAAAGCGTTCAAAGCCTGATGTGGGCTACCTAGCTATGGTCACTCTGATTTGTATGCCGAGGACAGTCGATGCCGGAGGGCCAAGACCCAGAATCAGAATTCCTGTTAGCTCGGAAATCACCGGGCCGGGGCGGTAGTGGGCCACGGATGTTGGAGGTTGTGGCCACACGGTTCAGGAAAGTTATGGACCGTGATGAAAATCGCGCAAAACCACAGAATTCCACAACTTTGACGCTTCTGCCGATGCTGACGGCGCCTAGAGGCTAGGAGGCACGCCAACATAGACCGAAGAACCGCAGCCGGAGGTGGCTCCGAGGGGGAACATCTGTGCCGAGTTAAAATGTAAGGGCCAGTCCGGCCGAGGGCCCTCCTATGCCATAGAACCAGGTGCCGACACTTTAGCGTGAGCTTTGAATTGGGAAACACGTTCGAGTTTCTTCTACGATTGGCCGAGGAATCGTATTGGGCGGATGTTCCACAGCGCAGCGTCTAAATTTCTGCATTGAGCGCAATCACTCCTTCGGAACCAGTGAGTTGTGGTTGTAATTCAAATTTCTGTTTTCTGTATTTGATTATTGTTTATGATGAGAGTAGGCTATTGTTTGTTTGCTTGCAATACTATTGTTTAAACACACTGATTAATAAGAGTAAGTTATATCTTGGTTTGAATAATTAAATATAATGTAACACTACCATTTATATTGTAATTGTTGTAAGTTGAGAGCTGCTTATGAACTAATGCCTTATCTATTTTCATTTATGCTGCTGTGTATGTTTGTGTTTGTTGCTGGTCACTGGGTCTCGAAGCGCTGCGCTGTGGCATTCGAAGGGAGTTGTTTAAAGGTCACTTGGTGAGCTACCAGTTCTTCCTGAGTCGTTAAAGGCATTCCCAAATACATCACAGCTATCTGGATCGGTCCGAACCTCACGAATCAGACATTCCTCCATCGATCTAACCTTTAGACATCTCAATTGGGCACCCTACACAGAAACAAATAAGTTCACGAATACAACAAACCGAAAAGTATGCCTTTTAACCGTCATTCCAAAAAATTCGTCTGGTTCGTCTTGCCTGCCGAAAAACTGGTAACAAATTTTGCATGTCGATCGCCCAAAAATGTTAAGAGTTGTTTCAATGTTTGTGTACAAATATGTTTTTGGTTTATCTTTTATATCACGTGCCTAAAAATATCCAAAAGTTTGTGTAATTTTCTCCTCGGTGAATCGATGCCAATCCACCGCGATAATATTTTGAAATACCGAAAGCTTAATTTCCCTTAATTTTTACTATTCTCTCGAGATCGCGAAGATTCCGAACCGAAAGCTTGCTACGAACACCGGCAAAGCGTTCCGATGACTCACTGGGAAGTCGCGTAATCACGCAGGACTCTCCGACTCGATACGGACAGAAAGCGATGCCACTTTCCAAAATCACAGCTCAGTGATATTGGACGTCGATTGTAAGTGTGTGAAATTTTCGGCAGTTGGCTGGGAAGGTTCGGGGCCTTCCCGTGCCGGAACACCGCACACTGAAATTTCAGGTTAGTGTATGAAAGGTTATAAAATCTATAGGAACCTTAAAGCGAGTGTTCACTTCCAAACCGTACTTCGAAGCATCCCAAGTAATTCACAATCGATTCCCTTATCCTGGGTTCGCTTCATCGGCATGAACAAGTCGGACTTGGGCACCTCTTCGAGAGTTCTATTTTTAATATCACAATTTCAGTTACATTGTCGTTAAAATTTTGAAGGCATGATATAAATATAGTTACGTTTTATAGGGACTATGAATCTCCTGAACTCTTATTTTATACGAAAATAACAGAAGAGAAACGAAAACAACGAACGAAAGCGACTTTTGTGTACCATAAATTAAAACTCAAGGAAGTGTTGCCAATTAGATTTCGGAAATTATAAAAATTTTGATTAACTTTTCATACGATTAGATTTATTATTTTTTGTACATTTTCCATTAATGTCAATAATAATAATATAAATTCATAATTCAGTTACAAAAATAACCAATTTTCTTGATATTTTCATGATTTAAATAAAAGATTATACAGTGTTGCCTCTTTTTTTTAGCACGGTTTAAATAAGTTGCAAATGCTTACCCAATAAATTACATGCTACATTTTCATCTTACTTTACACAAAATTTCCAAATTTTTACTTAACGTTTTTGAAAGAACCGTGTGATTGGTTTATACCTTAGATAATTTGCACGCCGAAATTTTCATGCTCGGGCGTTTGCGTTTAATTTCCTTTTCAGAAACGATGAACTTATTCGATACACAAGACTAGGAAACTCACAATAAAACGTTGTTTATCGTTCTAATTTTGTTTTTGCTTGAAAAGGTTACGCTTACTACCGCTAGTTGTTAGGTTTTTTTTCTGCTTCGTAGAAATGTACACCATTTGTACCTCGTTTGCTGAATTTACCTTTTACAAGAAATTTTCCCGCACCACGTCGTAAACTAACGGAAAATGATTTCTTCCTCTACTCGATACGTGAAATTATCCAATACAACTCAGTCAAAGTGATTTCATACAAGTAGAGACTAGTGGGGGAAACTTATCTGTTACGTTTGATTAACTTTGGTATGATTTAGATTTTGGCGATGATTTGGAATGAGTTGCTCGTTTAGACACTTCAAAGCTGGATTCACAGTTCCAGAAAGCGATCCTTTCTCGTTCAGTCCAATTAGGGAGTATTTATTCTGTCTCCCTTCACACTATTGCAGAAAATTTCTAGTTATGGAATTGGCCTAAAGGTTTGTTTTGTGATGCGTCAATCGAATTTCGAAAGACCGCTGCCGAAACTCGAAACCTACTTGAGCGTCAAAGCGACCCATCCATCAAGCGCTCTATAATGCAAACTTAAGACACAAATAATAAGCATAAAATTTCACTTAATCGCTAAACAATATAATAGTGGTACCATCCTAATGTCCTAGATATATGAACAACCTGCGCTGTGACGCAGCAGGCGTTGGAAATTTTGCGTTCAAAAAATGTACACCGCTAGAATTTGGAATGTTTACGCCTTAATTGTTAGAGGAAAAGATTTCTTTTGCCTTTACTGCACGAACACGACTATCTACAAAATTTTTGTTTTGTTTTCATAGGTTTTTGTCTTACTTACGCCGAAAGAGTTTTACTTTTGTCAATTTTCAACAACGTGTTGTTTTGGTTCTAAACCGCCGCGCACTTCGCTTGCTATGATTTTTTTCACAATCTTGACCGTACACGTTACGCAGCGTTACACCTGTCATGGTGCATCACCATCCAACATTCCGCCGAGACTTCCAGTGTCAATAAAATCCAAAACATTTACCTAATGTTTGGCAAATCTTCACCCGAGCGACTGAAAACTAAAGCGTAAAACAGCCTAAACATTTTACCCGGTTTTAATTTTTTTTTGCCTAAACTTTGTTGCCAAAACAGTTTATCCAAAAAACGAAAACAAATTTTGCTACCTAAAACAGTCACCGGGTCAACTATCTGGAAATAAATAAATCACTTGTCTTTTTTCGCTCCGTCGATTAAAATTTTGATTACAATTTTGTACAATTATGAAAAAAATCAATAGTTTATTATACACTTTTCACCGAAAATAATAAATAATATCCGCGCTCATTTTCCCCCTTTTTTGCATTATTTACAAGTTTTCATTTTTGAATTTAAAATCGGTGCGCAATCCTGATTCGTGCGTAACGGTACGTAACGCCTACGGGTGCAAAAGAAACCGAGCAAGCTAAGCCCCATTTCCGCCGAAATTTCTTAGATCTAAAAGCTTGATTTTGGATAATGTTCATGTATTTCACGCTTGTTCTTAATTTTAGTTTCGCCAAAAGTTCATATTTTCTCCATCATGTTCCTGGTTCGATTAAATCAGTATAGACATTGGTGGGCGACCGTTTTCGATTTGCAGCGCGGGATTTTTAACGCTATTGCAAACCGAAAGTATCCCCATTCGAAAATAATTACAACTGAACATTGTACAAACAAGTTAGAAATAAGACAAAACGCATAGTTGTAACGCTCGGGTTTGGTCAACCCTGAGCCAAAACGTTAATTACAATATTTTTATCCATTTTCACATGTTTTCAGTGTTAGGTTGCTTCAAAAGTTGTCTACGATTTTGACTGCTCCTGAATGTCTTTTTTGTCTCCTACCATCGTCTAACACCCTTTGTAGATGATTGTTTTCATTGTTTAGTAGTTATTTTTGCAATCCGAAAGAACGTCCCTAGTTGCAATACAGTTTACTCTCTCGCGACGCAGTCGTTTGCTCGCATTCCTTTGGTGTTCTTATACATCCTTTCACATATCTCCCAAAATTGCCGACCCGATCCCGTGATATTTTACGCCAAAGAGTGGGGCTGTTGCTCGCTTTCGTTTCTTGAGGTTAGTTTCGTTTTCAAAACATTTAAATTTAGAAGTTTCCCTTTTTTATTAATTTCACGTTAAATCTATTCCTCCGCCGACTGAGTTTTGAATGAATTTTTGGGTTTTCCTTAAAATTTGGGTTGTTTTCTGAAATGAAGGCCTAAACGCGAGTATACCGAGTCTCGTATAAGTACTTTTTGTGTTATGTATTTTTTTTGTTTTTTGAAATTTTGCTTGCCGTCTGACTGCTTCCCTTACTTTTTCCTCTTTGTGTTTTTTTTTTGTTTCGGACGTAAGCACACTACATTATTAGGAACCACAAATTGTTGTTACTTTTCTTATGTCTTATGCTTTCGCTTATTAGATGGTTTGTTCTTGGTTTTTAGGTTTTGGTTTTTTGCTTCTCCTCCTTCCTGTTTTTAAACAATATATTTATACTTTGTGTTACTTTTACTTTCTCTAAAATTAAATTTCTTTTTTGCATTAAATTTGTTTAGATAACAATTTTGTATAATTTGCTTTAAATTTATAATTAATAAAGTAACTTCTTATCTTTGTCTTTGTTTTCCCTCTGTTTAAATTTATTATTTACTCTTTTTCCCTCAGTTATTTTGGTTATTGATTCGGTGTTTGCAGGTTTCTGACGTTGAGGCAGTGATGGCGAATTTTATCTCCGTCTGCTCGCTTCGCTGCCTACTTTCCGCCAAACAATGGTTGCTCTGTGTTGTTTACTAGTAATGTTTTATTGTGTTAGGTTTATTGTTTTGTTCTGGTACTGGTAGACGGCTCGCACGCTCCGCAACTTACTCCAGCTGCTCGAGGAAGTTGGGCGACTTGAAATACTCTGGCACGGGATCATCCAGTCGGGAAATGATTTTGTAGATCGACTTTTTCCACGACTGCTCGGTGTCCTTACCGCCCTGTATCGCGCGGAAGAACTCCCGCAGCGTCTGCTCAACGACGTATCGGAAATTTTGGGGCACCTATTGCAGGAGGTGAGGTATCAGTATTTGGTAAATTTCATAACCCAGTTGTGTGGCCAATCATCACCAAACCCCGTAACGGACTTACCTCGATATGATTATTCCTATTGTAGTGCAGGTTGAGCACACGGTAGATCTCGCTGTCGTTGCTCACATGGATGTCGTCCACATTCTTCATGCCTTCGCTCGCCGACTGCCGGGCGTATTTCTCCATTTGAATGTAGTAGAATTCCCTGCGGCGAGAAAGAATGTCAACCCATTAGAAACTCGGTCATGTGCAATACTGCGAGCAGCAAGTCAGGTGCAAAATTTGACACGTTTTTCACGTGGCTGCTAGGTACTTTCTCAGAAAATTGTCAACGGCTGACGGGCAACGTAAAAGATGAAGAAGATTGAAACAGGAAGCTTCCATTGTGGTATTTCATCCGAAACGTTACTCCTGGGATGGCTAGGATAGATAGTGGGAGGTTGAGAGTTATGTAGCGTCTTTCAGTTTCTGTTCAGTGACGATGATTAAATACATGGTTGCAATGAGTGACAGAAGGGATTCGGTTCCGTTACTGTCTTGTGAATCCATGAACGATTTTGACGACATATTTTAACAAATATCAAGGAAAAAATAAGTTGAATCCATATTACGGGTCCTAACGCTTGTCAAGCAGTTGATGGATGTTATCCAGGTACCAAGTAGTGGATAGCAGCCACTTCGTAAAATTTGTTAAAAAGATAGGACAAATAATGGTCCAGAAATTGTCTCAACTGTCAAAACTACTTGAAGGCTGGGATGCACGGTACCTACCAAAAGGATAGTACAAGTAGGGTAACCAATATATTTTGGACCCCCTGGGTAATTTTTCTGCGAATTTCCCAGTTTAAATCGGAAGACCAACTCAATTCGCATGCCATTTGGAAAGATAGGACTATTCCGCACTTGCATCAACCATTTTTAACAATGAAAATGCGTTTATTTTATCTGAAATTAATTAAATTAAATCGGATCATCCATGCAACCGTAAAAACACGTTACACACAGAAATTGAAGCCGTCAGAAAGTTTTCAAATGTAAACAAAAACTGTTTTCAAATTTCTAAAGACTAAAATCGTAGAATTTCATCGGTTTTCCATTGTCAATCGATTGATTAGACAATGGGCAAGCATATTATACAACCAGTGTAATGGATTTTGTCGCCAAACGATAAAAAATGCCTGAGGTCCAAAACACATTCTTTGAGGGTCCAAAATTTATTGGTGTGTCCAAAATAAAGAGAAACAGTGCTTCACAATTCGATTCGACGTTTTTGGATCCTACATGACCGTTCGGGCATTTTTATCTCGTAGAGGAAGTTTTTTCTACATTCTAACATGTTTTTGACTTGGTTACGCTGTCATGGAAAGTCATGGAGGATGTAGTTTGACCAAGCCAGTGGCCTTCCCAGTTAGACTGTAAAGAATTGATAATTAGTCCAATAAAAAGTGCGACGATAAAACACCGTTCATTTTTTTTTTCTTGCTGTTGTTCGATCAAAACCAGGACTTGGTCATTTTCACTCTGACCTTGCTTCACTTGATATCAGGATTATTGACTTCGCAGCACTAATCTGGAATTCGTCGGTAGGACTTCCGAAGCGAATGTTCAAGCAAACTAACTGTCATTGCTCTGCCGGCTCGGCTTTTGTCTCGACTGTGTTTGAAAACAGTCCGACATCACGTCGACGGAATAAATTTCACCACAACGGAGGATTTGTTATTTCGAGCGCGCGAAATTTTCACAAGTCTTTGACGTTTACAATGTGAGTCAAATATGTTTGTGTTTACGCAAAAGTGAGTAAGGTCGTTTTCTTTCATGGTTGAGTAAAAAGTTACTCACTTTGATAAAATAAAGTTACTCACTTTTGACAGCTAACTTGAAACTTCAAAAGTGAGTCAAAGTTACTCTCTTTTGAGTAGATTTGAACGAGCGTGTTCTGGATTAGCTGTCAACATTATTTTGGTAATTAGCAACAAATTGTACTTGACCGCTCTACTTATGGGTAGTATTCGCTTCGTAAGTACTGTGCAAAAGTATAGGACAAGTAATGGCCAAGAAATACTTCAGCTGTCCAAATTACTTGAGCTGTATCCAGTTGACAAGTAGAGCGAATGTTCGTAACGTTTCATAACGCCTGCCGTGCGAATCGAATGGAGCTGTCATTTTTCCGTACGAAAGAATGTTCCGCTCAATTATTCCGCAAGGAAAATAGTGATAATTCGCTTATACTGGATCGACTGTCAAAATTACTTTGGTAATTAGGGTAATTAGCAACAAATTGTGCTTGACCGCTTTACTTAGGATCTGAGAGAGACTCGCGAAGAGGAAAAATATCAACGTCATATGCAGCCCAGATTCCCCTCTCACGAAACGTCAAATGCAGCCCACCGTTATTATGGCTGAAAAGGTGAAAAGTATTGTATTCAAAGTAAACTGTTATCAAAAACCTCAGTCGGCGGAGCAGTTTTTTTCCAAAGTTGCTAATAAATCTAAGCAGAAGATTAATTATTTCTAATGTCTGCTACGTTTGCTGGCATGAAATTTCACTCAAATGGCTATTTATGATTCGATGTGATGCAAACTCAATCATTTTTTGCTGAGAGGTTCATGTGACGGTTTGAACGGCTTGCGCATAATTGGTATAAACACAAAGTGGAATAAGAAAAAAACTCAGCAAACACAGAAAAAGAAGACCGTTTTCGCGAGTCTCGTCTCAGCTTAGGATGTGGACACCAGACTTGAGCTGTATCTGGTTGGCAAGTAGAGACATTTCCGTAACTCTACATAACACAGTGAGATCCATGAACTAATCTACGATGACGTCACGCTACAACTTCCAGCGGGAAGAAAAGCTTTACTGCTGGCCATGTTTACAGAAAATGAACGATTTCGCTGCACATTCATCCACTTCATGTTCATTTGGTGAACATTTCTTCACTGGATGTTGGTCCGGATGTCATTTCATGTAAACACGGCCCGTATTTAGAGCGGAAAAGAAAAAGAAAATCGACAATAAAAAAAGACCGTGGATAAGTCCATTTGGTTTGCACAACAGACGTTACGCAAAGTTATGATAGCGCTTCTAGTCCTACGGTGATCAAAGTATTTTGGACAGACCGTTACGCGTATATAGTTTAGCCATTTACGGCAAAATCAAATGGAAGTGGCCAAATTATATACGCGCAACGCTCTGTCCAGCTGAAGAGAGGCAGTATAAACAGAATGTTGGCCGAATAAGCTGTTATTCAGCTACCAATGTTACTTACACGGAGGAATCAGACTACCCAAAAAATAAGTTCTTTGCACGCAAATTTGGGTAAGCTGCATTTAGTTTTTACTCACGGTTGGGTTGTTTTGCCTCTCTCGCAACAGCAATGTTGTCAAAAACAGAGAGAGACGCACCGACCCAGCGTCGAAGTTCAATGGAATAAGCCAAATTTGAGTTCTTTCGAGTTTACCTAACGTTAAGTTGTTTTAACCGATCACGGAGACTTCGAAAGCTAACGCTGGGTAGATATTTTTTTGCATTGAGTTGTTTATTTGCCGCTGTCAAATGAAAACAACCTAATAATAGGTATATATCAGTTTACCCAAATTTGGGTTATCCCACGGAAGAGCCAAATTGCGTCAAAATAAGTCAAAGTTGGGTTGATTTGCGGCTCCGTGTAGGTAGACTAGAGGATTAGAAGTAGTCTAGACAAGGACGAGGAACCAAGAGTCGCAGTCCAAGATGCGATATATAAGGGCGATGATGTTCGGTTGCAAGGCTGATTGTTGTGCTGGGAGGAGCTTGATCGAGGCTAGGAGTTCGATAACTAGGAAGAAGGTTTGATGCCAGAAAGAACTCAAGACACCAGAAAGATCTGGTAGGCAGTCAGTAGGCTGCGAGTAGAAGGAAGCATCCATGTGTGCATAAGGAATTCAGCAGGAATTTTGAGATGCTGGCTCCGGTTGAAGCAACTGAAACAAGACATCGGTCCAAACCATGAGATTCTAGATCAAACGGGAAGAATCCCACAAAACGAGGTTTTCGTTGGTGGATGCAAATGGATTTTCGACACAAACGTTTGTGCAGACATATCAGGACTTTTCTTGACATAATCTATATAGTTTTGACGAAAATTTAGACATTTCGGAAGACGTTTTTTCCAAGCTAACATGGTTTGAAACCGAGAGAACAAATGTTGATTTTAGATATGCAATTCTACCTACTGTATCAATTTACTAGTATGAACTATTTGAAGGATTGCGTCAAAAGCAGTGAAATGACAGCAAGGGTCACAACAAGAAATGGAAATTGTGATATTCTGGTAGTAATAACTAAAATTCGGAATCTACGATGTTGAGTCAGTACTGACCGGTATCATTCCATTCTTGCAGCATTTTTAAAACATATGGAAGATTTCGTTGAACTCCACCAAGAAACAGGTCCCCGAAGGCCTGTTCAAAAATTAAATCCCCTTTTTGAATAACCATTTTCGGCACATAAAGATCACTTTGCTTGCGAATCAAGTGCAAAGTTGCAACAGCAGCAAGTGCAACGTACTTTCTTCCCAGATTAGGCTGTTCAAATATTTGCAAGATAATCCCATCGTTCGATGGCTACGGCCGGCCGTCACAAGGGTACGGGGGTGGGGTGGCATCAGCCAATGAGCCGAAAGAAATGACAATAATCCGATAACCGCAAACGGCCCACGTCTAAGCAGTTGCAGTCGGATAGTGTCTTCCGTATGCTTTTGGGCAGCAGATTTATAGTTTTCGCCATTTGGCTGTGGGAGTCTGGGAAGAGGCTGATGCTGGACTTAGTTAGGTGTCTATGTGCAACACAATTGAAGAAGGGAAGATAATAGCGTTAAGCCTTTGTGCAGTGTGTCTGCCTCTCTGTTTGCGGTGGGGACACCATGTGCAATTATAGTTTTTTTTTTCCAAGGCTCGAAAACCAATCGTCTATTTGCTTTGGCAGTTTACTCTGAGGCAAGCCCAGCCGGGCACATTTGGCCGGCTGGCAGACTTGCAAAGCACACATGGACCCCCGAAAAAACAGACCCTACTGGGCATCCGTCGATTTTCGTTGCGACTCCGAGGCTAGCCTACGTCCAGGCGCATCTATTCCACTTCTCTAGCATCGCCATAGTTTCGGACGTCGCCCCGGAAACGCATTCTGGCTGGGTGGACGCAAGCCTATCTATCTCGCACATGCACACAATGGGCATTAAATTGCAATTGCACTTTATCGCAGAAGGGGACTCGAAAATTTCGAGCCCTCATAGGCAAAAACGCACTCTGCTATGTGCTACGCCTGGATGTATGTACGATCGACGACGACGACGGCCTTTGTCCAAGGTACGCAGCAGTCACAAATCGTTCCCCATCCCAACTGGGTCCAGGAATTAATCGCTCCACTTTGGTTCGAAAACTTGGATGCACGTATGTGCATCTCTTGCACCGAATCACCACCAACACACAAAAACCCTCCCGTCCAGAAGCGCCATCTATCCGCCAGAGTGACAGCAACGACCGAGAAGGGGCCAGTTGCTGAGTGCTGGTATGCTGCGCTCAGCCCAATCCCTTCGAACTCAGGTCCTCTATACCCTGCGGAGCCCCGCTTCTGCTAGATATGAAACACGAAATGCATTTTCGTGTGCATCGTGCACAATCCCGGTATCCCCAGAGCCGGGCCGGTCAGTCCTGGAAACCAGTATTTGCCAACGGTGTGACAAAGCAGACATAATAACAAATGCTATTAATTCTAACCGAATATGGATGCAATTTATTTCCGAGGCTTTTTTGTGTGTCCGTCCAGACTGGAAAGATGATGCTGGCTGGGTCTCGGTACGGGCCAGAGATACGAGGGGATAACTGCTTTTGCGTTTTTATTCGCGATTTCAGCGGCCGCGTGCGTGTTTGAATTGGGCGGTGGGCTGACAATCTCATCCCACTGTCACACACGATGTGTGTGTGTGTGTATGTGGGCTCTGGTGCTCCTATCGATAGAGCTTTTTCTAGCGAAATGTCCCATCAAAGGGGATTTGCATGCTTCAGCAATAGCAGCAGCAGCAGTCGCCGCCGGTGGGATGAGAAACTGGCCATTCTGCGATTTTTCCGCGAAGGCACACATGATGAATGTGAAATTTTCGCGTGTTTGCATTCGTGTTTCAAAGCTGCATCGACGTGGGGATGACGATGGCGATTTTTTTTCTGCGTAGGAAAAGTGCATGTGCAAGTTAACTACTAACATCGGGAAACGTGTCCAAAACGGTGCAGCAGCAGCAACGGTGGGCTTTGCATTTTAGATTTTCGGACGATGCTTAGAGGGAATGAGGTTGGGTTGGCCTGGAGCCCAAAATCCAACTCGTCGCTTTCCTAACAAACAACACATATAGGTAAACCGGTAGATGGATATATGCAGGCTCTAACCTGCCCAAGGATGGATGATGCGCAGGCAGGATACCACAAACATCTCCTGGTTTGACCACGTTTCGTTTGGTTAAGTTTTGCGATTAATTCGGACCACAGGTCTGACGTTACATAATCTATAACCGAAAATTCAAGTGGAGACGGAGATAAAGATGGTGTGATCAAAGTAAAAACGATACGATCGTTACAAGTTGATAGTGATCAAGCCTGTCAACCTTCAATAGTGGTTATCACGCTCAATGCATTGCAATGGTATGGGTATGGTATGGGTGTCCTAGTATGGTCGAATTGTGGTTGTGAAACTCAGACGAATACAATATGCACTCTGTCACGAAAATACCCAGAGTCTGAGTGTAAATTTTTCAAATCGGGTAATATTTCCATATGCATTTCTCTATTTCTCTATAGGTTGCTAGAACCGTATGTTGTTAGAAGAGTGGTGTCTTTAGGAAGGATGTTCGGATTTCGGAAAATCAAGTCTATACAGGCATTGACTTTCCGAACATCTTTCATGAAGACACCAACAAAAGCAAAAACGTTCGCGATTAGTATTTCCGAATGATATGCACATAATGCGCATTAAATTTCCAAGATACTGTTGATTAAAAATTGGACATCTCAAGAACCCGGTTTGAGTTGTCTTCGGAAATGTTTTGGAGAACGTTTAACACATAGCGAAAAAGTCCAGGGATGGAACATGTGATCATGTTAGTTATATCTCGATCATTTCCTGCCCGCTAGAATAGCTCAAGATTTTGAATTGTTGAAGTAGTTGTGTTTTCGGCCAAGTAGCTTTTTTGAGTAAGACCTAATTCGAAATTTTGCGACTAGAAGGCATTAAAGAGTATTGCATATTCAAAACCATACAAACAGATAAACAAACATAACACTTAAAACAATTTCCTTCTAAATCCATCGCTCATTTGACACAGTCATCAGGTGGTGGGCATGTTACACGAAATACGGTTATGTGCAATAAGGAATGCAGATAGCGCTAGCCATGGGCGTTGCCAGAGGGGATCCGGGGATCTTGTGAGAAATTTTCCAAAAACCTGATGTGAAACTCAATAAAAACATGTATATTGTAAGAATCACTGCGAGATTTTTTTCTTGTGCTAAAAATCTTTCTATGAGAACTACTTCAAGGAGTATTCTTGGATTTCTTCCAGAAGTTCCATTTCGCCTCATAAAATAATACATAATTTACACCGAACCAGGAATTTTACTGAAAACATCTCCAATCATTGTCTACATTGACAGATATTGCACAAGAAATTGCTCCAAAAATTTTTCCTCTAACTTGCCTTGAGTAGTTTCAAAACATTATTCTAGCAATTTCTACAGAAATGCTGATTGGGCTTTTCAAGGATTTTACAAAAATCTTCAGGTTTTTTAAAGAAGCATTAAGGATTTGTGCTGTATATTTTTCCAGGCAGTATTGCTCGAATTATTCTGGGAATTACCCCAGATATCGCATAAAAAAGACATAAATGTTCCAGCAATAATTTCCCTGAGATTCTATTAGGGATTTGCCCAAGAATTGAATCTAAACATACTAAGGAATTTTAGGTATTATTCAAGACACTTCATCAAAAATTCATATAGAGATTTCTGAAATATGTAAATTCGCAAGAGTCTCAAGTTTCAAGAATTTAAACAGTAGTTCTTATAATTTTATGTTTTGGTTTCCTCCAGTTATTATAATAAAGTTTATCCAACTCTTCTCGCAGAAGTTTCTTCAGGAATCAATCATGTGGCTTCCATAAAATATATTTTTTAAATAATTCACCCAAATTTTTAAACAGGAGTTCTCCCATTATTATAATATATCTATGGATATCTTTAAGAATTCTGCCGAAAAATAATCTGCAGAATCCAAAGGAAACTTCTCAAGATATCACTTCCTAGATGCTATAGGATTCTAAAAAAAATTCCTGGATAAACTCTTGGAGTACTTCCTGAAAGAATTACTTGAGAATTTTAGATGAAGCTTATGGATGGATTTTTAGAAATTCTAAAAAAATCAGATCAAAATGTATTTATAAAACTATGGATTTGTCTATATCAGCTTTTTCAAATTAATGCTAATAGGTACTTCCGAGAAAAATAACTGTTAGGAATTTCTTCTGCAGAGAAGCTCTTAGATAATCTCTGTAAGAGTCTTTGTGATCCAAGTGTGATTCTTGATTCTAGAAATATTTGTTAAAATTAATTCTGAAATGACAGATATGCCTGAAGAGATTTCTGTGAATATAATAAAATAATGTTTACAGTGTTTTTTTCTCGAAGACGTCTTATGAACAAAAATCATAAGAAGTCTTTAATGAAATTCTTCCAAAAATATCGATAAGAGAATCCTTTATATAATTCTGAAACATATATGGCAGGTTGCCGGGAAAAATACTAGGAGGAATGCCTTAAAAATATTGCAAAAAGCAAATATGAAGGTAATTTTCAATATAATCTTGAAATAACTATGTGTAAATCCTAAAAGAATTAAAGAGGAAATAATCGAAGGAATCTGTTGAGAAATTAAATGTTTAATTGGAGGAACTCTTAGAAAAGTGCTTAGAGGAATCCAAGGAAAAACTAGAGAATAGTTTGGAGTATTTTACGGACGAATCTTTGCAATAAATGTTAGGATAAATTTCATAAATTTATACTTCGCGCTCTGATTTTTTTTTTCATGTTCAAGAATAAATAATCGGGGGATAATCAAAATCAAATCTTGAAGAAAGCTTCAAAAAAAAAAAAGAAAATATCTGACGGATTTCTAATAGGAAAAATTCGAATAACTGGATGTGTGCAAAAGTTCGTGATTTTTTTTGGCAGAAATTTTAGTGGTATCTTAAGAATCCTTGAAAGTACTGTCTGAACGTGTTATATCTCGTGTCAATAACTGACCAGACTATCTACCAATCAAATTTTCGAATCTTTTACAATATTTAATTTTTCAAACCTTCAACTCAGAAAAAAGTGAACCAAAAAGGTTTTTGAACCAATTGTGAGCGAAAAAGAAGGATGGATGACCTTCATAGTTTAACGTTTCAAACAAGAATGGTGCAGATATTGTATATAATGAACAATTTGCGTAAAATTCATGAACGAACTTTAATGATCGCTTGCCCCCCTCTGACAAAAATCCTGGGTACACCCATGGCGCTAGTGTGAAACGTCAAACACGAAAAAAAACGATGCCCGCTCCTCTGGTTGTGAAAAATGCAACGTAGGAAATTGTAAATGACTGTTTAAAGTGTGGTCGATGGGAAGTTCATCAGCGTTACGTATGTAGGGGAATTCGGGGTAAAACCGACACCCTAAGCTTATTGATAAAATTTGTTTACTTTCGCTTGTTAAACGAACCTAAAATTGTTGTAGAATCACATATTGGTTATAAATCTAGCAATCCTTGCGATCGCTGGATGATATATTAAGGTTATATAGTGATTTAAATCAAATTGATATTTCATCATTTTTAGGTGAGACGATTGAGAGTGCGGGTAAGATCGACACCCTGTTGGGGTAAAACCGACACAAGCACTTTGAGTAGAATTTTTACGTTATGAACATCACCATCACATGTCATATTAAAAAAGAATGCTTTAAACATGACTTTCGATTGTTATGACCCCTTCCTCTAAAGGATTATACACATATTACGTAAATTATTGAGGAGAGGCCAAAGATCCACTAAATATATGTGAAAATTTCAAATGTCTCATGCTAAGATTATTAAGTTGGGGTGAATACACATGGATATGATTAATTTGTGTTCATGGAATGTTTACGAAGATGAAGTTGTGGCGAATGATTGGTTTTAAAAATAAATACTGTTTTATTTTAACAAGATAGAAAAGTGTAATTATTTTTAGTTATTAAAAACTGGCGAACCCCATGGTTTATAAATAAACAATAAGATTAATTTATGTGAAAACATTTAGAATTCAATTAATTCTCCAATTTGAAATGAGAAAAATTTCTTCAAGCTTTATCCAATCAGATTACACGTGAAACATAGAAATATTTTTTTTAATACTAAATGATAGCTTGCGACAAGCCATATAGTGTCATATTTCACATGTTAACAAGATCGGCATCCATGAACTTCACTGGAATTCGAAAATAAAGACTCACATAAACTACAGAGGAAGTCTGCCGACAAGAAAGATTCCCTGAAGTTAGATTATGAAGCGAAGAAAGGTGTCGATTTTACCCCAAATGAAAGTGTCGATCTTACCCCGAGTGGACATTTATTTTTCAATAGCGTTTTCAGCTGTCGAAAACCCAAAAATTAAATTCTCCTTCATGTTGTATGAACGTAACAATAGTAAATTATGATGTAGACGCAGAACAAATAATGACATTTTAAAAATTTGACATGCGAAATAGTTAAAGAATAACAGCGAAATATTGCAACTGCTGTTGCTCCTATGTTATCCAATATGATTTTGTTGTTTATTTTGGCAGTTTATTGGTAGCGTCAGTTGTAATGTCATCCGAAACACGACATTTCACAAGTTAAGATAGAGCGTGATGGAAACTGCATGAAAATCTGCTCGAAACATGAAAAATCAAAGGGTGTCGATCTTACCCACAGTGTCGGTTTTACCCTGATTTCCCCTATGTCAGTGCCATATACCTCAACGCGAAGATTAGTTTCGGTGAAACTGCGCAGCTTAGTTTTCTTCGAAATCCTACCGGCTAAGAAATGTTAGTCTACTTTACATGTTCCTTACAAGAAGGTAGTGACTCCAAATCGCAATGATAAGTAAAATACGACATCCAAATCGCGATCTCGGAGGCTGTACACGACGATGCTGTCAAAGTTTGAGTGCGTGGTAATGGACGACGAATCCTACGTCAAAGTCGACTACAAACAGCTTCTGGGACAGGAATTTTATGCAGCAAAAGGCTGAGGAAAGGTACCAGATATTTTCAAGCATATTAAACTGTCGAAGTTCGCAAAGAAAATATCTGCTTTGGCAAGCCATCTGTACCTGTGGCTTGAAAAGCAGCATTTTCATAGCAACCGGGAAAGTCAACCAAGAAATTTACGTGAAAGAGTATTTGATAAACGTCTGCTCCCTCTCCTGAAGAAACACGATTGTTCCGTACTGTTGTGGCCGGATATGGCATCTTGCCATTATGGTAAAAAGGCCATGGAGTGGTACGCCGCCAACAACGTGCAGATGGTTCTCAAGGACAAGAACCCTTCCAACATGCCTGAGCTCTGCCCAATATGGTAACGACAGTTTATTTCGTTCTTAAGGTGAAGATGAATCGAAGCCAAACCTCAAATTTTCAATTGCACGAATCTGGAGAACCAAACATCCGTTTAAGCTGAAAACTTAATCGATTGGTCACTCGCTGGGGGTGACCAATCGATTAAGTTTTCAGCTCAAACGGGTGTTCGGTTCTCCAGATTTGTGCTTTTGAAAAATTGAGGATTGGCTTCGATTCATCTTCACCTTAAACGCTAACAGTTGGCGCCAGCGGCAAAAAGTACAGACAACAACCTTTCGAACATTCAGTTTCTCTCACTGGCCGCCGAGCGGCGACACTGATGTTTGTATTCCACTCACTGATCGCGCTATGCTGGATTCTCAAACTTCCAACAAAAGCGCATGGAAGAATGGTAGTTGAGAACTGTCAAAACGTATGGAAAATAATGAAAAACGTAAATTACTTGCAATCATGAAACTGGATCAAAATAGTAGTGATTAGAAATCAAGCGTAATGTGAATTAACAACTTTTTGTGTCCAGTTCATCTTCCGTGATGCTTTCTTTGCTTCAGGATTTCGATTTTACTACCTTAGCTTAGCTTAGCTTAGCTTAGACTGACTACACATATCAATGGTTGCTATTCCGTGATTGACCGAAGTCAGTGAAAATGCACAAAGAATCAACTAGAAGTTCGGCTGGGATTGGCCATAATCTTCTTCAGTGTGCATAATTCAGTGCCTCTATTTATACAGGGTCAATAACGGCGCCGGCCACGTCCTTGCAGTCAGGTGGGATTGGGGGAAGGAATGTTAGTGTGTAACCTTTGCTTTTTGGAGACCGTGTTTGCCTCTGCATCTCCACAAAGGTTACTGGGAGGGATGTTTGTTAATGGGGAGGATCGTTGGGTCATAGGATTCACTTTGATAAACGATTAGACCATGATAAACAATGATTTGTGAGATATATACATGCTTATACGTAAATATAATATTTTCATTTGATATGAACAATTTCCTATGTAGAGGAAAATTATGCCGACACTTGAGGTGACGAACCATTCAAAGTTTGTTGAATAAATACCTAAATGTAACATTCCTACAGCTGTCAGGACGAAAGCATGTGTTATTATATTTTACTCATTTGAAAAAAAAAACAAAAAACTCGATTGGTTGGGACATCATAGAACACTCTTATTCTTATGCCGACACTTACAGTGGCGAACCATCCAAAGTTTGTTGAATAAAGTGAACCTTTCGCAAGTCTACACTTGTAGTGTCGAACCATTCAAAGTTTTTTTAATTACAAAAACAAAGGTATATAAGAGGTGTTCTGAAAACAAAAATGTTAAACATAAATAAATCATGAATCAGAGTTTGTGTCGACACTCACAGTGACGAACCATCCATAGTTTGTTGAAAAATCATATTTACATCCCACCATTGTAACGATTGAATGTGCAGTCATACATATTTTATAGATTAGAAATAGTAGCATGAAACGAGCTCACCAATTGATCCGTTATCCTTGACTGAGCAGCCACAATCCACTTTCGACTTCACTCGTTTGTTCGGATATAAAAAAGCACTCAGGAAAAACAAAATAAGCGCGCGACCCAAAAAGAAAAAAAAAACTGTTCGGGCTTTCTTGACGCACTGCCCAGGAGCAGTGATGGAAAGTGGCGAACGCTTCATCTGAACTGGAACAAAAACAAAACCAAACGCTCCCGAGCGTCAGAGCGCTGGCTTACTCGCATCTGTCGACTCCCGAGTAACTGAAGCTAAAAGTGATTCGCGAACGTGTTCGGATCTACTCAGAGTCATATTGTGCTTTTGGGAAAAAAGCTGCTTACCCTCCGAGATTTATGGTTTTCAAGGGCTTTTGACTACAAACGAGTAGTTTACTGTCGATATGATGGTTATACAATTAATTTGTCTGTCAAAACCATAATAAATCACACCTTGCTCGGTTACTCGCGAGTAAACGCTCGCGAGCTTGTTGCTACTTCTTTTGACATGTTCTCCCGAGCAGACGGGTGCGGGCTTACTCACACCTAGCCAGATCCCGAGTCTGTGATGTTTGTTATGCGTTGGTATACACTCGTGAGCTGCTTCGTGATGCGAACTTTTCCAGCACTGCCCAGGAGCAAGCGTCAAGGTCGAAGGATCAAACAGAACTCCTTTCTTTGCTTCAGGATTTCGATTTTACTACCACTGAAAAAGAGCCATCTATTGCCTTTTCAGTTTTGAATATCGCCCTATTGGCCCTGAGCCAGCTATTTCGATTTCAAAGTGCTGGGTGATGTTTCAGATCAATGTTTGGGCGGCAACTTAGCACAAGCAATATTGGAAATATTTGCTCTTATGTGTGGAGTGCGTAATGGGTAAAGTCATATACTTATGTTCGGATAGTCAAGCTGCTATAAAAGCTCTTGCTTCGGCCAACTCAAGGTCGAAGCTTGTTATCGCATGTCGAACTCAAATTGAGGAACTGAATTCAGTCAACTCTGTAAACCTTGTATACCTGGCCATTCTTCCATCGCTGGAAATGAATTGGCTGATGAGCTAGCTCGCGATGGAGCATCGCATGACTTCACGAAGCAATATTGGAATAGTTTGGAGTCGTGTCGTAAAACAAAATTGTACATTACTGAGATATCCCTAAGGGTGGCGAAGTATTTAACAAATCTGTCAAAGCAGAGTAGCAGTCGTTGACTGACACTGCCGACTCAACTATCACATGACTCAGTTGTGTGTGATAGTTGTAATTCCGATAATGGAACTTCATCTGATGTGTAACTATCCAGTTTTCATGCAACTGCGATTCCGATTACTTGGTAAACACTTATTGAGTGAAACTGATTTCAGAAACCAGAATTTTCAGGACTTTCTGTTATTTTGTTATTACCCACTGTGGAAATGAGCTATAGGCTCTCTTAATGCTCATGCGTTTTGCAGTGCCCTTTTTAGGGCGCAGTTCGAACCCATTGTGGTATGAAGCTACATGCGCTCATTTCGCTTATGCTATCTTACCTCTCCAAAGGACCTCATTCCTATTTCCTCCCATATTTCCCTTCCCTTTCCCCTCTCCCATTGGGTAGATGATGAAATAGACTCAAATATGGCGATGGCACAAATCTTCCAAATGGCGGAGAACGTTCCTTCGGAGCCGGCCTTCTGATACCTAATACACTTTGACATTTAACTTATTTCTCCATGGAAATTCAATCTAATCTAGTTTGCCGATTGACATTTCTTCAGCTCCTGCAAAAGCGGTGATGGTACCATCGAGGTAGTCTTGAAAATCAAATTTTACCAAGATTCTATATCTCATTATAAGATATCCTGGAGACAGCACTGTTTACGATTGAACTCTTAGGTCCACGCTATCCCAACTCACTTTTCGCGAGCTCGCTTGATGGTAAACAAAACAGCGTGCCAGCGAACGGCAAAGATATCGAGTGGAATCCTTATAAGCGCGAGCTTTGATGACCATCGACATTGCGTAGTGATCAAAACGCACTCGTTGTTGGTAAAATATTCTCAATGTGTACAATCCGAGAGCTCGAATGTACCATTAAAGTGAAAAAGTGCGCCGGCCACGTCCTAACGATCACAAGAATAATCGGATCGGAGAATGTTTGTTAGACAACAATTGTAAACAGGCGATTGCATTTCTTCGTTTGTTATTGCAAGGAGTTTGTGCTAATGAGATATGGAAATAAGTCCCCTTTGGTAAGAACAATCGACCAGTTTCAAAAAAGAACTGTCACACTCAGCGTGTTTGGAACATCTTGTGGAAGACTCATTTACCACTATAACGGTTAATTTGGTTCGTACTGAATATTTCAAAAGCAACAGTTCGAAAATTGAATATTTCGGTTGAACATCAAGCCACTCAATTTTCCAAATCAAGTATGTTAACGTTACGCCAATTCCGTTCCAAACCACGCGAAAAAAAAACAACCAAAGCCTTTCCCATCCGACAGGCTTTTCCAAGCCACGTGAATTGTGCAAGGCGTCGCTTTGAAGTGCAACAAAAGCAATCCTTTGCCTAGCCCAACAAGCAACCGGCCGGAACGCTCCTTCGCTTCTCCACCTTAATCCACTAAGAAGCTTCCGCTACTGTGAACCCCACAGAAGAAGGCAAAATCCGGGCTCACGGACCGGCCTCATACCTGCCGCAAATCGACACAACTTGAAGGAAAAGCCCACTTCGTAGGACCAAATCCCGAAAGTAAAGTTTCGCCGCGAGTAAACTTAATTAAAAATTGCTTAATTAATGTAATTTCGCTAATTAGGAGGCGAGGCCATTTTCTTTGGAGGAGCGTGGGTTCTTTAGCAGGAAAAACAAAAAAATGGAAAATCGCCATGCCGAAAAGAGGAAGCAAAATTTTGCATTCATCGTTCGACAGGAGGACAGCGCCGCCAAGTGCTTGGCGAAGATACACGCAGGGGTCGTCTCAGCGGAGAATGCGGAGATGCACCGATTTTGCACCCTTGCAAAACAGCTGCTGGAGGTATATGCGTTCGGTGTAATGTCGAAAATTAACCCCTTTTTCTCGATGGAGAAAAAAAACATGGAATCGAGGAACAACGGAAAATCTTGCATGTCAATCAGAACGTTCAGATTGAAGCGAAGGAGATTTGCGGCTAGCTAATGTGCACTTTTTTTACCAGCAGGGTTTATACCAGGGAGTCGTCAGTTGATGGGGTTGAAGAAGATTTGAAAGGGGAGCGAGTGGGAGTGGAAATTCTCTCAAGTAGTTAGTAAAATTAAAAATTAAATGCTTGGCCGGAAATGAGATGGTCTTCGGTATACAAACAGAAAAAAAAATGAAAGGGATGATGTTACTTTGAAATGAAAATGTAGGATAAAATCAATGTCAGGTGACATTCCAGGATGGCGTTTGCTGATGTTCTAATGGGGATGATAACATTTGCCTTGTTTAGCCGAGTGGTTGAAGTCCGCGGTTACAAAACAAAGCCATGCTGAAGGTGTCTGGGTTCAATTCCCGGTCGGTGCACGATCTTTTCATAATGAAAATTTACTTGACTTCCCTTGGCATAGAGTATAATCGTACCTGCCACACGATAGGCAAATGCGGAAATAACAATTTTGGCAAAGAAAGCTCTCTGTTAACAACTATGGAAGTGCTCATTGAACACTAATCTGAGAAGCAGGCTCTGTCCCAATGAGGACGTGATTTGAATGTGATATGCATTTGTTTACATCGGTGGAGGCCTATGACCTATGAGGCGTGAAAAGGCCTATGACGTTTATTATCGACGGTAAACAAATGCCGGATAAAAAAATGTACATTAGTCAAAACTTTAAACAGAAAGTGCTTTCAAAGACCTTTTAACGTGAAATTTCACGTCCAGCAAACATTTACTGGAGTACTTTGGGCCAATAAGCCAAATTTGGGTAAATGCAACTTTTTTTTGATTGCAAGAACATAATTTTACGTTAAATTAACCCAAAATTGAGATATATTTTTGACGGAATTAAAGGCAAACTACCCAATAGGAACCTATGATAATTTGCCAAAATTGAGCCAATAATTGCACATGCTAATACACGCCAAACATTGCCGTGTACTGCTTATGGATGCATAAAAAGTGGATCGATTTTTATCCCCTTCAATAATTGGCGTTTTACCCTATAGGTGTTCGATATATCATTCCTTCCCATCCCTTAGTTTTCGCAAGGACGTGGCCAGGACAGCTCTCGACTGTTGGAGATTGCGACTTGTGTCAATTTTGTCAAGAATCCAGGATTAGTCCTGAATCTGAGGCGATGGGGAAGGAATAATTCCCAATGCAAATCTAAATTCGCGAATAGGCCTTTCCAAACATGGCCCGAATAAAAACAAGTCGATCGAGTAACACCATATCATAACGTATATACATTCCATTCTAGTGCAATTCACGCCACCACCGCACGACCATCGAATTTCATTCCCTGTGACGCCTTCTCGACTGGAAATCACCGGATGCCGCCAATTTTGGGCGCCAAGAAGCCAACTGTCATCTCGAATCAACCGTCTTCACCTTTCTTCCGTCTTTATCGTCGTTGCGATTCCAGCCCAGAAGTATAAGTCACCGGAGAGACGAAGACGTTGCCCTCCTCGGCTCTGTGTTTCCTCACCACCCCGCGAATTCCACGTGAATCAAAAAGGACTCATACAAACGCACACGTAAGATTGACTAAGGTAAGGTACCGTGTGTGTGCGTACTCAGCTGGAACTCCCTTGTCAAGTCGTTTTTATTGCATAAGGGTATTTAAATTTCGAGTTCTTATTGTATTGTCGTTGAATAACGAAGGGGGCAAGAAGCGGTGCGATATGTGAATATTACCGGCCGGTGACTTACGCGAAGGGTTCGACGAAAACGAAAAAGTTCGTTATTTCTTACGGCTATGCCTTCTGGAGCAGGAAGAAATGTTTCTTTCCCGTCGGTCGCTCGGTGTATGAGTTGATTGCAAGCATTGTCGCCTCGGTTGGTGAGTTATTAGGTTGGTTTTGTTGGTCTCAATCATGGGAACGTAGCATGGTTCGCTGATTTCGACCGTTGACAGTGTCGAAATGTTTCATCGCGAAGCGTCGCTTTTTGAAATGTTTCACACAAGCCGAGAGGAGACACTTGTCGTGGTGCTCTCGCCGTCAATTATGCAAGTGAGACTCTTCATTAGCATCAATATTTGAGCTAGCTGCTAATCCTCGAGCGCAAACAGAGACGACGACGGAGCATTCTGTCATCGTCGAAAAAATGAAGGACTTGGATAGGATCCAACGGCAGCCGGATGCTGCTTCGTCCGTATATACAAAGCGAGAGCAACCGGATGATGATCGCTTCCGCCGCTAGGATGCGCTGCATGCACGGCAACTTTGGCTCTGGCAGAAGAGGAGCGCGTTGATGAATTTTTAATGCCCCGGCAAAATAACTTGGCCAAAGCGAAAGCTCCCGCATAATATGCACCAAGTATCTCACTTGGGAAGAGTGCACAAACAAAAACCGTGTGTGTGTACCGGCAGCGGATGATGGCCGCGCGAAAAACTTCTTCCCGCTTCCGCCGGCACCCTCGGAAAGTCTTCTTCGGGTAGGCACGATACGGAATACGGATGCAGACGGGAGGACCACGAGGCGTAACATGAAAAACGACATTATCTCACATAATGTGCAATGAATAACGAGAAAACAAAGCATGACAGCGCGCCCTAGCGGAGCTTGGCTGAGGAGCTGCCGAGCTCTTGGCGGTGGGATGCTTAGGGCACCGGCAAAGCGCACCTTCTGGGCGGGGAGCTGGATGGGACACGTGAGCACAAAAAAAAGAGTACAAACATTATCCTTTTCTGTCGTTTGAAGGAGGGATGACACTGCACTACTGGTGGATCGGCTCGCAAAGGGGACATGGGATCGTCTCTCTAGGGCATCGGTTGGCGGTCGATTAACCCGAATAGAAGATTGTTGGCACGATGAAGTACAATTGGAACATTGCTGTTGACATGGAATCGATAATTTGACAGATTGTGATGACAGCAGTTCAATACAGTCTACTTTTCCTTACTCGATATTGAAAAGTCTAGTGCTATCCAAGACGTCTTCTTACAATTCTTCATTGCACCACGAATCGAGTTTGATAATACTCACGTCATTTTGACAAGTCACTCACAGGCAATACATAGGCAAGAAGTAAAGCTATCACTCTCTTGCCAATGTGCAATCATGTTGATGAGTATTGTCAAACTTAGTGGGATTATGTCTTTTGTCTAAAGAATAGAACTAACAATCTGAATTGTGAACACAAATGGAAGTGCAAACAAAAGGACTTTTCATTCGATATCCTCGTGTATGTATATGGTTGAATCTGTTAAAGGCCGATGCTTACTTCAGTTTCTGTTTCACTGTCATTTCTATAAAAAAAAATGTCAAAGAGCCTATGAAAAGGCCTTTTCATCTGACAGGCACGTGTACGTATTTGTTTACATAAAACCGTAGCGTATAAAGAAAAGTAATTCCATTTCCATTAAAGAACTATGGAAAGGCCTTTTAGCTAATTTGAAACTTTGCGCGCGAAAAGGCTTTGTACAGGTAATGATGACACCTTGATCTCAAAATTAAAAAAAAAATACCTCGAACGACACACATTTCAAAAAGCATTTTCCTGTGAGTCAATATTTTTACTCGGGTAGTCTCCGATAGAATGCACATCGCCTACTACTCTGTGACATTCGTATGAAACTACAGCAAATGCATGATACGTGCATGGCAGTGTGCTTTCTTTTGTGCAGCTCTCTTCGTCCCCTCCCCTACACCAACTCCGGGTGTAATTGTGCATACAATTACTAACTGATTAGGCAACGATTATCATGTTTCCACAATTCTACGCTCTCACTTCCGGCGATGGAGCCACCGCGTAGAGAGGCATAGTGCCCCCACATCTACTTGACATCCCTCTCCACAGAGGAGCCAACTCTGCACTACAGAAAGTGAATGCGAAACTAGGACCGAAGGTGCCAAAGCTTGAAGGAATCAAAACAAACACCCGTGCTCGTTCTCCCTCCTCGGTCCCCGTTTCCCCCAACGTCCCCAGTAGCTAAGTGCCACTCGTTTGACACTTTACCGCCTCTTGCTGGAGTGGCCCATGATGGGGCCAACAACTACCCGCACCAGATTCGCGCCAGCCAGAGGGAGTCAGTCACACATATTTGAGCGGTGGTGCCGGTGCGCGTTCTGCCCTGGTGCCTCGCAGCCACTAGGACCAGGGCTGTTAAGAATCATGACCCGCTTGCGACACTGACGAAACCAGTCTTCTCACTGTCATTAGGCGAAACTATATTTCATGTGCTCACTCCGTCAGGTCGCAATGACGGGGCTCTCATGAGAGCAATTTTAAAGTTGTTTTGCTTTTAAAAATTCTATCTCATTTTGGAAAATTTCGGGAAGCAAATGTGTTTGATAAGTAAAGTGGATATATTTTCACGATTCTAGTGATATAAATAACAATCATATCTGATAATGAAATAAAAATGGTCAAGTTTACAATTCCGTCACAAGCCGTAGCGACAGAAAAATGAAGGAGCGTTTGAAGAAAGCTTCTGTCATTGTCTCGCCGTCCGATGACAGTGAGAGAAGCATCTATGTAAAAGTCGCGCGACACCCTCTATTAACATTGACGCTTTCCAGCACTGACTAGGACTTGACTCTGAAGAGGTGTTAGAAGATGATGCCACATCATCGCCGGGATGGCGACACCGGCAACACCACAAATCCACCACAATTCTTACCAGAGAACGCGACATTCCCTCGGTGGGCGTCCTTGTTTGGCGGTGTGTGAACGTGTAGCATAGATGCAGGCGCGACACAAGTGCCACTTGGCCAGCAAGCGAGACACACCTTCGCACCAGCATTTAAATTACGGTAATCATCGCTCGGTGTAGTAACTCGAGTGCACTAGGCTACTTGCAGGCGGGTAACGCGACTTCATCATTTCAAAATCGGAAATATTTCCGATTTTGAATCACAGCAACAACGGCGCCAATATTGGCAGCTGCTACTTTGATTCGAATGCTTTTTTTTTGCGCCCGTCTGCAATCCAAACAGCAAAATCGAATCAAAGCACACCGAGGGAAACCCGGGCAGAAATCGAGATATCTTGAGGAAGCAAACCCTGTGTGTGCAAGCTGCAAGCACGCACCTTTTGTTCCGTGCGAGCGAGCGTCAAGACCAAAACGAAGACGTTGAACCCCGAAAGCATCAGGGCATCATCCCAGCCGTCTTGGAAGAAACTGCGGCGGAAGAACCATAGAAAAGGGGGAATGAAAGAAGGTAAACATCCAGGTAAGTAACTTATGATTTCTTGCCGGCCCTTTTCCGCTTTGCGAGTTTCTTCCCTAAACTCAAAAGACGACGACGACAACCGCAAAAAGGGTGATTTTCCCGCCCGAATGGAAAGACACTGCCGAAGTCGCACGAGAGCAGCGAGACAATAATCTCCTCCAAGAGAAAGACGTTTATCCTTCTTGGTTTGCGTTTTTGGTGCATCCTTTGCCACGCTAATGCTGATTAGCTTGAATTAAGGATGGCTAAACGGGCTCGGCTCATTAGCAGCGGGATGCATTTTGGATGCCGTTTTGCGGCAAGGAGATTGAATTGCAGGAACACCGGAATCAGAGTGTAATATGATGTGCTGATGGTTGGTAGGAGTAGTGACCTTCTGAGTCATGTTGTTTCAGACATAGCCTTCCCGTTTACGGTTCAACAGGAAGCTATCGAAATGTCACAGTACTGCTTATTTAATCAAGAGACAGTAATAGTACTTGAAAAACCGGCAAACGATTATTATTTTTTTGCAATTTCTCGTCGTAATACTGTTTTTCATCACGCCAACTCGTCATGGCCTACTTTCCCGAATTGTCGTATAAGTCTATTGCCCAACTGAGAAGCGTTTGATTAAACAGTCAACCCTCCATGAGTCGATATTGAAGGGACCATCGACTCATGGAAATATCGAGTCATGGAACAGCAATGTCATGGAAAGTCGTTTTAGAGGACCATCATAGTAACCATGAAAATTGATTTTTAATGTGGTTCAATGAGTCGATATCGAGTAATGGAACATCGACTCATGGAGGTTTAACTGTAACTCATTACGCAACGTGTTTTAGTTGTGTAATGGTTCATTCAACGTTTTTTTAAGTAACGTAACGAAGCACATGTGATTGATACAACTATCATTCTTAGAAAAACGGAGAGGTTTATAAATTTTTGTTCTTAGGATTTATGTAATTATCATTATTAGAACAAAATGAAGAGTTCAATAAGTAACAGTTGATGATTTCAATCCTCGATGCCGCTTCAGAACAGAAATATCTACCCCAGAATCTGCCAGTAGAGAAATTCAGAAATTCTAGATTAAATTTCTCCGGTAGGAGAATTCGGGATAGTTCCGAAAAAAAATCCGCAGCAAATTATAGAGGAAATCCAAAGAAAAATTCTGAAGAAAGTTCCAAAGGAAAAGAAGCTCCGAAAGCAATTTCAAAGAAAATTTCGAAATCAATTCCGCAGAAAATTCCAAAAGAAATTCCGAAGGAAATCCCAAAGGAAATTCCGATGTAAATTTCAAAGGAAAGCCTGAAAGAAACTCCAAAGGAAATTCCGTAGGTAAATCCAAAGGCAATTCCGAAAGAAATCCCTAAGGAAAGTCCGTACAAAATTTCTCAGGAGTTTCCGAAGGAAAATGCAAAGCTAATTCAGAAGGAATTCTAAAGAAAATTCTGTAGAAATTCCAAAGCAAATTCCAAAGGAAAATCCGAAGGAGACTTCAGCAGAAATTCGGAAGGAAACTCCAAAGGAAATTCCGAAAGAAATTTCAAAGGAAACTCCAAAGCAAATTTCGAAGGAAACTCCGAAGGAAATTCCAAAGAAATCCAAAGGAACTTTCTGAAGCAACTTCCCGAAAGAAATTCCGGAAGAAAATAAGATACAAAATTCTGAAGGAAACTGCAAAGGAATTTTGAAGGATACTTCTAAGTGAATTCAGAAAGAAATTTTGAAGGAAATTCCGACGAAAATTGCGTAGAATATTTCAAAGAAAACTACATAGAAAATTCCGGAGAAAATTCCAAAGCCAATTCCGAAGGAAATTACAAAGGAAATTTCGAAGGAAACTTCGAAGAAAATTCCAAAGAAAATTCCGAAGAAAATTCCAATAAAAAATCCAGCAAAACATTCGAAGAAATTTTCCGAAGGAACTTTCTGAAGCAGCATTCCAAAGGAAATTCTTTGTAGAAAATTTCACAGGAAATTTAGAAGAAAATTCCAACTTCTCGAAGGAATTTTACGAAGTAACTTACCGAAAAAACTTCCCGTTGGAGCTTCCTGAAGCAACTTTCTGGAGGAAATTTCGATGGAATACACTTCCAGAAGGAACTTCCGGAGAAACTATCTAGGAGAACTTCCGGAGGAACTGTCTGATCGAACTACAAACCTGATAGGGAGACGAAATTTTCCGATGAAACGGGGATGAAATGTAAATTTATATAGAGAAACTAGAGCAATGAGTTTACACCATATTAACAATAACTGTGTCAGAAAGTATCAGAAGTTGAAAATACCGTAAAAGATTAACTTAAAAAAAATCTTGAACACATATTTTGATACTGCTATGTTGTTGTGGGGATTAGGGATCATTTGTATAATGATGTATCATCCCCACATCTTTATACAAATGATTTTAAAACTTGGTTTAACTTCAAGAAATAAATGTCCGTCTCAGTATTTCTGGCAAAAAAGTGATTTTAAAAATAAGAGACTTTGTAGTGACTTGCCTACCTTATAGTTACTTGCTACTAGCCCTCTTAGAATAATTAAAGTATACCCACAAATAAATGATCTGTTCTCAGAGTACAGAGTACACTCACGACCAGTGCTGGGAATGGTAATAGTAGTAGGTTTGACTTTTCGCGAAAATCACGTGGCTCTCCCAGTACAGTAGTTCAAAAACGTGAATCTCATCAAGTAGCCTCTGTTGGGTGTACGAATTTTCTAAATCATGAGTGTCATTGAAGGCTCTAAATGCGGGAAATACAGCGGGAAGTAGAACATTTTTCTACAGTAATTCTGGGTTGCCCTTAGCAACGGGTGTTTTGCTATTTTCAAGGCTTTTTGCCTACAGCAGCGATGGGCGTGAGTTTCACTGGCTTTGCTGACTGTGATTGGCTTTGCTTGGCTACTGTAGAGTGAATTTCAAGATTTTTCCCAACCCTGAGTATAAACACTCGCGACATTGGCACTCTATGAATAATATTCCTACCAGCTAGCCCTAGTAGGCGGCGATAATGTTGTAGGGTAGATGTACCAATAGTGGAGGTACTAAGCACGATTGAACTTCATTTAACTGCCTAAATTCAAGAAGCGCAATTAATGTACATGTTATTGTTGTAACGGGAAGTAACGACCATTGACTTAATGAGAAAAATGATTTCATCGCAGTAATCCACGGCATGTCAGTGAAAAATAATACCTCCACTATTGGTACACTGTTCCTTTAGTTGCGGTATATTTTTAATTTGTGTTCCTATAGTTGCGGTATCCGTTGTTTTCTTATGGGATCCTCCACTATAGGAACACTTTACCGCAACTATTGGTACAAGTAAGAAAAGTTTTAGCAAATTTAGTGATATTTCATCAGTTTTAAAGCAATTTGAACGCTCTTTTCAGCTATTCCATATATCAACAAGCCAATACGTCGATTGACAGTGTCGGTGCTGTAGCTTAAGTGATAAAATCAGTGAACACGGCACTACCGCAACTATAGGAACACCCACAACTAAGGGAACACTTACCCTAATTCTATTTGTCTTCTCTCACTTTTTACGCAACCGCGAACCAGAGTGCAAGGAATTCGAAGTCAAATTTTTTTTTATCGATTTCAGTCAACTTGCATGGAAGTTTACCAGTTTGTCAGCTGATTTTGGGACTTTATGTTGAATTGTAAAATTATTGTATTTGACCATATGAAAGAAACGACAAATTTTGTATGGAGGCTGCAAGCATGTTCGAAAACTCTATTAAATTGATGTAAAAGCGGAACAATTTAATCAAACTATGTTTCATACAATTGTTTTAGTCTTGTTTTGTATGCTCAGTGGATTGTAAATCTTAGTTGAAACTTCCTTTAAATATTTATGAAATCAGTATTTTCTACAACTTTGACGACCTGTAACAAAAAAGTGAATTTTCAGTGAAAGTTTAGTTATACTTCCAGACAAGGAATTTTTCAAATAATTTCGAATAGGTTCCGAAGCAAAGAGCAAAATGTGGCGAATTTCTTGAAAAATCCCTCGCATGAAGTGATGAATATCATGTTAAATTTTTGACGGATCAGGCAAGAGATCTTTGGGAGTTTTCCTTGAGATGTATTCTTAGAGAAACTTCTGTAGGAATTTCTGGTAGAATCATTGAACTCGAGGATGAATTGAAGAATAACTGATGTAATTTGTTTTTTTTTTTAATAAAATTCTTGAGGTTGTCAAATTTGGCAAAGACTAATAGTTCCTTAAAAGATTTTGTGCAGAATTTTTGAAGAAAGTTTTAGGGAAACTCCCATGATAAATTTGCAGAGGAACTGACAACTATGGCTTGTAAAGTTCCCGTTGAAGGTGTTTACGGAATTTTGACAAAAATCTAAAGTAAAAAAGTACTTAATGAATAAATGCAAAAGGCACAATATTTTCCTGCAGAGTTTCTGGAATAAAATAAAAGCAATCCCTGTAAGATTTCTCGGGGAAATTGATTTTCAAAAGTGTCTTGTGCAATTGATTTAAAAGGTTCGAAAAGGAGAAATTTTCGAACGAATTACTGAACGATCATTCTACGCCGACTTTTCCGTATAAAGATATGCTCAGAACGGAGATAAAGGAATTTTATAATAAAATGATGGTGGAATCAAGTTGATAAAGGTATTGTCATAAGTCTTTTAGTGAAATTCTTGAACCAATCACAGGAACTTTCTGTACAACACTTGAAGCAGTTTATCATAGATATTTCAGAAGAAATCACTGGAAGAATCCATAGAAGAATAATTCCTCTAGAAATTCATAAATTCATCGTAATAGCTTTGTGGATTTTTGGAAACAATAGAGATGCAATTAGCCAAAATTTCCAAGGAATTTGCTACACGACAACTTAGAAATGTTCAAATGTTGTATTTCTGGAAGTATTTCGAATGCTTGCCATTGGGACCAATGAGAAATCTTCAACCAATACACCTGTATATTAAAAAAGGTTTAGATAAAGATCCAATTGGAACTCTTTTGCTACTAAAGATGCTCATGCGTATCTTTAGGCTACAAAAAATACTGAACGGAACTTTGAAGATTCAATAAAGTTCCAGGGAGCTTCTAAAGCAGCTTTCAAGCATGATAAGGGTACCATCGTATACCAGTAAAAGGGCCTTCCTTAGCCAAGTGGTTAGAGTCCGCGGCTAGAAAAGCAAAGACATGCTGAGGGTGTCTGGGTTCGATTCACGGTCGGTCCAGGTTTTTGTATTGGAAATATCCTTGACTTCCAAGGGCATAGAGTATCATCATACCTGCCACACGATATACGAATGCGAAAATGGCAACTTTGGCATAGAAAGCTTTCTGCTAATAACTGTGGAAGTGCCCATTGCACACTAAGCTGAGAAGTAGGCATTGTCCCAGTGACGACGTAATGCCAAGAAGAAGAGGTAGAAGAATAGTCGTGAACTTGTTTGGGACTTTTTAGAGATGTTCCTAACATGTTCGCTATGAGCTTCTTGAGCTGCTTTAAAACAAAAGTTCTGCGTGAACGTCTTAAGGGATTTTGAAGCTTTGGAAAGCCCTAACAAGGCAGCTGAATGGACTAAAATGATACGACGCAGAGCTCTAACGTAGGAGGATCAAGTTCGAGACTGCTGATAAGAAGGCTACAGATCAACTTCAAACAAGCTGCTCATCAGCTTCAAAAATACCCTTCTGTCGGAATTTTTCGTTATTTTGGGATTGGAATTTCGACGAACATTGTTCTGGCGAACTGCTGAGCAATGTATGTGACAGAAATCGAATTCCTGGAATACATTTTCACGATTTCCTAGAGAAAATTCTCCGGCAAGATTCATACACAATTGTCGCTTCCCTGAACTGCAGTGGAAATGTACAGTATGGTCTGATTTGCGTTTACTTTTGATTCAGCACAAACTGAACTTTTTCTCCCAGGAATCAATAAACGATTCCAGCGAAACGCAAAGTAAATTTACATAAGATCTATTACCGGGTAGACCATTGCAACGATACGGAGAACCGTTCCTCACATCATCCCGCAATCCGATAAAAACCCATCACTATTTGACCAATGGTGAGCTGTGTTTGATTTCGATGGACACCCACCAGTCGCAGTGTCTCTGTTTGGGACGGGAAATACAACGCCGCGACTGCATTTAAAATTTTAAACAACTGGACCGGACAAACGCGACCCACACCCCAGAAGTCATGAAACCAATCGAACGTGTCAATCTTGACTTTTGTCACTGTGGGTTTCGGCAGAGGTCCCTGCGGTTCCCAGAAACTGAGGTTTAGGGCAAATTTGCAGAACGTAGTTATTGTGTGCATAATTTGGTGATATGGTTCCAGAGTCAGGATTAGGAAATCGAAGTTTCTCGGTCCAGAGAGCCAGAATGAGCACTTCCGGATTAAAGTCCATCAAAAATTGAAACAGCGCAGAGCACATCCATCGCCGTTGATTGGCTATTAGCTTAAGTCGTCCCCAGACTTCGCGAACTCGCATTCGGAAGCGTGCACCACATTAGAGAAATCCTCATAATTATCGCTGAATAATTAACACCCGAGTGGTGTTTCCCCCTGGACCCCCATCCATTCCAATCAGTCAAACATATGTCCAAGCCAGACGAATGCGGTTCAAGTTTAGGACTCGGCGGAAGCTAGCCATAAAAATAGCCTCCACGGAAGCAGCCGTCGCCATGGAGGTTGTTCTCTGATTGATAACTATAGGTAGGTAATATTCCAGGTTAATTAATTGACAATTGATGCGACGCGGGAACCCTCGCGCGGTTCAGCAGCGATAATCCCTCGCTTTGGTTGATCACAGAAGCGGAACATATAGAACCGAACTGCAAACCGCATCGCGCTCATATTGTATTCCATTAATTTATAGCTTCTAGGGATGGGAGGATTTGTGACAGACAAAGTCCCGGATGATAGAGTTTTAGATAAATATGGCGCGCAAAATTTGATCTGTTATTGATAAGGTTTGCATTATCATCATCAGGATACTGCTTTCGAAGCTCTCAGAGCCAGTAGAGATTTAGTGTCAAAAAATAGGAACTTAAAAGTCCTTTCGCCTTAAATAGAGTCCAAAAAAAGAGTGAAAAGTGATTAAATAGGAGCCAGGAAAACTCTTAAATTTAAATAAGGATTTCCAAGAGAAATTGACAACACATCTCAGAAGTTGTTTTACAAAAATTCGTTGGGGATTCCTTGTGACATTACGCCAAGTATGTACTTTTTATGCTTTGCTCCAGAAATTGCAACAAAATGTAATTCAGGTATTTGCTCAAAGCTTCTTTCAAGCAGAACTCTGCAGAAGTTGATCCAGTGATTTTTCCACGGATTTCCTAAGGGATCCTTTGAAATTTTTCCTCCGGAATACTTTTAATAATTTGACAAATTTTAACAAGGATATCTTCAGAAATTACAACTCCATAATTTGTCCATAAATACGTCTGAAAATTATTCCGGAAATCTTACAAGGCAGTCTTCCCGGAATTCTCGCGTAACTTTAAAAAAAATGACCTATCTAACATTGAGAGGCTCTCTTTGTTTACTTTCTCTTCAACTAATAACTGAGCCCCGCCAACCTTTTCTGTTGCGTTTTTGTATGAAACGCTAGCCTTTCGATCTATAGTTAAAAACTTCCCAAAAGGTTTAGTGTCGCGCTGGACTTCTTCAAGAAGTCAACCAGTAACTCTACATCTCCAGAAATCACTCAATAGATTCAGCCGTGGTTCAATTTTCGTTCAGAATTTCTTTTAGGATTTCAATTGAAGACAAAATATAGAAATTCATGTCCCTTGCAATTGCTTAAAATTTATGGCACGTGAAGAAATATAGCAAAACCTAGAATGCCGAGAAACGTGTATTGCAAGCTATCAAACCTGGGTAAATATGTTGGTACTAAGGGACGTCTTTGCTTCAACTAGGGCTACCCCTGGAGACCTCTTCAGGAAACAATAGAGATTCTTCCCAAATTACTACAGGATTTCTTGAAGAGATTCATTCAACAATTTTCAAATTTCAAATTTGAAATTTTAATTTCAAATAAATCTCCGAAGAGTTATCCAGAAACTCTTCCAGTTAATTACCAACGAAATTTGTCAGAAATTATCGAAAGTCCGGGATCTGATCCGGATAATTTGCAAGAGAAGAAATTGCATGTAGCTTCTGATGAAAGAAATGATAAAAAATACGGAAAATTTCCTGCAAGAATCTTTGAAGGAATTTTTGCAGGTTCGGGATGTTCTGGATAATTCTGTCAAATTCTTGCTACACTATCTATCGCAAAAATACCTAACATAACCCATACTTGCAGATTTTTTTCGAGCAATTCTTGAACAAACGTCCGACAGAATCCTTGAAAAAAATTACAGGTAAAACAACTGGACCATTTTCTGGTGTAATCCGATCAATTAACTTTTGAAGAATCAATGAACAATTTACTTGGGAAATTATTCGAGAAATGTGCCAGGAAGAGACTGCAAGAATGAACTCTAGGACGAAATTCTATAGAAATCATTAGAGAAATCTTTGGAGGAAATTTAATGAGGGAAAGCTTAATAAGCCACAAAAATGATCGAATTTGTTAAGAAATTCGTAGAAAAGTTGGTAATAGATTTCTTGGAATAATCCCAGTAGGAATTTCTGGAAGATTGGTTTTAAATTTCAGTCCGGATTACGCTATATATTTTGTATGATATTATTCATAAATTTCAACAGATGTAATTCAGGTATTTGCTCAAAGTTTTTTTTGGGTTTACTCTGAAAAATTTGTCAGGTACTGGTTTAGTAACATTTTCCCGGACTTCCCAAGTAATTCCTCCTAGTTTTTCATTCTGAATACCTTCAAGAATTTGTCAAGATCTTTTTCCAAGGAAACCTTCTTGTTTTTATTCAATAATACGAAAGAGCATGTTCTTGCAACTACTTTAGCCCTTCTTACAGCTCAAATAACCGATATAACATATTTGAAATTTAATTTTAAAAATGGTTCCAAATATGAACCATGACACTTTTGATCATGTTTGACGTTCGCTTTGTTGACAAAAATGCCACAGAGCTTTTATGTCGAATTCGTTTTTTAACCTGGGTTGGAACTGGCGCAACCCGTTCTGAATCACAGTTTCAACCCCAACCCGATTCAGGTTCGACCGAACTACAATTTGCTTGACGTTGGTTTGTTTACGTGTTGATCACCGACCCAGTTCCTAAAAACGAATACGACATTAGTTTTAACACTGAGGTTGTTCCTATCTGACATTTCGGAAGGGACACGGAAAACAAAATATACCCAAAACTTGAGTTTTAACCTGATTGACTTAATCCAACGAAAATCATTTAAAAATTGAGTAAACATGTGTATTTGGTACCAAAATTGGGACTGGGCTTTAGAACCCTTTTCTTCCAAAAAAAAATTACATTCCGGAATTCATTCTAAGATACACTCCAAGATTTTCGTTTAGGACTGATTGAAGTTATTTCTCCGTCTTCAGAAACTACCCTAGAGGTTCCACCAGTAGGCGAATTCCGGCGCGTATTTTCTTCCAAGAAAAGAAAATTTTCTTGCCGGTGGATTATGGAAGAAAATTTCTTCTCTTCGAAGAAAATGTGCGTCGGAATTCACCTGCAGGGATTTCTGAGGAGATCATCTGAAATTTTCATTCAGAATTTCTTACAGGCTTCAACCAGCTTTTACTCTGGAGGTACGAAAGAAATTATTCCCTTGATTCTTTCAGAAATTCTTCTAAGGATTCTTCCACAAATATTATGGAGAAAGCATAGAAGCATTTATCCATCGATTCTTCAGGAAAATTTTCAAGAATCAGCGAAAAATTTACTTGGGAAATTTTTATCGAGGATCGGCAAGGAGTAATCTTTTTATGAAATTCAACTTTGATACATCATTAAGACTTTCTACCAATGATCGATTTTCTTTCATCGTTGCTCTCTTCGCATTATCACAGAAATTGGATTGAATTTCGAAACACTTTTTGGTGTTGTAGGATTGTGTTAAAGGATCGCCGATGCTTGCACTGTGAACAATAAATACTGCGGTAGTATTTATTTGGTAGTATTTTATTTATCGAAAGAGAGGGTCAATGAAGAGGAATCAATGAGAGAAATTAGATAATCTATTATGAAGAAACAGTATTGAAATGCTTGAAACATTTCGGAAATATTACTGGAAAAATGTAATGAGGAAGCATTGACCGAATTTGTTGGGAAATGTCTGAAAGAATCCATATGCAAACAACCGAAACAATTACTGAAAAAATTATTGTAGTAACTTCTCGCGGGAATTTTTAGTATTTCCTGGAATAATCCATCAAAGATTTTTTCAACTATAGAATAAACATTTGTGGATTATCTAGGAAAAAATGTAGGTATGTTTATATGATATCCTAGAAAACATAATCTTTCTTTGATTTTTTGGAGTCATCCATGTGGAAATTACTGGAGGTATCAGTCTAGGATTCCTGAATAATTTTCTGAAGCAAATTCTAGAGGGATCCATCTAAGCATCCTTTTCGAAAAAAAATCTTAAAACATTCAGGACATATCCCTTGAAGAATCTCTGGAAAAATCTTGTAGGATTTCTAGGGAAATCCCTGAAAATATTCCTAAACAAAGCAACCATAGGCGATCCTTTATCGTATAACCCCAAAAAGTTGTTCGAAAAGTCAATTATTTTCTGTGAAAATACGATGTCACTTATGAAGGAACGATATAAAAATGCTGGAAACATTCCGGAGATATTTCTGGAAAAAAAAAATCATGAGTAAACCCTCGCATTTTGTTGGTAAATTTCCTAAAGAATCCATATGAAAACAACTGTAACGATAATTGCTAAAATTGCCGTAGTAACTTTTCGAACCCTTGTAGTATTTCCTGGAGTAATTCTTCAACGATTGTTTTAATCTTCAGAAGCAGGAAAAATGCAGGTGTACAGCCAACTCTTTATAACTCGATATTGAAGCGATCATCGAGTTAGAGAGGACACTTAAATTTTATCACGCCTAAATCGACTCTACAATTCATTAGAACAGAGGTTTCAAGCTTTTTTGGCAGACGGAGCACTTTTTGAAATAAAATTGTTGCGCTGAGCACCTGTTCTTCATCACCACTCCGTTTGAAATCTAGTCTTGAAAACCGCTTAAATCGAGCCTACAATTCCTCAGAAGATTGTGAAGTAAGGTTGGACAATTTTTCAAGTTGAAAAAGGACCCAAGTAATCACTAGCTCGATATCTCGCTTTTTGGGACTATTATACGGCAAATATATGGCATGCCAGCTGCATAATAGCTCAATATTAGCATGAAAGGCGAATTAAAGTGCTATTTGTCAACTTGAGGGGCGAATCCAAACCTGAAATTGTCAAGAACAGAAATCTGGAGAACCAAATATTCATTTAAGCCGAAAACTTGGGCGATTAGTTACTTGCTGTTGGTCACTAATCGATCAAGTTTTCAAATCAAACGGATGTTCGGTTCTCCAGATTTGTGCCCAAGAAAAAAAAAATCGATTCATCTTCACATTAATTTTAATTTTAATCTAAAACAATTTGTTCTGACAATTCGCTAACTAAATGAAACTATTTTTTTGGTTTTTCGTCAAATGTTTCAAAATTCGTGGTTTGTCGAAAACATCATAAAGTAAAAAGGATTTAAATCCACATATAAATTTTCAAGAGTACAAATCAAGAGAATAAGACAAGGGTCTCAAATAAAAATTCGATCGATGGATCGCAACCAGTGATGCATTTGAACGTGTTCAGTTCGCGTTCCAGTTCATTTTTTTGAACGCAGTGATCAAGTAGGCTTGAACATTGTTCAGTTCAAAAATATGAACCCGTGCGAGCCAAAAATTGAACCCAATAAATGTGGACTGATTAATGACAAAAATCTATGCCAAAGCTTTGATTTTGATATGCATAATATTATGAACTGTATGTTATTTTCGCTTTACGGCGAATCATTCCTTTATTTCCCAAACGCAAGCTTCGATCATAATTGCCAACTGAACGGGCCGTTCTTGAGCAACGACAGGCTCTTGCTCGCAAGTTCATTGACTACTGCGTTCTCGTGCAAATTTGGCTCGGGCTCCGTTCACTTTTGGCTCGCGTTCAGTTTAAAATGCATCACTGATCGCAACCAACGAATTACTTACTAATCGATCAAATTTTCAGCGCGATCGATTTATTTTCCTCTAAATCTGTACTTTTGAAAATTCTAGGTGGGGCTTGGTTTGGTATAATTAAAAGCCTATTTTAGAGCAAAAAGTTGAGATACTTCAAGGCAGTTGAATAAATTTTTATGGCCTGCCAAGGTTACGCGGAGCACCAAGTGCTCCATGGAGCACGATATAAAAACCACTGACATAAAGCATACAGTTAATGATTGAATGGATATTACAAGAAGGTCAATAAAAATCCGTTCTTCATGAGTTTGTCGTATGTTTTCTTCAGATATTATTCGACGGTTTTTTATAAAGAGTTCTCCGAAGGTTTCTTGGAGCTATTTTGACATAAATTTCCAAAACTAGATCTGCTACCAGCCATGACTCGTGGGAAAAAAGAACTGAAAAAGGGGACATTGGGAACCAAGATCCATAGAAAATTGAGATCTGCTACCAGCCCTGAGATCTGAAACCCTTTCGGATTACCCCTTATGAATCCTGTCTGGTGCTGATCATTCATACAACAGAAAAAAAAACAAAACATATAATCTTCACTCACCTGAAGTTGGAGAACCACTTGACCAGCTGGGCGGTGTTGTTCTTGTTGAACTTGATGTCCGGGAAGTACATCTTGAGGACGGCCGAACTCGGGTACCGGACCCAGAAGAACATCAGCTTCGCCTTGCGCAGATGCATCGGAGTCAATGTCGACGAGTACACCGGAGTTAAGGAACTGTGTTTTGTGTGTGTGTTTTTTTTCGCGATTTGGATTAGAGTGAATTGATCGAATGGGTTCGAATTAGATAATGGGTAATTTGCAGTGATTACTGATTTGCAACTGACTTCCAGCGTGACGACGGTGACGACGGATGGATGGTGGTGGGGGCCGTCTCCGTCCGGATTAGAAAGTCCACACTCGTACGGTTTCGAAAAGGTATTCTGCGCTAATCTTGCTGTTTTGCTGAATGCCAGCTCTAATCGGCAGCCGATCGGTTTTCCTTCTGAGGAGGAGGGAAACTGTACAAGTACCGAACGGAATTTCACCCCCCAAGGTCTTCCACACCGGCGGCCAAGGTAAGAGGTACCAAATGGTTCGATAAATCTGATTAAAATCCGTCCGAAGGAACGGCGGCAAAAAGGAAACAAGCAAATAATGCTTTTAATTTATTTATGTTTAAAATGGATTGATTTGTGTCTCGGCCGCCAATCACCGGACTGGAAGGGGTGAAAACTCAAAGTTCGCCTGATACAAGAAAGCGATACAAGAAGGGCAATCGGTACGAGTTCCCACGTAATGATATGCCTTTTTCGCACCTTCTTGCCCGAGCGTTGTATCCGGCAAGGAATGATCCAAATAAAGAAAACCTCGTTCACGGTAAGATGCTTTGAATAATTAACATATTAGAATCGCGGGGTGGACGAGTGTGAACCGTTTCCATCGCGCTGTTGTCGAAGTCAGATGCAAATAGTAATTAAAAGGAAATTATCTGGTGATTGCTGTAAATTAGGTTTCATATAAATGTATAAAAAAGTGACTTGCTTTGAAAAGGATATAGTAGGCTCCATGCCGTTGTAGGAGATGTCCGCCGAGTTGCAGTCCGAGTTGCGGTCGTTGACGTCCATGGACGCCCGGATGTGGCCGTAGTCGGGCGAATTGCCGTGGTGGGCAGCTGCCAGCAGTGCCGGGTGCAGCATCGTGGGTGGGTGTGGTAGCGGGGGCGAGTCTCGCGGGTCCATCATGCCGTTCATGCCCGGCGGGCTCGACGACACTTTCATGTGATGGAACTGTGAAGGCTGTGGTCCGTGAGGACCACCGTGAGGGGGGCCATGAGGGTTAAAGAAGGGACTGTACGGCGAGAACACTTGGGACTCGTGCAGGGAGGGGTTCGGTATCGCTACTGACGTTGGTAACGACACCGGTAGCATCGACGGGGGTGGCGGATGGAACGATCCTCTTGGAGAGGGGCTCTCGGTAGGGGTGCTCGCTTGCACACTCGGTGGTTGGCTGTTAAACTGCTGCTGGTTGTTATTTTTGCTATTGTTGGTATTATTGTTGTTGTTGGTATTGTTATTGTTGCCGCTATTTGCACTGTTCAAGCTGCTGTTGCTGCTTGCAGTGTTGCTACCTTGATTGCTATTGTTTTGGTCTAGTTGGATCGGATTACCGGATGGGATAATTCCGTCCTGGGCAAGGATCCTACTCACGGTTCGTGGCGTGATTCGGGTATCCGTCACCTTATGGCGCTTCTTCTTGGGCGTCACAACCAGGCTCAGGGCTTCGGCTTGCTCTGGGTTTTCTCGAGGTTCAGGCATACAGAAGGGATTCACCTGACTGTTGCCGAGTGCACTCATCGAGTTGTACAGGGCGGCGGCGGCTACCGAGTTGAGGTTCTGCGGTGGCTTCGGCGTTTGGAACATAGCTGTAGAAGGAGAAGGTCGAACATGAGGTGGCATATTGATCTGGTTCATGTTGTTCATGGTTTTGGGATCGTGCGTGGGCGCGTTGTTCACGTGCATCGGCATTCCCATCGGAGGAAACGCTGTGCCGTTTAGTCGGGGCCCGTTACCCTGTTGACCGGGGATCATCGGGTTGCCAGCGGGAGGCTGGTTCGGGTTGGGTGCACTGTTAAGATTATTATTAAGCATTGGTCCATTACCTGATTGGCTGCTACTGCTGTTGCCGGAGGGTGGTCCGCGATCCGAAGAAACTTTAGTCCGCGGCGACTTGGAACGGTCCAGTAGCTGCGAAGCCATCATAAGGTCCTTGTTGAGTTGCTCAGCTGCTGCTGCCGCTGCTTCCGATTGTTTCCCTAGGAACCGTCGCTGGTGTACGAACCTCGTCACGATCGAATCGACCAAATTGGATAACGAGGCAGTGATTTCCGTTTTCAACACGTCCGCTAGGCCTTCCAGGTCCGAACCGGACATGGGTCCTACCGAGCTGACACTCGATCGCATCATGTTCAACCGATTGGTCAGATCCGAAGGAATGGCAGAACCTTTGGGAATCTGCGGCAGATGGGGCATCGGTGGCATTTGGGGTGGTGAGATGTGATTCGACTGGGAGGGAGGTTGATGTTGCTGCATTTGCTGCTGCTGTTGTTGTTGCTGCTGTTGCAGTTGCATTTGCTGCTGTTGTTGCTGCTGGGATTGACTTGATTGATGCTGAGGAGATTGCAACTGGGGTTGGGGTGGTTGATTCTGCTGCTGTTGTTGCATCATTTGCTGCTGGCTGTTGTTATTTCGTTCCTGATGCTGTTGTTGTTGCATTTGTTGCTGTTGCAGTGCCTGCTGCTGAAGTAGTTGTTGATTTGCCGAGTTTTGAAGATTCCTTTCTTGCTGCTCGGCGACTTCTTTCACCATCCGCGCTTCCTGTTCCATCAGCAGTTTCTGGTACATGGCGGCGTTGCTCATCTGACTGTGCTGGCTCATTCCATCATGTGGTAGCCCAGCTTGCTGCTGCATATGCTGCAGGAACAGGTGTGTGCCGTTGAATCCACCTGGCATGTGCGGATGCGTGGGCAGTTGACTATGGATTTTGGCGGACATCATCTTGCTCATCATCTGCAGCATACTGGATGCATCGGCATTTTTACCCATGTCCTTGATCGGGGTTGACGCTGGAGAACTCTGGATCAGAGACTTGTCCGGCGATAGGTCCGGGTTGTTGGAATCGTCCTCCATGATGTCACTAGCACTGTCGTCCACCTCCTGGGTATCGGACTGCTGCTCCATCCGGGAACATAATTGCACATATTTCTGCTGCATTTCGGCGAGTTGTTCCTGCATCGATCGCAGCTGGGACTTAAGTACGTCTTTCTCGACACGCTTCTGATGGATGTGCGGAGTGACTTCCATGTCGTCGTCGTCATCATCGGGATCTGCGCTGGCTCCCAGCATGAAGTTCTGCAGTGTTAGACCGAGATTTAATCCGGCCGCAGCTGCGGCAGCGTACCGCTCAGCGGCGCTATTATCATGCTGCTGCGGGTGGTACAGCTTCCGTTTCTTGCATCCATTAACCTGTCCCTGCTGGGAACCCAACAGAGCAGGACTGGCACGCATCGACGACACAATGTTTTCCACTCGTGCCCGTTTCAGCGTTAACGATTCCGAATCATTTTTGCTCGGGGCCGGACTTGGTGTCCGATCGTCCCGATCCTTATCCTCCAAACAATCGTCCATATCCAGTTCCTGTTTGGTAATTATCACACCGTTGCTGCCCGAGGCAGGTGACGGCATGGTTTCATCGACCTCATCCGGAAGCGATGCCACCAGCTCGTCAATCACATCACTCTTCTCCTGTTTAGGATTCACACTGGAACACCGGCCACCGGTTGAACCGGCACCATTTCCACTACCACTCACACCGTTCAATAGCCGCTCGGTATGGGCCAGTTCCGAGGCTAGCATATCATCACAATTGCTATTGTTTGAGTCCAGAGAAATTGGCCTAGTCGATTGATTGATGTTATCACTGTTGTTGGTTTGATTATTGGTCGCACTGTTCTTCTGATTCACCTTGTTGTTATTAGCACCTAGTTCGCTAGAATCACTAACGTCACCACTACCACCGTTCACTGTTTCACACTTGCTAATGTCGTAGATGTTATTGTTCTTGCTGATCACATTATTATTATCGGGCGATATCCGGTCGCCGAGGGCTGAACTTTGATTGCTCACGGTTCGAAGTTCGTGATCGAGAGCCATCAGTTCCTTCTTGCCCTGGAGTATGTTGCGCAACATATGATGCGCCAAATCATTTGGCTGTGGTGTTCTAGAACCACCGTCAAGGTCTATAACACCACTGCTGCTATTACTGTTACTGTTGTTCTGCTGGTTGTTACCGCCTCCACTGTTGTTGGCAGTGTTGCTCTGACTGTTGCTACTTCTTCGACCCATCATTACAGATCCGTCTGAAGTGGGTGAATTGTTGTTAGCACTGTTATTATTATTTGTCGTACTGCTGTTATTGTTGTTCAGATTCGTCGTACTCTCGAATCCATGCTTGCTCGTTGGGGTATTGCTATTATCCGCTGCGTTGGCTGCCTCAATCGATGATAGCATACTGATACTGTCCGGATCGCTGGCGTCCTGTGCTTGCTTCACTTGTCTTCCCAAGAGCTCGTTGAGCATCTTGTTGGCTGGCCCGTAGCCAAACAGTCCACCGAAATGCTGCTGGCTTTGGCTAAAAATAGCCCCGTATAGACCACCGCTCATGAAGGACGACGGTCTGGAACTAAAGTTCGGTATCGAAGAATAACTATTTCTTGGCTCTCCCGCGTCTACGCGCTGTCTGGCTCGTTTGTTTTTCTTTAGCAACTTATCGACGTACAAACCGAAAGAATCAGTGTCCTCTTCTGATGACATCATAAGTGGCGAACAACGTTATTGGCCCAGAGACCAGTGCACCAAGGTGGGAGAAACTCTCCCCTCCCCACGGTTGTTGTTGTTGCCCTGCTTGCTGCTGATTCTTACTATGACTTGCACTAGTAGAACGATGGCAATACCAAGACCCACGTCGGCGATTCATACGACGACTTGAACGTTGACGACGGCGAAGGCAAAAACGGCGACTGGCGAGTGCCCCTTCCAACAATTCCGAACAGTACCCCTCGCTTAACCCGGCCTTATGTTTCCCCTTCCATCGCATGGACCTATAAATGGGAAAGAAAGAGAGAAAGAAAACCACCGCACAGAAGTGGTGTGGTGGTGGTGGTACGAGAAGGTTAGAGAAGAACACGTTGATATTAGGGGGCAACAAAAAAAAAAGTCGTGCAAGGGTGTGCAAGCGAGACGTCGATATTAGCGCACTCAAGCAACGTCGTCGCCGTCGTAGCGTGGTGTTTTGATGTGTGTCGAAAAAAAGTGTTCTCCGCTCGCGGGCAAACGAAGGGGAGGTTGCGAGTATCTTGGTTGGATTTGTGTGGAGTTTTGTTTTTTCAGCAAGAGTTTAATTTTTCTTAAGTTAGTGGTGGTACTGTGTAGATAGATGCAATGTGTTTTCCTCTGTAACATCCGGCGAAGGAAGGATTTGGAGGTTTATTGCACGTAGAATGTATTGCAAGCATGATTGCCTAGGTAGCCCTAGTTTTGATTGTTCTGTGCCTTGTGAGTAGCCGAGCCAAGTCCTTGCTGATCGTTGCTGCGGCTGATTCGTGTGCGGGTACGAGGGTGGTTCCCTCAAAGGATATGGTTTTAACCATGCATGTTATTTTTATCAACAGAATCTATAAAAAAGTTACAAAAAAATAGAACTTTTTAGGACCAACAAATCATCAGTTGCTGTTGTAGTGATTCTAAACTTCCCATAACACTGCGGAACACGTTTTTGTCTCCAGCACCAAAATACCGCTATTCACTTAATTAAGGGTTGCTGAATCCATAGCCGTTTTCAGAAATATCACAACACGTCTAGTTTTTGAGATATTGACTGTTGAAAATGCAAAAAATGACTATTTCAGCCAACTTGCATGCAAGTTTGCCAGCTTGTAAGGTAATATATTGGCTTAATTTGCCACAGAATTCAAACTTTATGTGTATAACAATACTTATCATCAAAGTTTGTATTACTTTCGATACGGAAAAGTTATTTTTTGATGGTTTAGAGAATTGTTGTATTTTGCCATATAGAAGAAACGAAGAATTTTGTATGGAGACTGCAAGCATGTTGAAAAAATCGGTTTAATCGAAATTTAATCGCGCAATTTCAATCAAATTATGTCTGAATTGAAAGTTCAAGTTCTGTTTTGCATGTTTGGTAGATTGGATTACAAAAAAGTATGATAAATTGTACTTGAAAATTTATGTAAACATTAATAAAACCAGTGTTTTATACAACTTTGGCGACCTGTAGCTAAAAATTGTGACGTGCTGGAACATTTCTGAGAATGGCACCAGATTCAGCAACCCCAAATCTACTAGAGACACATAATTTGATCCTTGAGACACGCAAAAATGTAATTTTTGTTACGCTGTGTAATCAATGATTTTAGTGATTACTGTAGCCTAAATACCTATTCAAAATTCAATCTCGATATCCCGTTATTTTTTGTTATTCAGACCTAAGATAAGATCGGACACCTGGCTTCTTTTAGTTGTTCTTCTTTTCATCCATGAGCCCAGTTGTGAATTTCCCACCCTTGCGTGTTACGTAAAAACAGTGATGCCATTTGTATGGAAGACGGTACACTATTTCACAAAAAAATATCCCTAATTATTATTTATTTTTTAATTGTATTGATTAGGTGAATTACAGTGTATTCATTTTCTTGGCATTACGTCCTCACTGGGACAGAGCCTGCTTCTCAGCTTAGTGTTCAATGAGCACTTCCACAGTTATTAACTGAGAGCTTTTATTGCCAAAGTGGCCATTTTCGCATACGTATATCGTGTGGCAGGTGCGATAATACTTTATGCCCAGGGAAAGGAAATTTCCATTGTGAAAAGATCCTGGACGGACCGGGAATCCAACCCAGACACCTTTAACATGGCTTTGCTGTGCAGCCGCGAACACTAAAATTTGTTTTTTCAATTTGTTTTTCAATTCGAATAATTTCAATCGATTCAATTTTTCATATATTTACTTTAGACATGTTTATAGGGCCTTTCTTAGCCAAGTGGTTAGAGTCCACGGCTACAAAATAAAGCCATGCTGAAGGATTCTGGGATCGATTCCTGGTCGGTCCAGGATCTTTTCGTAATCGAAATTTTCTTGACTTCCCTGAGCATAGAGTATCATCTTATCTGCCACACGATATACGAATGCGAAAATGACAACTTTGGCATAGAAAGCTCATAATTAATAACTGTGGAAGTGTTCAGTGAACACTAAGCTTAGAAGTAGGCTCTGTTCTAGTGAGGACGTAATGCCAAAAAGAAGAAAAAAAAGGGCATATCTATCAAAGGCACAAGTTCTGTTACTTCGCCTTGTGCCGTCTTCTCATGGAAATGTTACTATTACTTGTAGTTTTGCAACATACAGTTTCAAATTTTTTATTCATTCCGATCTGATTTCGTTTCACGTTTTTGTTAGGTTTACATCAGTCGGCTACGAACTTTTATGCATAACCGCAAAAAAATAACGACCAAATATAGTAATCCGGCAACACGGGCAAAACCAAAACAAACGCATCCGATGGTAACTTTCCACACGCAGCTACACACTCGCAGACATCAAATTCAACCAATCAGCGACTGGATCACAAACTGGATTCAATTTTATTCCCAGTTGTCCTATCTTTATCTTAGATTCAGACCGATCTACCTAAATGTTCGGGGCTTATAATAGAATCTGGAACTGATTTGGAGGTACTATGTTACATGCCATAATCTTACACAAGCCGATTTTCATTTCAATTATAATTGAAAAAATAAATCAATTAGGTGAAGATACCCCAGTACCAGGCAACACCCAATACCGGACACCGTCGAAAAATTGAGAAATCATGGTCCAACCAAGATTGTGTATTAGAAGGAAAGAAAGCTATTACAGAGAGGAATTATTGCGTAGAATGACACATCCTTGAAATACGCACGTTCTTTTTTAGGGAGAGATGTTTGAAACCCGATAAAAAGTTGACGTATCGCCATAAATTTTGCACTTATAATGATTTTGAATATGTAAAAATAACTTTGATCTCACACGAATAATGGAAAACCATCACAATTTGAAAGTGAGCATGTAATTTGTACCATATTTGAACTAAATATGGGCAAATTACAATTTTGGTCTAGTATATCCTGTCCCCCAGTTTAACATCTTTGTAATTTTTGCACCAATGTATTCAAATATATTCATTTTAGATGGATTTTATTGGTCATGGTGTCAAAGATGCACTAAAAATAAGAAGAATGAAAATTTAGAACAACACGGTGTAATTTTTCATCATATATGAAAGAGGTTTTTTGAGACTCACTTGTACATTGAGTAAAACTCGAATAAAACACTAATCCTAGAGTAAAAAATTTAATGATGTGCAAATTTACAGAATTCGAGGCATTTTCAGATCGTTTCCGGTATTGGGTGCCACCGTTTAATAGCGGTCAATTTGGTACTAATGTACATTATCAAAATGCAATGTTAAAATTCATATTTATATTTTCAAATTTAGTTTTGTACGCTACAGAAACGATAATATTTATCCTAAATAGGTACCAAAACCATATAAAACAGATTTTTAATTACGAATGTAGTGGCTTAGGTGTCCAGTACTACACAGCTAAAAATATGTTGTAAATTTAAGTTTATTTTCATGCACATATTTGGAGCATCAAAATAAACCTAAATTTCAACGACCAATCCATTATTTTTCAATCGAATTCACTTTAAATTTACACGATCATGTAATATTCAACCATTTTTAGTTGAAAATTAAATGTATATTCATTTAAATTTACATGATGCTGTAACAACACACGAATTTGGTTTATTTTTACAGTAGACGTCAGTTTACATCACATTGAAAATTAAATATTTTTTTCTGTGTAGGGGATCTCCCCCTACCATCTTCGGGACATGGTTTATACACATTCAAGGCTGGTGGCATATCTCCTTATGGAGGCAAGTCTCGATTTTTAACGGGAGGACTTGAAAGTCTCTGGTTTATGCAAAATGGTCTTTTAAGTCAATAGTTTTCTTATTCTGCTTGCGTTGAATCCTGCTTAAAGAGGTTCCAGAGAGACCTTCAAAGAATATTACGTGATATTTCTCACAGATTCTTGAGGAATTTTGTTTTAGATCTATATTGGACTTGAAATTTCTACAAATATCTATTCAGGTATATTTTCTCCTTCAGAACATTATCTAGTGATCCCACCAAAGCTCCCAAAAACTCTTCCGACTTTGTTTCAAGGAATGATTAGAGGAATTTCTCCCAAGTTTTCTCCAGGAAATCCATGAGCACTATAACGTTTTTCTTGACTATTTTGATTTTTTCAGTTGTAACTATAAGAGACCTTCTACAGGAGCTCTTAAAAAAAAAATCATTCTACAGTTTATTAAGGAATTCATTTGGGGATTTTTCCTGGAAGATCGACGAGAATACCTATGTCAGTTTCTCCAGTTATCCTTTCATGATTTTTTTATGCATTCCCTTAAGAATTCATCCATATATAACCTGGGAATTGCTCCTAAAATTCCTCCAAAGGTTAATCTTCCAGGAATTCTTTTTGAGCTTTGACGTGGGATTCCTCATGAAGCTCCTTCAGAAATTTCTCTAAGATTTCTCGTGTATTTGAGTAAAATCTTCACGGTTTCTTCAAAAGTGTATCTGAGGTTCCACACCAGCTAATATAACAGTAAATCAAACGTGTGCTAGAATAAGGGCGTGAGTCGCATGATCGATTTCTCTTAATCGATCCTCTCTTCCGTGAATAAAGGTGACAAGATGCGGGTTTGTTAGCAATTTTTCACTTGAGGACGCTAGGCAGCGATGCAATGTTGCATCCTGAGGTAAAATAAGACTGATAAACTTGCGTCTTGTCGCCTTTATTCACGGAAGAGAGGATCGATGAATAGAAATCGATCATGCGACTTACGCCCTTATTCTAGCACACGCTTGAAATATTCTAGTTATTCCAATCATCTAAGCAATGTATCTAAGAAATCATTCAAGACTTCCTCAAGAGCACAACAGTTCTTTCAGAGTACTTTATAGGAATTTATCAAGGTTTTCTTTCAAACTTTATCGAGTTTCATCAGATTTCCTTCTGAAATATCTCTCGGATTTTTGAAAAATTTCACGAATAATTTTTGAAAAAATAAATCCTTGATCTTTTTCTGGATATATACCTGGGAAAATGTCAACTACTACAACAACATACCTATCAGCAAAAGTTCCATCATTTAAATCCTAACTCTGCAAAAGCTGTTCACCTTTTTTTTTTCATCAGTCGATTTCACATTAGCGCATTACATTTAAACGGCGTGCACTTTAATTTCGAGGGCTGCTGAATCGAGCTCCGCACCGGGCCCTCAAAACTCAAGCTACGTCACTGAGTGATTTCATACTTTATGTGCACAGCAAAAAATTCTCAAATTTACATGGCACGTAATTTTTTATGATAATCATGTAAAACGAGTTGCAACTGAACATTCAACGATAATTAATGTAAACTGTCTCATTGCATTCGATAATGCTTGCAAACTTGAGTGAAACTGAAACATTTCATGATCTTCCATCCAACATTCGCCAATGTTGTATGCTTTCTTGCATCTTGAAAGTGAAATTGCAAACAAGAATTCTCGGTTTACATGATTCTACGCTGAATAATCTGTCATAAATAATGCACATGGATGGATCGACGGCTTGTCATTCCATGTGCATTATTTATGATTGAATTTTCAGCGTGAAAATCATGTAAACCGTGCCGTTTTGCATGCAACATTCTTCGAGAGAAGACGTTTCGCGTTCAATATTAAGGATTTTGGTAACAATGTTGTATATAATAGATGTGTTTATAGGTTTTATCATTGCATAATACATGAGAAATGGCTTTGCATGATTGAGGCTAATATTACGTTACGTGTAAATCTAAGATTTTTTTGGTGTGTGGGTAGTGTAGAAGTTTTGCAAAATTATTCAAGAGGTACCCATGGTAAACCATTTTAGTATAAAAGGCCGTGGTCATTTCATCAACTCCTACTAGCTCTCCCCCAGATATCCACATGGACTTTTTAAAACATAATTTTCAAACATCTAGACTATTTCTAGAAATTTTACCAACAGCTGGATAATTGTGGACTTTTTTCAGAACTTTTTTGTTAGAATTCATCTGTTTTATGTGATTTTGCCAAACGTTCTCACATTAATATGGGGACGGGCCTGAAGTAGTGATTAGAATACACGCCTCTCACGCCGAGGACCTAGGATCGAATCCTATCCTCGAGATAGTCACTTATGACGTAATAGTAGTTTACGGAACAAGTTGCAGAATGAATAATTATGGCACGGCTGATAATTATGACGAGTGCTGTAAAAATTGAGTTCTGCAACGAGTTATGTACAACATTTTTCGCAATTTCGTAGAAGACCACTTGAGGGTATCAGAAATGAAATAGGAATGCATTCACCATTATTTTACAATTTCTGAAAAATGATTGTGTTATGATTCATTACGCAACTCAAAACAGTTGCGTAATGAGAAAGCGTTGCGTAATGAATCATCACAGCACTGATTTCAGTTGCGTAATGACTATTACCGCACTGGATACTTCAGTGCAGGAAAGTAGGCCGTTTCGTGACAGATTGGCGTGAGGAAAAACAGCCTATTACGATGAGTAATTGCAAGAAGGTTATAGTGACGACTTCCTTCAGAAGGGAAGTAAAGCCGTTGGCCCCGAGATAAAGTAACCCAGGATTAAAAATCTCGTTAATAAGGCTGATACAAATATTAAATTTTTTTTATGTCCGAGACCACTTGGAAGGTACGAAGGGGAGGGGATAAAAATAAATAAGGAACAAAAAAAGAGAAAAGTTATACTTTCGAATTTTTAATTTTTAACGATAATTGTTAAACTTTTTTCAATCGTCCTCTGGATCGTTATTTTACTTGTTTTTTACTTTAAAAATTGAAAAAACCTAACTGATGTCAAAAATAAGATGAAACTTTTTTTTTTCACCCCTCCAAAATTTTCGGATTTTTGAAGGGGAGGGGGGTTGACATAAAAGAAAATTAATATTTGTATCAGCCTAAAGATACAAAAAAAAAACTTATGAAATAAACAGTAGGTTTCTGCGGAATTGCTTTTCAAGCGTGAGAAAGTTTGTTGGTGCACCAATCGCCTAACAATCTATAAAAATGAAAATAGAACGCTGTTTGTTTATCAAACTTTGGCACAGGCGAACGGATTTATAAAATTGTTTCACTGTTCAGTCGTTCAGGTCTTCGACGTGTCTGTGATATAATAGTTCAGAGAATCTACTGATACTGTGGAATTGTAAAAACCCAAACTGTTACAAATATCGGTAAAAAAGAAAAAAAATGCTCAAGGTTATCTATAGAATCATGCTTTGACCAAGAACAATGTAAAATTGTAAATTTAACCCTCTAATACTCGAATTTTTATTTTCGACCTAAGTATATTTTTTCGCTATCCTGAATTGATCTAAACACGTTTTGGACAATGATTAATTTTTTTCGCAAGTTTATGAATTTTGATTTTTGATTTTTCTAATTTTTTTATGAGCTTCCCTATTTTTTTTTATTTTTGTCTTGAAGCAGTACTTTTGAAAATATAAAATTTCTTATTTTTTTCTGGAGCATATATTATTTTCCGTATAAGTAACGGAAAATCAATTAAACATTATTTCAATTTCACCAGGCTCTTCTTCTGTGATAGGTTTATTATAGAAAATATAGAATGATAGAATGTACAAATTTTTGTATTGCACGTTAAATTAGACTCATGTATGGCTATAAAATAATAAAAAATTCAATTATGTTTCAAAAACCGCATAAAACTTTCCTAATAAGGCCCACGGTTTAAGCCAAAAACAAAATCATTTTGATTTCCGAGCGAAGAGAAAACACACAAAATTTGTTTGGGTACTAGAGGGGGTGAATGGATCATTGAAGATCATTTATTTGGCACTCACCGCATCAAAACAGCGGCACTACCGTATATGGGATTTAACATTGTGACAGCATTGCTGTACTGTCAAACACACAAGCCTACGCTATCTATGCATTTCATAGCAGCCGTTTTGGTTATTTTAATGATTCATTGTAAATCAATTCTCGATTACTTTTTCAAATCGACGTAAGTAACTTTCATACGGTTTGTAGAAAATTTATTTAGAAGAATCACAACCTGTTTCTTAAACTGTATTGAAATGAATCAACTTTTTACCATTTTTGCCGCGTAAAAAAAAACTAGGTAGTTTCTATTATAAATGATAAGCCGAATTGAACAAGAACATGTAGGAGCGATAAAGTAAGTTTGTGTACTTTTCTGACTTGAGACTGTTTGAATAAGATTTCGAGAATTATAAATTTGATAGTGAGAAGTATTATAACCCAATATTATAATACAACACTCAAGAAAAAAAAAACGCTGCTCCAAATTCAATAAAAAATTTGGTTATCCTGAAAGTACAAACATCTTTGTTGAAATGGATCCCAAATTTGGTTGAACGAAAAATCTCCGTATGGATTGTGAGTGGAATTATAAAATATTCCTTACCCTACAGTCGCTTAAAATAATTCTCGACAAAATCATGAAAACACTTGTTGCATGATCCTGAAATAAAAATGCGAGATGATTCTTAGCAGAGTTGTTTCAGCACACTCCCAATTATCAGAATTGAGGTGAAACAGTTTGAAACAGAATCAAACTTCTAAACTATTCCTCCGGTTTAGTGTCTTTGAAAACGTGAGTAGTGGCTTAAGTCGGTCATTGAGACCGCCATCTTTGGATTCCGAGATGGTAAGCAGAATCTTGAGATAATTGTTTGCAAAATCCTCGAAGGGTTCTCAGAAGATTTTCGACAGAATCCTGAGAGGATTCTCTTCAGAACCTAAGAAGATTCTCGATTGAACACTGAGAAGATTTTCAAACTAATGCGAAGGGAATTCTTAGCAGATTCCTGGCAGAGTTTCATCAGAATTCTGAGAGGATTTTCAACAGAATCCTAGGAATTTTACAATTGAATCCTGGGATGATTCTCAACAGAATCCATAAAGAATTCTTCATACAATCTTGAGAGGATTCTCAGCAGAAACCTGAGAGGATTCACAGCGGATTTTTAGCATAATCTTGGAAGGATTCTGTCCTGAGTTGAGCCATCGACTCATGGAAACATCGAGTGATGGAATATCGACTCATGGAGGTTTCACTGTATATCAAACCTTCTTAATGCATACAATCACATTGGATTTTGTCAGATTTCCAATGAGTTTTGCGATTGATTCATTTTTGCCCGCATGAGCGTGAACAAATGATTTAGCATTTAAATCTGAGTCTAAGTCTACCAATACTGCATATATGCAGGCCAGGCCATTTTGAGACGGTTTATGGATAGAAGGTCGAAAGAAAAAAAGGTCGAAAGACAAAAGGTCGAAAGGACAAAAGGTCGAAAGGACAAAAGGTCGAAAGGACAAAAGGTCGAAAACGATTTGCATAATGGGAAATTTTTCCTTCTTTGAAAAAAGATTTTCGACCTTTTGTCTTTCGACCTTTTGTCATAGATTCATTTGAGACACATGTTCTCTCGGACAATCCCAGAGTCAGCTAGTTGACTTTATGACATATTCCCCCAAATCCCATTTCCTTCATCACCCGCACAACCCATTACCCCGAATGAACCATTACTCAATCATAATCAATCACCCTGAATTATACTTCAGAAAAGGGTCATCAGAACTGAGAAAAAAGTTCATGTAGAAATTGGTTCATATGTCCAAACCTAAGATAAATTTCACTGAATTTCTGTGAAGAACCACCCTAGGTTCGCCTTCTACATTGTGGCTTGTGCTGTTTCTCCTCTTTCACTCCTGACAGCAGGAGAAACGTTGACGATAGCCTCCGGCGTATAAGAGCGAAGGGGAAATTTCGTTCCGTTGTATCCCTCTTTCGCTTTCTTCCAAATAGTAGATAAAGCCGCATAGCAGTCTCGTCCAAGATTTATTAGGACTCACTCCGTTTGTAATGCATACGAAGATTACGAGACATCGAGTCTAATCGAACTTGGAGCCATCAATTTTGGCATTTATCACAATTCAAATTAATTTGCCAACTTCTTCCAAAGTCCCTTCCGATAACAACACTTTTCTCAAAAAATCCGCCCAACCGTAACCCGCACACGGTCGCACATCAAACAGTCATAAATTTTACGATGCACACCTGGAGGAATCAAGCGAGCGTGGCATGCGTTCGTTGGGCTCAAAGTCGTCGTCAGTCGGCGAGGCGTCCTTCTCATACTGCAATCACAGACAAACAGACGTAACACTGACGAACTATCCAACGCTTTTGACGATCATTTCAAACATCCTATGTTTCACAAGGGGCCTTCCTTAGCCGAGTGGTTAGAGTCCGCGGCTACAAAGCAAAGTCATGCTGAAGGTGTCTGGGTTCGATTTCCGTTCGGTCCAGGATCTTTTCGTAATGTAAATTTTCTTGACTTCCCTGGACATAGAGTATCATTGTACCTACCACCTGCCAAAGAAAGCTCTCAGTCAATAACTGTGGAAGTGCTTATTGAATACTAAGCTGAGAAGCAGGCTTTGCCCCACTGAGGACGTAATTACAAGAAGAAAATGAAGTTTCACAACTCATCGCCAGAGGCGTGCGCATCGTTTTGTTTGACGTTTCGCACTAGTGCCATCTGCAGGCTTTGTGACACTGAACAAAAATTTCATGCCACCAGATGCTTGTCTGCAGTAGGCGATGCATTTCAAATTAAATCATTCCAAGTGTTACGTCTGTTTGTCTGTAGCTGCTGCTGATGTTATTCCTCTCCGCATCGGCCGGCAATAAGCAAGAGCCTAAACGCTCGGAAGGATGATGATGACGATTTAAAAAAGGACTTGGCCAAACTGAATGAAGACACGGCAGGCAGGCAGGACCAGCAGAATGAATGCATTCAAGATAGAGGGAATCGGGACGAGGTGGTGCTGTACGGATACGACGAACCATACTACGACGATATGGGGTATCGCTTGACGGGCCGTTTGTACGTGTCAGTATCTTCTATACGTTAAAGTCAGCTGTTCCGGTCGTTGAGGAGATGCCACATTGCCAAAAACAGATACCACACAAGCCCGGACAAACAGACGTAGCACTGACGAAAAATTCCACCAACCAGGGGCCATCGTGTTTTCTTCGTGTTTGACGTTTCAAACTACCGTCATCTACAGGCCTTGATGAACGAAGCAGGATTTCTTGCAATATGCTCAAGGTCAGTATGGAATTTGTTCTAATTGCCACGTCTGTTTGTCAGTGACACTACTTCACGATCATAACCTGCGTGGGGGAATGTTGAATGCCAAGCATCACGATAACGCTGCTGCCACGAGACATGGTATGTTTGTTCTAATTTTAGCAAGGATGGAAGCCCCGGAAGGAGTAAATTAATTAAGGCGCCGCGCGGCTCTCACGCCGAAGACGAATCCAGATGACCGAAGATCGAAGATCGTGGTGGTCATTCTCAGGAGATAAATATCAATTGAAGTCGGTTTTAATTACGTCCCGGATGGTTGTTGGTTGGTTGCCCGAGAAGAAGTTTTGTTGGATTTTCATATTTCTAACGGGATGGCAATAGAATAACAAACCTCCAGCGTGAGTCACCAGTTGGCTATAAAGGTGATAAGAGCAGTGTTGCCACATTTTTTCCGAATGTCATCTGTGTTTTCGGCCGGATAAATCTTTTTTATCTTAGGTCAACCTTCAAAAATCTTGGTTTAAATCTGTGTTGTGCAAAGATCCAAAATTTGATTTTTTAGATAAAAAAGAACCATGGCAAAAGTATTATGGCTGTATATTTTTATGAAAACAATTATGCATTTGATTTAATTTTAGAAGAAGTAAGTTAGAGATGCATATTGTTTCTAAAAGTTTAAAATACCTTTGTTTTTGAAAAAAACCAAGTAGAGTAATGGCATTTATGCTTTACATTTATCAAAACTGTGTCCTAAATTCGTGAAATATTCTAAAATATTAAAATTCTTTTTTATTTCAAAAATCTGTGATCTGTGATCACAGATATCAGTAGGCAACACCAGGAAAAAATCTGTGTAATTACAGATAAATCTGTGTATGTGGCATCATTGGACAAGAGTCGGTTAAGACTAATCGTAGAAGAGTTTTTAGAAGAGGAGAAAGCAAGTAAGGCTATCAGGGTACTGAATTGAGAAAAAAAAATATTGCGAGTCAATTTCAGCAAGTCAGTTTGAAGCAAATTAACTTGCTGCTCAGTGCATTGAGTAGGCAAATAGGCAATTATGAAAGTATGATTGCCAAGCTGTGTTTGAACAGAAACACCCAAAGTTTCAAAAAATGTGATTTCAAAAGACGAAAAAAGTTGTTTGGTTTATACGCCTATAAATGATGATAGCAACTCCATCACATGCTCCATCCAGTCGATCATTACGATAAACAATAAAGTTTGGATCTCTTTTGAGTATAAACCAGGTTTCACAAAGGTTTTTATAATAACTGTAATATGTTGTTTGAGATTAGAATTTTAAACATAACATTAATTTATTTTTCAACCACATTTGATTATTTTTTCCCGGGACACACTTCAAATCCCTCGCATTTCGATTAAGGAAAGTCTCCGATGTGTGGTGTGAATCATCACACCCTCCACGCAACCACGCACTTCGTTTATCGCCTTGTCATGCAATGGAAGTCCTCCTCTTCGGTCAGGCCCTAAATTGGATAATAAAAACTAAGTTTTGCGCGCTTGAGATGATGAAGACAGTGACAATCTTTTTTGCAGAACAACGGATGAGATGACACCGACGACCGGAGTAAAGACGACAATTTATTTGCGTATGACGCGGTGCGATGTTTCGCGAGTTCAATTGGTTTAAACGACAAGCAGGACCAGTAGAGGCAGAAGTGGCCCTTACCTTGTAGGGTTCCTCTCCGTTTCTTAGGTTCAACCTTAAAGATTTATGGTATGGAACCACCCCACCAACCGCAACGGCGAAAGATTAATTTTGGAAGTCCATATTCCTTCTCATCCGCTGTCTTCAAGACACGCCGGCCTTCAAGGAAGAAGTTGTCAAAATTTATCTGATAACTCGGCGACCAACTTCAAAGTGGAAATGAACAATTTAGCAGTTATCTGCTGGACGCGAAAAAGGGACCAACAGGACACGGAGGCAGGAGTGGGCGTCGTGAGTCATAAATGCGTTAAGTTTCGACAATCAGATACGTGACGATGAGTAAGTTAGCATATCCGGACCGGGCGAGACGACTTGAGTCGTTTGATGATTGCTGTGAGTGTGATTCGTAATTATTTTTGGTGAAGATCATGGTTGAGGAAGAATGCTTTGGAAGATGCAGAATGCAGCTATTGATCATTTTCGACATGAAAGTTATTTCAATCAAAAGGTCCCAAAATTGAAAAAATTGAGTTTGCCAATGCGAAGTAATTGAGACTTCGTTGTAACAGCATTCGAGCTTATGGAATGGAGAGAAATGGTATATTCAGGATTTTGCCATTCGAGTTTTAGCAGTTGGGGTTATGGCGTAGAATCACTTGCCAATCTTCTGTTCAGATGAGGAGTTTAACAAATATATCTGATAGATTTCTCTAGGAATACGTCATCCAGGATCCCACCACACATCCCTTAACATCTTCAGGAATCCTCGAGACTATTCAAAATTACCAAATCAATAATCCGCAACGCATTTTGCGAGTCGTTTGATAAGAAATTCAGGCACAATACTTTATCTATCTCGCATGGATCTTGAGAAGAAGTTTAAAATAAAAGGTTAAACCTAAAAAGTTCGACTCATTATTTGAAATATTATTCGATAAAGTAAAGTGGAGGCTTGATATTACTCCTCAATATCACCAGTGTTCGATAACATGGTCTAGCGCAGCGTGCTATCTTTCCCACTATGTAAGGGAGCAAAATAAAATACTGGGCGGAGAGGCAACAAAAAATGAGCGAGGAAGATTCGGCACAAAACACAACGGAGGAAAATTCCATCAAAAAAGAGTGCCATCACAACTATGCGAGGCCTGTTTTGTTCGGATGGGTCACTGAAGAGTTCTTTCAAAGTGTGTGTAAAGGTGAGCATAGCAGCAAGGGAGGAAGAGTACTAGAAAAACTCCTCGCATTTCGATGCACTCTCACTAGAACTGTTCAAGGATTTGTGTGAATTCTGAGTTTAATTTTTACTCATCAGAAAAATCGTGAAATCACCTCATTTTTGCATCGCATAGGAATTTATCAATGATCTCTTCAGGAATCCTCCAGTCTGTTCAAAATTGGCAAAGGAAACCCACAGCTGCAATCTGTTGAAAAACTAATTAGGGCTTGTTAGGAAATCCTTACACCTTGAGTGAAATCCGCAAATGGTTCGGCAGAGAACTCAATATGAATTTGTAGACATTCTTCGAAGATTTCTCTCAATGACATCGCTATCTCTGAGTTGGCTCATAAATCTACCAAATCGGTAAACCGTAACGTGTTTTACGAGTCGTTTGATAAGAATTTCAGGCAAAGTATTTCAGCTATCTCGCATGGAACTTGACAAGACGTACAGGCTCGATAATACTCCTCAATATTACCAGAGTTCGGTAGCATGCTCCAGAGCAGCGTGCTGTCTTTGCCTCTTTGTGAGGGAGCGAAAAATACTGACCGGAGAGGCAACGAAACATGAGCGAGAAAGATGCGGCACAAAACAAATCAGAGGAAAATTTCATCAAAAAAAGTGCCGTCCCAGCTCTGCAAGGCCTATTTTGTTCGGACGGGTCACTCAAGAATTCTTTTAAAGGCGAGCAAAGCAGCAAGAGAGAAAGAGTACCAGAAAAACTCCTCGCATTTCGATGCACTCTCGCTCGAACCGTTTGAGGATTTGTGTAGAGAATTCTGAGCTTAATTTTTACTTCTCAGAAAACTCTCGAAGTCACCTTATTTTTGTATCGCATAGGAATTTACCCCAATGATCTCTTCAGGAATCCTCCAGTCTGTTCAAAATTGACAGAGGAAACCCATAGCTGCAATCTGTTGAAAAACTTGTAAGGACATTTCCTAACACCTTGAGAGAAGTCCACTCTTCGACAAAGAACTCAACGGGAATCCGTAGAGATTCTCTGTAGATTTCTCTCAAGGATATCGCTATCTTGATTTGCTCAAGAATCCACCAAATTAGTGGTCTGCAACGCATTTTGCAATTCGTTTGATAAGAAATTCAGGCATAATATCTCAGCTACCTCGCATGGAACTTGCGAAGAAATTTAAAACAAAAGGCATTGACGTAGCTAGGATTTTTTTCTGGATGAGACCTAGGGGGGGGGGGGGGTGATTGGGTCTTGCAAATTATTGTTTTACAGAAGTATTTTCACAAACTTCGTGGTTTGTGTAGATTTTATTTGTGTGTGATTTCTTTTTTATATCGCTCTACTTCATTGATATTTGCAAATTTCTATTTTTACTACGGAATATTTTCATTCTATGTTCAATCCAGTATAAAAAAAAAGAATATCCCTTTTAGTTCTTCCACAAACTTTTCAGGTATAATATTCAACCATGTGTTTTTGAGAGATTCCTCTGGTAATTTCTTAATTTTTTTCCGTTATTTTTCATCGCTGAGTTCCTCCTGTGATTCCCTCGGAAAGTCATTCCCGGGATTGGTAGTTCTTATTCAAACAATTCTTCCTGCAGTTTCTTAGACTTTCTGATCCCACCAGATTTTTTTTCGGGAAATATCCATCTCATTAAAAAATTTCGCCAAAGAATGTTTTAGAAAATCTTTTAAACATTTCTCCAGAAAGACCTTCTACGTACTTATAACATCTAAATTCTAATTGATAGTTTAAACTATCATCTTAATAACTTGTTTAGGATATTTTGGAAAAGGATTTCTCCAAGAAATAGTACCAAAAATTCTACGAGTCTCACCTGAATTTGCTTTCAAACCACTAAGTAAGGATTATTTCCACAAATACTTCAAAGAGTTCACTACCAGTTTTTTCCAATTTTACCGTTGAGGTTTTACCTAAAGTTTTTCTTCAGATACCATTTACAAATATTTTAGTAAGTGTCTCGGAACTTCGCTATGAACTCCTTGACAAATTCGCAGCAAATATTATCCAGACCTTCATGCAAAAAAAAACATTAAATGATTCTAAGGATGCCTCCTAATAATTTACAAGACTTTCAAAAGCAACAAAAAATGATTCAATTGGGAAAATGTTCTTAGCGATTTCTCAGAGAACTCCTCCGTAGTTCTTCCCACATACACTCAAAACTCTTCAAAAATGCCTAAGTAAGAAATTAAAAAAAAATCTGTGTATAATGTTCCTAGTGGATTACGTTCAACTGTTTTGTAAAAAACTTTTCCGCGAAAATACTCAAAAATTTGCCAAACGATTTGTTCAGGGATTTCTATAATTATATTATTCTTTCTCCTGTAATGTCGTCCTAGGATTCATCCGAACAATTCACCGGAGATTCATCCAAGTATTTTCCACTGTTTTTTTTTCCTTGAATAGCATCAAAAAACGTATAAGAATTCTGAAATTTTTAAAAACTTATATTTTTGGATTGCCCAGAACTCTGCCTCAAAACGTCTAGGAAATCCACCCCGGAATCGCACAAGAATTCAATCCCAGAATATGGATTCTGCCAATAATTGATAAAACCATTTCCAAAGAAATGTTTTAAGTTAGATTCTTACAAATTTGTTTATTTATGTCTTAATAAATCCCTTTCCCCTTTCTAGTTATTGTGCAAAATGTTTCTCCACAGTTTCCTTTACCGCTATGCTAATTTCGGAAGCAAAAGTATTCATGGGGTTTTTCAACAAATTTCCTCTGAAAATTCGAAAGCAAGAGACATTTCAAAAACACTTCATATATAATTCTTATATAATCTGTTTAAGAGTTTACAGAAAAAAATAGAAGAATTTCTGACGCAATTTGTGATGTATTTTGTAAATATTTCAGAAGGACTTTAGATGAACTTCGCGAAATATTTATTAATAAATTATATGGGAAATCTATTTGAAGGAATTTGAAGAAAATTCTTAATGGAATACCTCAATATAAGATTGGATAGACACAAACATGTTTTAGTCTTCTGCAAGGTTGAGTAAGTTACAAATATTTTTTTTATTTTTTTTTATATTCCGGAATATATATGTAGATGAAAATTAGACATAAGAGGAATGGTTTTCCTCCAGAAGGGATTCAGTTTGAAATTATGAACCAATATCACAATATTATTTGACTAGTTTCCTAGACATTCGTTTTGCTTCTTAAGCCACCCTTTGAAATTCCTTGAGAAACTTGATTATAATAATATTTTTCATAAAATATCGAAGAAAAGCTTCAAAAAATTTGCAACAATCTGTTGAAAATAAATCAAACATTTTGGATATTCTTAAGAATTTAAAGAAGTTAAAACATAAGTTGCCTTGAAAAAATGTAGTTTAGAACTAAGGCAATAAGTTTATTCTCTAAAAATACTTCAAAAACAGAAGCAAAATCCAAGAAAGAATGTATTACTGGAATGAAAAAAAACTATGGTTGATTTAGTTGGAGAGCATGGCAGATAGTCGAGGATCATTTCGAAAATATGTAAAAGATATGTTTTGTATTTCACCAAAAATTAGTGCAAGGATCAACCAAAGGTCACATATGAAATCTGCTGAAGATCTCTTCTGAATTTGACCAATAATCAATCTATAAGAGGAATCTGTCAAAATGACACGAGGAGGAGTGAGGACGTAATGCCAAGAAGAAGACGCCCCGAATAGAATTTAACAAGAATTTCAGCAATATATTAGAATCCTTGGTAAACTACTTAGAATATCTTGGTACACTACCAACGATCTTTAAATATGTTTGCCCAGAAACTTGAAAACAATTTAGCAGTAATGTGGGGAGGGATCTTCGATAATTTCCTCGCCTGGAATCCACCACTGGAGTCTATCAAAAATAGAAAAATAATTCAATCTTATCATATTACAGTCATCTCTCCCTTACTCGATATTTAAGGGACCATCGAGTTAGGGAGGTATCGAGTTACAGAACACAAAAGCAGTGCAACTGCGTTCCAAGGGACCATCGAGTTAGCCATGAAAACCACCTTCAACTATGGTTCTCTAACTCGATATCGAGATACGGAATATCGAGTAAGGGAGAGTTAACTGTATTACAAAAATTCGTTAAGGTATCGTGAAATCAATTCAAGAGGATCTACATCAACTTAAGGATTTGATTCGTGGTCCAACATTTAAGCAATTTCTTATGAATCGAGAATATAACATCTTCTTTGAAAGGGGACGGACCTGGTGTAGTGATTAGAACACACGCCACTCACGCCGAGGACCTGGGATCGAATCCCATCCCCGAAATAGTCACTAAATAGTGACGACTTCCTTCGGAAGGGAAGTAAAGCCGTTGGTCCCGAGATGAACTAACCCAGGGCTTATCTCGTTAATAAAGAAAGAAAAAAAAATCTTCTTTCAAAAACGCTGATAGGTGGCAGATCTGTTCCCAAAATTTTGACTATCCAGTGTTTTTTTTTTATGCATCTCTAGGAGTTAAAAAAATCTACTTAAGACTGGCCTGTATTTGTTCATGCTCATGCCACAGTGTATGGTTTGGCACTGTGTGGGATTCGCAATGGGATTCGCGAATTACTCCAGATGTTCACCGTAGTGCCACTTCCACCTTTCAACCCTCTCACGTTCATCGTTCATCGCAGCACGAAACCTTTGTGGGATACGTTGAGTTCGTTAAAAAAATGCGTATTTCTCGAGAGTGACACTGCTGGTCCACTTCTGGATGAACAAGCTCTTTCAAGTAGAGCTTTTTATCCCGAAAAACATGAGCTGATTTCTTCTCTATAATTTGACTGCTGCAGCAACAATGCTCGTTCTGCATTCTTGTGGTCTGAACCCGTTTGGCAAACAAACTAATCGTTCCAACGAATTCTATGGCTTCCACTGCTACGCTGTTGATGGATGCTCTACCGCAATCTTCAAGAGAGGCTTCCAGGAACTCATCCTCGTTCAGCAACGCTGGACGTAATCAGTCGCAACATCAGGTTGTTTTAATTGTTCCACAATATACAGTTGCGGGCGCCGGTATCGTATGTTTTTCAAAACAAATAATTATTGTGTTGTATAGTCACAAAACGGTACGTTTAGTAGTGGTGAAAATTTTTGCATCACAAAGAACCTCACGAGTGTATACCAACGCAAAACAAGCAACAAAAGACTCGCGAACAGCCTTGGTGTGAGTAAGTTCGCATCCACCTGTTCGGGATAACATACCAAAAGAAAAAGCAATAAGTTCGCGAACTTTCACTCGCAAGTAACCGAACAAGGTGTTATTTATTATGATTTTGACAGATAAATCAATTGTATACCATCATCAAATCGACAGTAAGCTACCATAGTGTAGTCAAAACCCATTAAATACCAAAAAACTTGGAGAGGAATTAGCTCCGAACACGCCTTTTTTGCTTCATCTACTCGCGAGCACGACAGATGCGAGTAAACCAGCACTCTGATGCTCGCGAGCGTTTTGTTTTGTTCTTGATCCCGTCCAGCAGACATGCTCTCCACATCCTATCACTGGCGTTCAATAGTATCTAGCTAGAAAAACCAGTGAAATTTAATGATGTACGAGAGTTCGATAGCAACTCAAGTTAAGTATATTTCATCGTTAGCTACTAGTTTATGTTATGAAACTTCATTTGAATTTTGAATATATTCCTTTCAATTTGTCCATGTATGACAGATTAGGGTGCTTTTAGCAGTTCTAAATTGATCGTTTAATAGAGGTATCTTGGACTGAACTCCACTTTTGAACAAAGTACTTATTAAATAATGAAGTATCGAAAAGAAATTTTTGCCTCCACCATAACAAAGTGCACAACTTTGCTGCACATGATTGCATCCAAACTTTGTATACAGGTTGCAAAAGCGCTTCTGAGTTTCCACCCAAAACGGAAGCGATCCGTTTCGGTTGGATTCGTCGTGAAATATGCGACCGAGAATATAACAAAAATGGATATGAAAATGCATTAGGCCATCCCACCTATCTGCATCTTCCTGCACAGAAATCTGAAAAAATAACCTCTACGAGGGGGATTGACTGGGGAAACTGTGGCGGAAGTGATGGGACCTGACTGACTGGCTGAGCTGTCACAGCTCAACGACGACGACGGCAGGCCAGGCGAGTGCAGCCATTTTCGAAAAATTTCGGCTCCGATGCCAGCAGATTGCATACAGTATAGTGAGTGGAGTGAACGACATTTGCATTATTAAAGAGTGTCGCGGTCATGTCAGATTTAGCTGTGTTTTATCACCGGGACTTGCTCGACCCGTCCGCGAATGGGAGAGAGATGATAAATAGTCAAGGGACTCTTCAGAATTTCGTTTTGCTCTGGTTATTGTTGTTGGTGGGATTGTAGCTTTCTGTCAGTCAACCGTTGTGCTGCTGATTCAAGTCGAGCTTGTAACAATGTTCACAGAAGAGAAAGTACGCTGGCAGAGTTGGATTACATTGAAAGTAGTTGGGGTATTATACAATAGTTCAGAATTTCATGGCTACTTTGAATTTAATTCAATTACCACTATATTAAGTATAAATTTTACATCGGAATCTTAAAGCATAGAATTTGAATACACCCGACCAAGACAATCCTGCATCGAAAATGTGTTACTCGAAGAGAGATGGCGCCCAATTTGGCCAAACAATGTTGCCAACCCTGCCGCCACATACCGGGCCCAACGCCGGGTCATCTAAGTGGAAAAAAATCACCCATTTTCGAATCGCATTGCCTGCTGCAGTGGAACTCTTCCTCGGTTTTCTGCATTATTTCCCATTGCGATTTGCGATGATGTGCAACGGGCAGGAACACGTGGAGAGGCGGCGCGGTGGTGGCATTGCTTCAAGCCTATCCGTACCGAGCGAAGCAGCAGCAGCAGCAGCCACTCACTGTCAAGTAAATGTCGTTCAGTTTTACATTTTCTGGTGGCTTCTTGCGAGGAAAAAATATGTTAGAGCGATCCACCTTGCAGTTGGACAGTCCATGTAACCATAAGAACTAATAAAATGTTCTAAATCTGCATCATAGATGCATGCAGGCATTATAACAACATTACAAATGCTGAGAGCTTTCTTTGCCAAACTTGCTATTTTCGCATTCGTATATCGTGTGGCAGGTACGATGATACTCTATGCCCAGGGAAGTCAACGAAATTAATATTACGAAAAGATCCTGGACAGTCCGTGAATCGAACCCAGACGCCTTCAGCATGGCTTTGCTTTATAGCCGCGGTCTTTAGCCACTCAGCTAAGGAAGGCCCCATGCGTTTGGCATAATAGACGTTTCGAATAAAGCAGTTCCATACAGAATAGGTATGTAGCATGTGAAAGAAAATTGTCATTGTGTCAAACGTCTTTATGCAAAACGTCTTCTTGTGCAAAATGGACCATGCATGTTTTGTCCAACCAGTCAGCTAGTCAATCCTTCAACTCTCCTATAGAAAATAAGATTTCCAGTTGAAAGCATAGCCTTTCAACAGAACTTGCTAACACCAGCCAAAAATGGAAATACCAGCTGATGTCGGCGGCGATCCAATCGGCGATGATAACTCACCGCGTCATAGTAATGAGGCCACGAAAGCGGATTGCATTCGAACGGAAGATCTCCACTTTTGGGAAAGGGGTAACTCTCCGCAAAAAAAAAGCGAAAAACAAAGTTTTCGGTGATATCGATTTTCGGCTCTCGTCTTGTTCTGCCTTCCCCCTCCCCGAACCAGATTTTGGAGTACTTTTGCATCATCGCACAGTACACAAGTGCAGCCGCAGTACAAGATGAAACACTTCGGAGTCGAGATTTCAACCCTTTTTTCTCGGACGGATTTCGACCGCACAGCATCGGGATAGGATCCGGTCCTATCCCTGCCACGACGGTTTCTTATCCTGAGCCCGCACAAGTAAAGCACACACGTATAAACACCAACCGGAGGATTCCGTCTCGTCCGTCACCAAGGTCGTCGTCCGTCCTGTCCTCGGGTACTCCTCGGTCTCCATCATCTTCCGGACCTCATTTGTTGGCAATAAGGAAAATTAAGACAAAACCCCCTCTCGTCGAAGGGAAACCGAAAGGGTTGCTCGCCGCCGCCAGCAGCATTGGTTCATGCTAGTGGAGATTTTGACGGAAAAAATACATTCTCCCTCGAATTTTTTCGCCAAGGCCAAGTAAGCTCACGTCGAGGGGACGTCGTCAGCAAGACTGTTTCGTTAGGACGAACTGGGACGAAGACGTAGGAGTCGAGCTTTGGAGTAGGGTGGTGGATGGGGACTAACAGTCGCTTTGTCTTACCGGGTTGTGCTGTTGTCAGAAAGGGTTCGCCAAAGGAAACTGCATCCGTGAACATGAACACTTCTTCTTGATGTTCTTGTGCCGCAGAATCTCAAGGGCAAGATGATGTGGGTGGATTTGAAATTATGCAATTTCTGAAGTGTGTACGTCGGTACATCCATTCCAACAGGGCACGTAAGCACACAGAATGCTATCGTCTTTTGAGACGAAGGAAGGGTTCGTACCTACGTTGTACTCGATCTCATTTGAGGATGTTGGATAAAACAAAACGATGGTCTGGTTGTGGAAGAGCTAGAGTTTTTTTTTTCAAAAGGTGCTTGCAGGATCTTCTCCGGGGACGTAATTTGTCACGCACGATTCTTTGGGTTCTGAGGAGGTTTTTCTTTGTTCTAACGAAGGTGATGTGGGTGATGGTTTCATGGAAATTCCTTTGAAACGTGCGATTTGAATGGGTAGTTACTGCTGCGAGTATGTTGAGCGTAATGGAACTCATTCAAAACATTCAATGTTCGAAGGGCATCTTTACGAGAATAGATCTGAAAGCCTTAACTCGAAAATAGTTTGTATCTCCCATCGTCTCATGGAAATATCTACGGCTATAAAGCAAAGCCATGCTGAAGTTTCCTGGGTTTGCTTCGCGAATTTCTTCGGAAATAAAGCATGACCGTTCCTGCCACTCGATATTAAAGTTATCATAGTACATTACGCTGAGAAGCAGACTCTGTCCCGGCAGAGACGTCTTTTAAGACATGACCTGCGCCACAATGTTACGCCAACGAAATCGGTCCATGGCTGCCAGCCTTTAGTTTCTCGATCGGTCCACACTTCCAAGATCCGGCTCCACTTGGTCAAACCACCTAGCTCGTTGCGCTCCTCTTCGTCTTGTACCGGCCGGATTCGAGGTGAATACCATTTTTGCGGGCTTGTTATTCGGCATTCTCACAACGTACCCCACCCATCGTACCCTTCTAGCTTTGGCGGATTTCTGGATACAGGGTTGATCGTAGAGTTGCGCAATCTCGTGGTTCTATTTATCCATACGGCGTTCTCACATACCAAAGATCGTCCTAAGCATACGTCGTTCAAAAACTTCTAGCGCTTGTAGGTCCTCTTCGAGCATTGTTCACGTAACACGCCTGTAGGCGACTACCGGTCTTATTACCCAGACAACCAAAATGTACGTATAACCAAATCACCTTTTGCTTTATGCGATGCTTATATGTGCAAAGTTTCACGTATAAGATGTCGCGAAAAGGCCTTTTGCGTACAAAAGTGAAGGCGATTTACGTACATATTTTATATGATGAAACATAACATGCAATGCGAGTGTGTAGATTTTCTTGCGAATTGGTCTATACTCTTATGCGACTTTATTTATGATAACAAAGTTTATTTGACAGCTGCTACGGATTGATCCGACTTACTTTGTAAAACTATGCGGAACGAAACGAAATGTACATATGAACTCATAAAATAGCGTTTTATGTGAGGAAACTCATCGATCAAACGATTTCACCCACCATTTAGTGCGGGAGTGATGCAGTTTGTACAAATAAATGACTTTTGTCGTGTACTGGTATGCGACTCCTGGTTGTCTGGCTAGCGTACATGGTACACTTAGTACGATGATGAAGTTTACCAGACCTCAAGGTTTTGTAGAGTCCGTTGTAAGCACGACTTTCGGCAATGATACGAATTCGAATTTCTCTGCTACAGTTGTTATCTGTCGTTACAAACAATCCGAGTACCACCTCGAACTCATGTTCGTCGATCATCAAACGTCTGCCAATGCGAACTCTATCGCGCTCGGTTCCTCCAGCCAGCAGATATTTCGTCTTCGAGGTATTTATCTTTAATTAAACTCGTTCTGCTTCATGTTTCGGCCTGGTATACTAGTTAACAACAACATGGATTTTTTTTTGGGACTGGCTGGATTTATTGAAGATCGTGACCTACATGATGAAGCCCGCCCGTTTCATAAAACCTACAGGAGGCAGGAAATACCGTCGCCTTACCGAAGTCCTTTGCGTGTTTCAAACGAGTCCGATAACGCACCCGATTCCTTTACACAGCATTGTGCACTATGCATCGTTGCCTTGATCAGCCTAGTCAGTTTCCGGGAATACCATTCTCGTCCAAAATTTGCCACAACGTAAAGATTTAGTCTGTTATCGATCGTCCGTGTACGAAACTGGCTTGATAGCGGCGATAGACGACGGAAGGGAAAGCCATAGGCTGCGTTAAGAATGGTGATCGCTGGTGATGTCACATTCTAACTTGTCACCTTTTTTATATATTGGGTATTACGCCCTCCTTCCACTAATCCGATAGCTGTTCTATACCCCTGATTCAGGGTAACAATCGGTGCAGACATGTGGCCAACCTGTCTGGGACCATTTTAATAGGTTCCGCTAAAAAAATAACGGCTTTCCCAGCTTCTTTGTTGTTCTTGAGTTGCTTGATAGCATCCTTAACTTCACCTATTAGGGGCCATTCTTAGCCGAGTGGTTAGAGTCCACGGATACAAAGCAAAGCCATGCTGCAGGTGTCTGGGTTCGATTCCCGGTTGGTCCAGGATCTTTTCGTAATGGAAATTTCCTTGACTGGGCATAGAATATAATTGTACCTGCCACACGATTATACGAATGCAAAAATGGCAACTTTGGCAATGAAAGGTCTCAGTTAATAAATGTGGAAGTGCTCATAAGAACACTAAGTTGAGAAGCAGGCTTTGTCCCAGTGAGGACGTTAATACCAAGAAGAAGAAGAACTTCACCTATTGTGGGAGTTGGCACGTCTCCCGCATCCGTCGTACCGCTACCTTGGTGTCGCGCCTATGCGCCATTCAGGTGTTCATCGTAGTGCTGCTTCCACCTTGCAACCACTTCACCTCTGTCCATCAAGATATATCCATGTTTATTCCGGAACAATTCGGCTCGCGAAACAATTTCTTTGCGGGATGCATTTAGCTTCTTGTAGAACTTACGCGTTTCTTGAGAACGATAGAGCTACTCCATCTCATCGCACTCCTGCGCAACTCTTCCAGTCGGCGCATTTATCCCGGAATGTATGAGTTTGCTCCCTTCTCTTCTGCTTGTATCGTTCCATGCTTTGACGGGTACCTTGCTGCGGCATCATCGCCCGCGTATTCTTCTCGCCCAAAACCGTCTGACACTCCTCGTCGAACCAACCATTCCATCGATTTCCTTCTAAGAACCCAAATGGCACCTTCCGCTGCGTTGGTAATGACTGCTTCGACACTATTCCAGCGGTCCTTTAGAGGGGCTTCAGTGAGCTCTCCCTCATCCAGCAAGCTCTCTAGATATCCTTCCTCTGATTTCTACAGGATGTCTACAGTCCGTTTCAGGTTCTAGCGATTATTAGGCCTTACAAATTCGCTCTATCGAGTTGTATTATAGTCTATATATGAACGGGGCTTGGGTTTGAACACATGTACTTCTGCGTTTCAAGCAGAAACGGTTGCTATTGAATCGCTAAGTCCTACGTTCTGCCACTGAACATGTTTTCTGATTTTCTCGAGACAAAAAATATGAAAGGAGATAACAGGCAAAACTTGATAAGATTTGGATATCCAGTGAACATTTTCTAAGAGTACAACCAGATTTCTTCCTTACTTTTGATTAGGCCTCTTTCTTCTCACTTTTTACAACTCGTTACCCGAAAGGGCAAAAAGGGTAGCGAAAATATGCTCTAGTGTTGACGGAGCAACCAACCTAAGTTCACCCCAAAAACAAGGATGAGATTCGCAATAACGCAGACAACCAGAAGTCAGATAGCAGTATACGAACAAAGTACAAATTGCGTCACTCCCGCACTACATGGTGCATGAAATCGTACAAACTTTGAGTTTCATCGCATAAAACGCTATTTAATGAGTTCATATGTACATTCCGTTACGCTCCGTATAGTCGTACAAAGTAAGTCGATGTCGAATCAATCCATAGCAGCTGTCAAGTCAACTTTGTTATCATAAATTAAGTCGCGTAAGAGTACAGACTAATTCACAAAAAAATCTGTGCACTCATATTGCATGTTATATTACATTATATAAAATATGCATGTATATCGCCTCTACTTTTGCACGTATAAAGCCTTTTCATGGCATCTTATGAAATTTGCACATATTAGCATCGCATAACGCAAAAGGTGATTTCGTTATAAATAAATTCTGGTTATCTGGGAAGCGAGAGCTATCAAATGGAAGATGCGCAGAGCCTAGACTAGAGATGGCTAGAGCCAACGTTTCTCTCCACTCTCTCAGCTACGGATTATTCAATGAAATTCGATGACTCGTAATTGTTGTGAGTGTACGAAATTACTTCATATATCAGATAAAGATGAGCAAAACAAAGCCTAGGTATAACCTTTCAAATTAAATGCCTTCTACAAAGGGAGACAATGAATACAGGCTTAACCCCTCTACCGGCAGCTTTTTTTTACCGCAAGAAAAAAATTCAAATCGCGATAACTTTTTTGTTTCTCGGTATTTTTGCACCATTTTTTCACAAGCTCTCAAAAAACTCTTCTAGTTTGAGGATCTGTGCCGATATTGATGATTGGTGATCTGGTTTTGAAGATATTCCAATGTTCCTTGGGGGACCAACATTTTCCATACAAAATGTATTAGGCGGCCATTTTGTTTTACGTCAACTTATCGAAAAAGTTAAATGTGGGCTATACAATGCTATGTAATAAGGAGCTACTGTGAAAAAATCATACAAATTGGTTAAGAATTCTTAGAGATATCTGAAAATTACAATATGAGGTTTTTTGAAGTTTTCAAGATCTTTATTTGGTCAGCTTGGTACCAGCAACATAAATGCTCATTACTCAAAGACGGCTGCTCCAAATTGCTTCATATTTTCACAACATACTCTCATTAATGTTTTGTTCCAAAGAGTGAACATTTGAATACGTTGAAAAATCTTTAGCCTAAGATATATACGTGGGTTATGATTAAGCGTCGGTCCCCCAAGGAATTTCAGAATATCTCTGGATCCAGATGACCAATGCTCAATATCGACACTCAAACTAGAAGAGTTTTTTGAGAACTTGTGAAAAAATGGTGCAAAAATACCGAGAAACAAAAAAGTTATCGCGATTTGATTTTTTTTCCTGCGGTAAAAAATGAAGCTGCCGGTAGAGGGGTTAACCATCGACACTTCCTTAGCGAAGTGCATGATTGCAGGAAGTAACAGAGATATACTGTTAATGTTTCCAATTTTAGCAATTTGCAAGAGTTCATGAAGAAAATTTATCCGAATATCGATTTTTTTGCAAAAACAAATCGCGTTCAAAATCATTGTCAAAACTGTTTAAAAGGTGATCGATGGACAACGGATTCTTATAGAAGTTCCATTTTGAATTTCACGTTTAGGTACACAATCAGTATTTAAAAAAAATCTTTATACATACATTATATGAATTGATTTATTGAGACTCGTCAGTTAATAACTTAAAATTGAATCATAAAGGAATTTTGTGTAACTGATGTATCAAAATAAGGCTCAACACCAGAAAAAAAAAAGATTTTAGATATGTTTACTAATTTCATTCTAAGATTTCACGAGTTCCAATCTAAAACGTGCATTAATCGATGTAGAAAGCCAAATGCCATTCGACTTCAGTATAGTGTTCCTTAGTTGAATTTTCCTTCATTATAATTATAGAACTATGGCCCGTTATTGATTCTAGTATCTGATACTACTCTAAACGTGCACCTGATGGAGAGCAACTTCGAAAATTCAAAAGTAATTCTCTACTCAGACTCACTACTTTAAACCATACAAAGATGCTCCAAATCCATCCCATTGGTGCGGAAAACACAAATCTAATTTGTCACTCGCTTATCACCCGAAACGGACTTCTAGCCAGCGCAAGCTAACACAATCCAGATGGCCTCGCCTCGCGTGCTCTCACACTAATGACCCTTTTCCAATTCCATCCGGCGTAAGCAATGCACGGACCAAACGCAAATCATTGGCGGGCGACTCTGGTAATTAATATCCTTCCGTTGGGCTCGGGTTATCTTAGTTGATGACCGTTTCTTAACAAAAACACATTAGCAGCCGCCCAGAATGCCGGAATCTTTATCTTGTCGATTCTTAGGTTTCACGCTTGCGACGAAGGCTCGGTCCGATAAACGCAACTCGAAAGGGGGGCGTCAAACACTTCGTTGTCGCTTTTCTGCTCCACGGCGTTGACAGAACATTTTGACTTTTGAGGTTAGAAGTTTCTCTTTACACGGGCTTTAGGGCGGAATCAATGGATTGGTGGCACCAAACGCCCACTAAGGGGTATTTGGCGAATTTAGCTGTCCAAAATTCAGTTTAAAATTCGATCGGATTTTTAAACCACACACTTAAATTATTTTACGGATTCCTGTGAAATTTCAACAGCTGAACAGTTCGGTAAAATAAATTAACGGAGTACGGTAAATTTTTACAGTATTTGGTAAAAAATCACCGGAATCCGTTGAATTCCGACGAAGTTACGGTGATTTATTTCACCGAACTGTTCAGCTGTTGAGATTACGGTGAAATTCACCGTAAGAGCTTAGTGTGCATGTTCTGGATATTACACTTAAATAGTTGTGCAATATTGTCTCATACTCAGATTTTCTTTTCAAATCTGTGTTATCGCTGCATAACCTCAAAATCAGTTTGAAGAAACTGCGAATTTAGGCTGATTCGTTTTTCGTTTTTCAGGTTCTACGTGGCTACAAAGCCGTGCTGAAGGTGACTGGGTTCGATTCTCGGTCGGTCCAGGATCTTTTCGTTATGGAAATTTCCTTTACTTCCCTGGGCATAGAGTATCATCGTACCTGCCACACGATATACGAATGCGAAAATGGAAACTTTGGCAAAAAAAGATCTCAGGTAATAACTGTGGAAGTGCTCATAGAAAAACTAAGCTGAGAAGCAGGCTCTGTCCCAGAGAGGACGTAATGCCAAAAAAAAAAGAAGACGGAAGAAAAATGTTATTGAATGTAGCTGACCACCAGAAACGGTAGTTTTGTTCATCTATATCATTTTTCGTAATGAGAGCTGTTTTCATCACACTGTTTATGATCGGACATTTCTGGAATCTATGCAAAATTCATGATTTATGATAATGTCATCGTGTCAGACGACATTCATTCCACTGTTTTGTGTTTGTCGATATTCATTCAGCCGCTCGTAGGTTTTGTGTGTGACAGGTGACGGTAGCGAATGAGTGGAGAGAAATTTTTTGACTACTGACCATCAAAACAAAATAAACGTCGTGAAAAATGTTGAATGTTTACAGCACTGCTTTGGTGAGTCAATGATTTGGTGATGTCAGATGTCATGTCGCTACTAACTGAACAAGAAGAATGCGAAAAACAACTAGAAATACTTTTGGCCAGCTCGATTGCCCAAACACCCCTTAGTGCGCCCGTTCCTCCTAGCGATGCGGTTTCATCGAATCAAATATTCATACAATCGGCAACTTTGAAGCGGCTTGTCGCGTTGAGTTTCCTATGGGTGGTGTGTGCGGTATGGTGCCACATGACTCCTTGAACGTGATAGCTGTCAAAGCAGCCGGCGAGATTGCATGCAGACCCATAACCTAGGTGCTTCAGTGAAAAGTAGGTATGTTACACTTACGAACCGATTCTTGTTTTTTTTTTGTCTCTCTCTATATAATTATGCACAACGGAAATCGGTCGAGTTTGACTTTTTGTGGTTTATGGTTCGAGAGAACAGGTGACGTGACTCGCGTGAGTTTTTAGCTTTTTTCCGCTATCTCGTCGTTCATGTCGAGAAAAGAATTTTGGAAGTTTTGGACCAATTGAATTGGTGGGAAAGGTGTCAAAAACAAGGAAAGCGACCTGTCTCTTTTCGGAATGGATGAGAAGTCGGAACGGATATGTGTCATCGTGTGGGGAGCTTTTCTATTAGATCGATAAATCGAAATATATTTTTGGTTTGATTGTTTGATGACTGAAATTAGTTACTAAGGCTCTAAAACAACAAAATTAAGCTGGTTTTGAATTTCCACATGTTGCTTTATCTGCAACACTAAAACAAGATAAAAGTTTCTACTGAAATTTGGCATCACTGGTTTCATTGTGTGTTAAAATACTCTACAAGTAATATTACATCGTTGTCGCTGCAAAACATTCGCTTCGTGAATCACATTCAAAATGTTGTAAAATTACAGTCAAAATGGTCATACGTAAAACGACGTAATTGATCGAATGTAACTTTACACAAAAATCGTGAAGTAAATGATGTGCAGCAAAAATGATCTAATTTGTTTGCTTCAAACTTCGAAAAAGAGAACATAACATGAGACGTAATTTTCATGTTAAGCAAAATACTCGATGTAGAAAATGAAATGACATAAATTTATATGATTTTTGTCTAAGTGTGTAAGTAAACTACAACTGTTCACATTAGCATGTAGAATAGTTTGAGTTTTCTGTGATACTTGTTTAATCAATTTATGTTTCTGTTTATTGGTATCACTAAATACTGAGAGTCAAATCATATTACACATGTTTTTTTTTCGAAAATCCATGCAGATGATGCATACAGACAGTATGCATTTTCTCTCATCCTTTCTCGCCCCTTGAGAATTGCATAAAACAACACATCCGAGACACCCAACATGGGAAGAACAGGAAACAAAAAGGGTTCACAAATTATGCTGGCGGTGCAACGGGCATAAGACGCATCCGATGCATTCCCTAATAACCTCCGCCAAACCCACAAATCAGTTGCCATGTACTTGCTGCTTGCAGACGAGCAGCCGATTTGTTGCTGCACAAATGGACACGATTTATAAATTACCCTAAAAACTGCCTAAAGATTTGTTTTCGCTGCTTGCGCTCTTTGGCTGCTGCGGGTTGCAATTGAAGTAAAATTGTAATGATTCAATTGGGCTCAATTTAGGGCGCAGCGTTTCGGCGGCCTTGAAAGTGCGGTTGGTTTCTCGGAGACATCCCATCCGCTCAAATTTGAATGCTAATTAGAAGAAAAAAACTGACTTTGGTTACAGCCGTCTTCCTCAAAATTGTAACGATGTAATTGGATTAGGCAGCTTCCCATTCGGCGGAACCGAGACCAAAATCATCTTCCATGACAACCCAGCCAGTGCTACAATTGACGGTGGCTTCAGGAAGAGAGATCAGAAATTACTTCCACTTTCAATTGAAATTGGACAACATATTACAACATTATGGTGACCACCGTTTGGGACAGCCCGAATAAAAACGAAACCGCGATATCCTCCAACACCGGACACAACTTAGAAATGTCTCGAATTCTATTAACTTGTACATCATGGAATGTTTTTGCTCCATTAATAGTAATTTATTACCAATACTAAGCATTTGCAACATTCACATGTGAAATCTGAGTTCTACTGAACCTGTAAGATGACATCCCAAAAACATCTGCATATGTGATGGAAAATAACATGTATTTTACATGTAGAACATGTATACCTATGAAATTTGTACGGTTGCGTGAACTTGAATTTATCAATACAATTTATATAACTACAGCTTCCTTCCTTAGCCGAGTGTTTAGAGTCCGCGGCTACAAAGCAAAGCCATGCTGAAGGTGTCTGGGTTCGATTCTCAGTCGGTTCAAATCTTTTCATAATGGAAATTTCCTTGACTCCCCTGGGCATAGAGTATCATCGTACCTGCCACACGATATACGATTGCGAACAAGGCAACTTTGGCAAAGAAAGCTCTCAGGTAATAACTGTGGAAGTGCTCAAAAGAACACTAGGTTGAGAAGCACTCTCTCTCGCAGTGAGGACGTAATGTCAAGAAGAAGAAGAAGAACTACAGCTTTGTTTATGGTTCTTGTGATAATGATTCTAATGAATTTAAATTTCGCTCAATATGATTTACTTTACTATTCAGTGTTGTTTTCTTTAAGCTTCTTTTACTCGGGAATTCTTTGGCAGCACCTACCGGATTACCGGTCTACCATTTACAAACGGATGGTACACTACTCCCGAGCAGCTTACACTGATCTATCACTCAAACGCAACGGAGTTGTAAATGCTTCAGCGTACCAGGAACAAGTCATATTTCACTTGACGCACTTTAACCAGGGCTGGGTTCTCTGTTCTCGGGACGGCGACAACGCACAGTGGTTCGAAGGCGGCCAATTCCTCAAGAATCAAAGTAGTTCGTTTTTGGATAGTAAAAGTAGAATTGCAATCAAATCCTTAAATCAGAATCTTAAATGCATACAGGTATTACTATAGCACTACAAATGCAGACACGCCTCAATATAGCACTTCAAGCGCTTAGAAACTTCGGTGAAGACGCAGAAGCAATCGCTGAGGAACGGCAAGTGTCTAACGACGAGCTTGTAAAAGCGACGAAACCACTAAAATCGAAGAAAGACCATGGTCCATATGGAATACCGTATGTAGCGCTGAAAGCTGCCATCCTGGCATATCCGGACATGTAACTCTCCAGGAATATGGAAGATCCAAAAACTAGTTCTGCTGCCAAAGCCAGGGAAGCTACTGGAAAATCCAGCCTCGTTTAGGCCCATTTGCCTGCTGGATACGCTCGGAAAACTCCTGGAAAGAATCATCCTCAGCAGGCTGACGAAGTGTGTGGAGAGTGAGTCGCAAATGCAGTTTGGATTCCACAAAGGCTTATCTACGGTAGACGCAATTCGAGCAGTACTCGAGTGTGCTAAAAAGGCGTCGAAGCAGAAACGAAGAGGAAATCGATACTGCGCCGTGGTAACTATAGATGTGAAAAACGCATTCAACAGCGCCAGCTGGGAGGCCATCATCTGCGGCTATTCAGGAAGGTGAAGATTGTTGGTCTTACGGATGATGTGTCACTAACGGTGATGGGCGAGACGCTGGGAGAAGTGGAGATCTCAGTGATGGAAACATTTCGAGAGCACAATCGAGGGCTGGGTAAGCGGAGTCAAACTGCAGATAGCTCACCACAAAACAGAGGTACTGCTAGTTAGCAACTGTAAGCCGGTTCAGCAGATGGAGGTCAACGTCGGAAGGTATGTGATTGCACCGAAACCCATGTTGAAGCAGCTGGGAGTAATGTTCAACGATCGGCTGAACTTCAATAGCTACGTTGATTACACATGCGAAAAGTCCAAGAAGGCAATGCACGCAATAGGGAGAATCATGCACAGATTAGGCGGCCCAAATAGCACTACAAGGCGTCTGATAGCTAACGTCTCGTCATCGATACTGAGGTATGGAGTTTCTGCTTGGGACACGGCACTAGAAACAAAGCGGAACCGCGAAAAACTGAACAGAGCATTTCGGCTGACGGCAGTGCGAGTCGCGAATGCGTACCCAGACAACCAAAATGTACGTATAAAGAAATCACCTGGAGTATAAAGAAGAAAGATGGACCCACCGACTAATACCAAACCTGTCGAGGTGGATGGATAGAAAGCATGGAGATGTGAACTTCTACTTGAGACAAAGTTCTTATCATGCCATGAATATTTCAGAAAGTACCTCGGCACCATACCGATCCACTGGATACGAGTAACTGACACTGAAGAAGACTGCAAGTGGTAGTCGAAATACGCGTATCTGTCAAAGATAAGCATCTAGGAGCGGAATTAAAAGGTACACGGTACTCCATCTACTTTTAAGTTTCTCTATTTGAGATTCTGCTCAGAGGATTCGAACATTCATTAAAGAGTTGAATAGATTGGTTTCAACACCCTCCTTACTAGTTGAAAGGGATGCTGAAAACATGCGACAAAATTTAGTTTTTCTGCTACTCCGACAACTGTCTCTTTCGACGCTTGTTGTAATAGTTTTCGTGCTTTGCATAGCTTATAAATACTTGTTTCAATAACGAATGCTATCTATAAGCACTTGTGGATACTTATTATCGCCGGATAAAATAACATGAAATTTGATTTTAGTCTATGGATCAACGCACTGTGCGTCGGAGCGCTTGCGTACCGGAAGTCACTCTTCAATCGAAAGACCGACCTCGGCATCCAGCGCAGTAAAGTCCAGAGAAGCAACAAGCATAGAAGCATTTATCAAGAAAAGTCTTACATGGCCTAGGCGTGTGGCCGGCCCCAAAATGTAAGAGCAAAGACAAATCGCAGTCAGAGCGAATAGAGCCAGAGGTGACAAAATAGCGCAGAGGCATTAATAAGTCCTCAGTCCCCTGAAGGATTACCATGAGGTAGTTATGGGGGACATTGGACTTGTAGCCAAATAAAAGTGGCGTGGTACAGAGTCGGTTTCCCCTTTTTTTTTCTCTGTATCATACTCGAGACGTGCATCCGTAAAAGATAGTTGAATGAGAACCACCATCAGCATCCAAGATAGCCAGGGTAGGTGAAAGTTTCTAGTTCAAAATTTTCATATCACAACAACTTTCGATTTCCTTTTTAAATATTTTCAAATTCACGGAGAAGATTCTTGAATACTATATCATTCGAAAGATATGTGCCAAATTCTTGGACATTATTTTGCGGTTTAACGGTTTTTGGCACATTATGTTATTTGTTCAGTTAAAAAAAGTTAAAGAATATTCCTCAGTGACAGGGTAGTGAACTAGAAAGAACGATATGCAATCAAAAGAAGGAGATATTGGGACATTTTAGCTTAAATACATATGGCCAAACATGCTGAGAACGATGCATCTCGAATGAACTGCCGATCAAATAAAGAAGGGTGCATATCTGATGACCGGTTCATTCACCACCCTGAAATGGTTGAAGCTATGACAATTATGAGTTCCAAGCACTTTTCGGGGAAATATGTTATTCGGGGAAACGTGGTATTCGGTGAACTGGCATTCGGGGAACTGGCGTTCGGGGAAACGATATTCGGAGAACCGAACTTTGGTCACAAAGATGGGAAATCGTCCGTCTCGAAAGGAATATGTTTTATATATCGCCTACGAGTATACTAATCGCCTTCATCTTGAATGCAAGTTCTATCATCTTGCTCGCAAGCATTACATATAGAGGGATAGAGTGATAGACAGATAGATAGATAGATATGACGACCGAGCACGGCTTTTATATATATAGCAAGATAATAAATATTTGGGAATTTTAGGGACTGAGGTGTTCTACTAGAGAAATTTAAATGTTCAACCAAAAATCAATTATCATTCTAAAACAAGAAATTTTTGAATATAAGGGTTCATAAAGCTAGAGCGTGGCAAAACATATGTCAAATTTGTGATTAATGCAATAATTAAACGATGTTTATCATTTAAATGGGTGTTGGAGGTTTTGGCCGACATCGAACCACTGTGCACCGATGGCTACGATTACGATGACAATCATGAGAATTACCCGTCCATCCGTCCGCTTCAAGTACGGCGATATGTCGCTGCAATTATTATTAGGGTCATACGGCAACCACTCGCCATGGGAGAACGTCTTCTGACTGGTTCTGATGCGAGTTGCTCCGTTGCACTTGCGAACGACCGCTGCCTGAATTGAAATATCCGGTGCTGGAAGCTCGAGGAAGTTCCCATTAAATCTCCAGAAATTTGAATCCTTTCGGGGGAGGGCTGCGGTTTTCTAAGGGTTGAGAGGGGTTGAGGAACGGCGAACCCGTTTCCAGTGACTCAACGACACCACGGAGAAACGATGATGCGTACTATATGGTGAGAATATTCCCATTATGAAGCGGTCGCCCAACTCGGAAACTATAAACGAAGCTCCCTCTCCGGTGGAGCAGAAGAAGAGGACATTGCGGTTTGGGGATCGCTTACCACTAGGGGGTGTAGAAGATTATATCATCCTACAAGGGCAACGACGACGACGGCGATAAATTGCTTGCAATAATTAATAATGCAACGTGATGGAACAGCGAGAAAGCCGTCCTCAGAGTGATAGTGAGAAGATGCAAATTCATCAATTAAAATAACATTGCACTTCGTTGGGTTGTTTACGAAAGCGCGGGAGAATGATTCATTCAGAGGCTATTTGTGATGGGAAGTTTAAATTTTGCGCTCAAGATTAACAGCACAAGTGGCACTGCGCCTCCAGTTAGCACTTACCTTAAAATTCGCCTTTTTGAATTAATGGGGCTATTATACGGATGATATAGGGCATGCCAGCTTTACAATAGCACTATTCAGGCTTGCAGGGTGAACTAAGTCTCCTAAGAATTGTTGAAAACTTTCTAATGAATAACGCTTTCAAAGTCTTAAGTAACTTGATATCTAATTGCACTAGAGAGCCCTAAATAAAAATTCGGCGCTTTTTTTATTGCATAGCAAGTTTTCGAGCTACAGTTAACTCTCCCTTACTCGATATTCCGTATCTCGATATCGAGTTAGAGAACCATAGTAAAAGTTGGTTTTCATGGCTAACTCGATGGTCCCTTGGAACGCAGTTGCACTGCTTTTGTGTTCTGTAACTCGATACCTCCCTAACTCGATGGTCCCTTCAATATCGAGTAAGGGAGAGATTACTGTATTTGTCAATTAGTTAGTAAAATTTTGTTTTTTTCTCAACGTCTGAATTGGCTTTTGAGGCTTTTTTGAAATTTGAAATAATTTCAAAATAAGCTTAAAACTAATTTTTATTTGCGAAAATTTTGTTTTTTTTTCTGCTCCAAAAAAATTAGATTTATCTCCGTTCGCATTACTCAGCTTCTCTATGCATGTTATCGAGCTACGGATAAGAGCCTAGACTTGCAACCTTCCATCTGGTTTCCCCACCATTCATAGTCCACCCACAAAATTGCAGCATCAAGACGGGATGCGATAACGACGACGACGTCGACGACAACCAGACTCAAGTGGCAGAAGAAATTTCTTGCAATCCACATCGTCATCGTCAGCCATCGTTCGCGTAAATATGCAACGACTTCCACCGCCACTAATTTGCAGCTCCTGGATTCGTACAATTTCAGCAATGACAACCCCATAAGAGTAAGAAGGGTTGAAGGAAACGTAGAAGAAGACCAAACTGCATACAACCGCGAGCGAAGAACGAACCGGAGGCCTCTTACTTATAGAATATTTTTCTCGTAGATCCCGGAGCCTGACTGAAGAAGGGTAGGCTTATGGCTCACAGTGTTCCTGATTAAAAAAAAAACATGGTAGGAATTGTGAGTTCCTAATATTTTTCAAGATTTGTCATGTGCTGTTGAACATGATTTAAGGTTGCAGATCCCATTTTGGGCATAGTCCCCGTTTTATTTTTCGTTTTCATAGAACAAAATTTGGACAAATTTTCTTGTTTTCATACATTTTGAGGCTTTAAACTTTTTCAACAACAAAAATGCAAAAGGATTCATCTATAATCGATTCCTTAGATTCAAAACTTATGCTGAAAATGAAATGTAAAGGTTTTTGCACTGTTTAGAGTCAAAACATGAAAAACAATTTTTTTTTCGGAAATGTTTGCATGTGTTTCTAACTATCTGATATTGCAGATGAATGTTTGACATTGGTTTTTCAACAAAAATGTTCTGGGAGCTCGGGTTTTTGCCAGCTTTTTTGAAAACTGCACCTTCTGTGCGTCTGAGTTGCGAGCTCTTCGAATGCTGCAGTCATCTCTCCATTCCTAGTCCTCTTGTTTGCAAATAAGACCATCGAAAAAAAAAAATATAGACCATCTCGTACAGAAGAGTTTGCGGGGAGGCGGTGTAGGCTTTTTTCATCCCTCACTTTACTCCCCTTCCCTTCGATCAGTACGCCACGAAAGGATTATACCAGAAGAACGGGCACTGCTGCGTTTTTCTGCAAACACTGCAATTTCTTCTCCCGGTAGCGTAAGATATTTCCCGAAGTGGGTAAAGAGTTGCGCCGGTGAACAAAACACCACAGAGAAAAAAGTCTCCCGTCGAAGCGCACTGATGATGCAAAGTAGTAGTAGAAGAAGAAGTAGGATGACGTCGTCCTCCGTTGTCGCACAGTGAGTGCTTTCCGTGCAAAAGATGGAGAAAAGTGTTGAACAAGATTTTTTTTTTGTTAGGGATGGTACACAAATTATGTCACGCTAAATTTCAACTTTTTCCACCCCCTTCCCCGCTTTTGTCACACTTTTTGTATGAGTCCTCAAAAAATTTTGTAAGACTTGTCACGCTTGGCTTGACTACCTCCCCCCCCCTTGGAGCGTAACGTAATTTGTGCATGACCCCTTATAATGAAGCTGCATTACCTTGATTGACCGAAATTTTTATAATTACTGTATGGTTGTCCAACTTTTTTGGTTATTTTTGTTAAACACAAAACGTCGAAAGTGAAAAACGTTGAAAAGGACAAAACGTCGAAAGAACAAAAAGTCAACTTATTTATTTTTTTTGAAAGAGAATCATTCTTCATGGAAATTATTCCCTTTGAAAACCCCCTTCCGACGTTTTGTCCCTTCGACATTTTGTTCTTTCGTTTGGCATTCAAAGTTTTGGAATTTGACATTTTACTTTCGATGTTTTGTCACCCAACGAGTTTGTGGTTAGGTAACAAAACGTCGAAAGGACAAAATATCGAAGGAATAAAATAGCGAAAGGACAAAACATCGAATGGAAATAATTGGAACGGAACGAAAATTTCTTGAAAGAATGACTCTTTCAAAAAAAAAAAAAATCCGTTTTGTACTTTTGATTTTATGTTCCCATCGACGTTTAGGAATTCCACGTTTTGGCACTCGACTTTTTGGAAGTCGACGTTTCGGAACCCGACGTTTTGTCACCCAACCCATTTGTAGTTGGGTGACAAAACGTCGAAAGATAAAACGTTGAGAGGACAAAACGTCGAAAGAATGATTTGAAAGGAACGAAAATTTCTTGGAAGAATCATTCTTTTCCAAAAGAATGAATAATTTGACGTTTTGTTCTTTCGATGTTATGTTCCTTTCGACGTTTCGACATTCGACGATTTGCCAACCCAATTAATACTGTCATGAAGGTCACGTTCTTCAAAATACTGTGAAGAAATCAATTTTCACACAATATTCATCATATCTTGGCAAAAGACTATTCAAATATCGTCTGAAAATACAAAAAAAAAACTTGGAATAATTTCTGAAACTTAGTTATCACACTTTTTTCCTCCCCCTGGAATCATTGTGCGTCATCGTCATCGTTGCGCTATTCGTTCGCTGATGAATAAACTGTGCAGAATGAACTTATGAGTTTTAATTACTCGCTTCGCAGTGCATCTTTGGGTTGATTTCCTTCGTGCGGGATCCGCGAGTTCTTTCGAATGGGGATTTCTTATGCATATACAGTGGGAAATGACATCATGCAAATGGTGATGGGAGCTTCGCCAGGAATGTTTGTCTATCGATTTTTAGGGCTGAAGGTAGCAGGGATTCTATGGAAAGTAAATTCACTTCTGTAATTTCCACAGCATTTCTCTATCTATAAGAGAACTTTCCATTTTTGAGAATTTAAAAAAGTCAGCATTGATTGTTGACAGTCAAAAAGCATTAAAAGTTTGATACATTTTTTTATTGTTTCCAAAACAAAATAAAAAAAACGACACAATACTGCATGATGTTCGTCAAAATATTGAAAAAATTGACACAATTTCTTCCAACATTTTTTTCAATATATCCGAAAGTCTCGTCATTGATTTGTACAGGAATTTCATTACAAAAAAACTTTATACGAATTGCCAAGATCACAAAAAATCGGAAATAGCGAATCGAATTTCGAATATAACGAAAGGTTTCACAGTAATATTCCTCAAGCATGCTTCATACTTTATAAATTTCCTTATAAATTCTTTAAATATTTTTTCTATACATTTCATCAGTATTTTCAAAAGCGACGCATTTTCTCGAGATAATTTTACACATTTATTGAATTTCTTTATATTTGTGTTTATTTCAGTTGCAAGTAAAAACAAGATGAGACCAGATATTTTTTGTTTATTATTATGCATTTTAAGTTTGAATTTATAACGCAATTTTCTCGGCAATAGAATATTGCAACGATTTTTGTATTAAATTATTAATAGTTTTATTCGACATTTGTTCCAATGTTCTAACATGGGATATTCTATGTAAGGGGCGGTCCATTTATTACACAAGATACTCCCCTAATGATAAGATTTTTTATATGAAAATTTAAAATAAATAGTATGGCGCTTAAGAAATCCCAAATTCCCCCTCCTCCCATAAACCCTTACTTAATTATTGGACGGACCCTAAATCATTAGTACTAAACTGCCCATAAAAGCATAATAATTGTTTCATCTGGATTTTCTAATCAACCTCTCTGTTCATGGCAACATTCATGTTTAAATATATAAAATAAATAATAATTATATTATATAAAAGTTAGCACACTTTATTTGAAAATGTTGTGGATAAATATGAAGTTGGTGCAGTCTCATTTGAAAAATAAAGGCGTAACAGTCTCTATATGAGCTTACAATCTCTGTAGCAGCTGCAAAACGTGAATTGTGTTACAGTTTATACTTTTCACTGATCAATAGAAGCACAATAAGTAAACAGTGTAGTGATCTTAAACGATTGTGGCATGCATAAATGTACTGGAAAATTATGAACATTTATATGAGAACACAAACTTCATACTTTGAGCGGTTTTTTTTTTCTCAAAGCCTACTTTTTCCGGTTGTGCTACTTTTCCTCGAATGTCGTTTCTCCGAACGTCAATTCCCCGAATATCCCGTTTCCCCGAATAGCCCAGTTCAGCGAAAAGTTTTCGCACTCATATTTGTCATAACTTTTCGGAGAAACTGGTGATTCGGGGAAATTACGTTCGGAGAAATGGGTCATTCGGGGAAAACTAGCACAATCACTTTTTGATATGGGACGGTTATGCCTTTATGGGCAGCATACCAGGGAAGAGGCTACAGAAATATTTTTAAAATTTCATTTTGAATCAGGGTGTCAACTCATTTACAGAAATGAAATTCACTGATATTTCCAGGTTTTCCAGGTTTAAGAAAACCTCCAAAATACATAAATGATTGACGAATAGTTTATTTCAGATGAATTTTTTGATTTTGCTATTCAGAACATTTCTCTGGAGTGCGTTTTGTATTTTTTCGTTGAAATCTAACAGGAACCACGACATGAGAGTTTGATTCCTAAGTTGAACAGACATTTTTATAAGATTATATCTAAAACTTTTTTGACGTTACAAGTATTGCTAACATTACTGAGATTGTTTTGAGATTATTCACGAACTTTTTAAGTAAACCTTCCAAGAAGTTCGTTTTACTTCTTCTCCTTCTTTCTGGCGTTACGTCTCAATCGGGACAAAGCCTGCTCCTCAGATTAGTGTTCTTATGAGCACTTCCACAGTTATTAACTGAGAGCTTTTTTGCCGATTGACCATTTTTGGGAATCGAGAAAATTTCCATTACGAAAAGACCCTCGACCAGCGGGATTCGAACTCACGACCCTCAGCATGGTCATGCTGAATAGCTGCGCGTTTACCGCTACGGCTATTTGGGCCCGTAAGTTCGTTTTAAATACCTTCAATCTGGAATTTTTTACAGAAATTACTTCGGAGATTCCATCCAGAATCCCTCCAAAGATCGTTTCTCCAATAAACATTCCATTGATTTCCCTAGGACTTCCTCCAACATTCCCGTGCAGAATACCTTCAAGAACTCTATTTTTTTCAGAAGTGCGTACAATTTTTTTTCGAAAAATTGCTTAAGGAATTCTTGAGAGAATTTTTCCAGCCATTCTTACATGTCTGCAGTGAATTTCAAAGGAAATTTTTGAGATTGTTTTGGGGAAAACTGTTTAAAATATCCGCAAAAAAACTCGAAAATAAATTCTTGGTGACTTCAGTTGAAACTTGTGTGCGTTCTAAATATGTCTTGATGAATTTCCACTAGGATCTCTGAAAGAACTCCTCTATTGTTAATAAAATGCTCCCTAGATTTTTTTTTTGATAAATTGCTAAGACAACTAAAAAATACAATCTGTGGATAATGTACTACAAGACGTTTTAAAGAAATGCTTTGATGAAATTTGGGCAAAATCCCTGAAAAAACTATCTTTGAATGATCGGAGCAATGACTATAATAATTGCTCTAGTATTAACTGGAACCTGTGTGGAATCTTGCATACAGTTTTGAAGAAAACATGATGATTTGTAAATTTTATTGGGTTGAACAATGCTTGAAGGATTTTTGGAGCAATTCCTGAGAGTAATCGATGGAAGATTTTCTAGATCACATTTTGAAGAAATTCTTCAAAGCATCCATTGAAGAATCGTTCTGGAATGCTGGAAGAAATCACTGGATAAATCACTAGAATTGTTGAAGCATTCCTCGGGATCTGAGAAAAATATTTGGCTGGTCTGAAAGTTTGTTTGAAGATAAGCTTGTAAACCAGACATAGGTTTGGTTTTCTGTAAATAAATGGAAAAAGACATTCTATATATTTATTACATTTGAGTTTGATGCCCTCAATGTAATTTTTGAAAGTTTAATTTTTGTCTAACATGAGCGCTAGATACTTAACTTCATCTGACCAGTATATTGGAAATCTCGTGAAAACATTCAAGGTTTCAAATAAAAAACTTTTGGTTTATGAGAGAATATTATAAGGATTAGGAGAAATCTTCCATACAGTACTGACCTGATTTTGTCTACCCCCGATTTTGTCAGCCTATTTTCAATTTGTCAAAAAATTGTTATCGTCATGTTTTACCACGTTTACTTCAAAATTGATGATGATGTTTGATGTAATGCACGCATGGGGGGCAATGGCAATGCCTTTTATTAAGTGTTAAAAATCGATATTACCAATATAAGGGAGGGAGGAGCCCCTGATAAAAAAAAACTGGCTACGCCCATGTCCATCGCCTTCTTAAAAGTCCATGTAACCATGTAACACGTCAAAATTTGAAAAACAGGAATAAAATAAGATTACCCGATTTTGTCAGCCTAAAATTCATCGAGGGGCTGACAAAATAGGGTTCTTACTGTATTACATATATAGGCCTGCGGAATCTACAAACAAAGATTTTTTACATCCCTGAGGTAAATCAGGTAAGTCAGATGTAAAAATAATGTATAATGTTGGTCTCAAAATGCTGCTTTTAGGAACACCAGCTCTTTCAGGAAGTCTTTCAGACTTGGGGTTCTGATAATTCAACTGAAGTGTACGATTTGACAGATGATTTTGGATTATTCTAAAAATGTATGTTGGAAAATCAAAGTTTTTTAATTTAAAAATCACCGTCGAATGATTTTTCTATGTAAAAAAAAACACAAGAATAACCTTCAGATTTGTTGGACAGAATTAAATTTATTACACGTAAATTTTGATGAGTGGTTGAATGTACAAATCATTGTTCTGTTCAAAAAGGTTATTTTGAGTTTACTTAAAGTATACTGATTTGATGATAGCTATAGGCTACTGCAGGATTTTTCAATAATAGTTTTCACTTCATCCAAATCAGCCCATAGAAGTTTTCGAAAACGTTCTTTTGATTGAGAATGCTTTCGAAACCTTCAGTAACTTGATTTTCAATTGCACTACCTAGTCCTAAATTAACAATTTTAAGAAGCTTTTTTTTAGAAATTGTAGATAATTTCCAAAAATGCTTAGAGTCAGGGGCAAACTAAGAAATTTCATTTACAAAATTTTTTGTTTATTTTAGTTGAGCAAAACGTTATTTTTATTTCATTTTACTGATCCTGCCATAAAATTTCCATAGAAGGATCGCGAGCACGTTGACAGATTCGAATTCTCAAATTGTAATGCCCCTTGGTTCAACAGTATAATTTGTTTAAAGTTTCGAGAGCATTGTCAATTGAATTGAAGCAATATTAAACTGTTAAGTGCATTAAATCATTAGAAATTCAATTAAACAAAATTTAAAACTTCCCTGCTATCCATTTTTACCGAATGGGAATTGCAAACTTATTGTATTTTTTCTAATGACCCAACAGCTGCCGCAGTTGCATTTCACGCCGTCTTCCCAGTGAATTAAAACCCAACGTCTTGAGCCCTCCGTCCGTCTGGTCTACCTGAATTATGACGAAGCAAGAACGCAAAGCGTAAATCTCAAAACAAGTATTGTACGCCAAGGCAGTCAGAAGGATCGAACAGCCGTTGCATTTCTTTTACTAACGAAAAAATGTTCAAAACTCCTCTCTTCCCTCGGCTTACCTGGAGCGTAACAATGCTGGTGCCGGTGACCTATCGGAATGTACCGGCGCAAACGTCTTGGAAGAAAAAGGGTCGACGTCTTACAACGGCAGAGGCGAATTTAGGCTGTTCTTCCATCGCATGTGGAATCAGTAAAACCACCCCAATCCGGCTCTCTTCAACCGTTTCTTATCGTACTCCCCTCTAAGTTTCATATTCCTACAGACGAAAGGTGACATATGTCACTACCAACAACGTCTTGAACCCGGCGGTTGTGTGTACCCAAATGGAACATCTTTTTAAATTTCCACACCAGATGCAGCTCCGATAATTGCAGGTTCGGGCACCACACCGCAATGGGTGCCTTATGGACTTCTTGAAGGAGGACGTGTGCCTCGATGGGAGATCGCTTATCGTCCAAGTCGTCCCTTTAAACGCAACTTGTCGTCACAGTCAGCGGAGTTTTAACGGAATTTTTGGGGTCCAATGTTTTTGCGTAACAAAAGGTTTCTCATACAATCAGAGCGAAAGCTACGAGGCGAGGAAATGGTTTTAAAAAGCAGATAAGTTACAGAGCTGCGCGGTTTGAGTTATATCCTACTTCAGTGGTGCTCAACCTTCCGTTCTCGAGACCCATAAATGCGGCCCGTGATGACGTAACTAAACATATAAAGCCCAATAGAGTTCGCAAGGGTTCAGCTATAAATCTTTTGTATATTGCAGAGAATTCCTTATATCTCCGATAGTTGCTCTGAGGAAAATGATTTTGCTAGACGACTAATTTTCACCAGAATTTTGCACATAATCCTCAATATCAGAATCAAACAGAATTCATAAACTGGGATTCTACCGGTTCAAGATTTCGCTGAAAATCAAGAATTCATTGGCTAACCCTAGTAATCCGCAGAAATACACAGCCCAATTTATTTGACCCGCAGTTTGTTCCACATTGAGCACCACTGTCCTCCTTGATTGGTATATTCTGGAGAGCAAAGCAAAGTCGGAGAAGTCCCACATAGAGCCCAACTCAAAAGCAAATAATAATTTGGACAAAACAATACGGACTAGCCACGCATTGATTTCGCAAGACACCCGAAAGGGGCCGCGCGCTTCAAAGGTTTCCCTATCATGTGTGAGTTTGACCCCCTCTGGGGCCGATCCCGACCGGCGACTTTTTGCGGTTTAAGATCTGTTCTAGTTGTTTTGGGTTTGGTTTTACACATTAGCCTCTGTTACTCGATCGAATACGAGTAGGACGACAAGTGCCGTTTCTCACCGGCAGAAGATCCGGAGTTCTACGGACAATGGCTCATACGCTCACGGAAGTGCTGATTAATATCAATTCTCCGGGTGTGTCCTGCTTACATGTTTTTTTTTTGTTTCTTCTCTTCGGTATCGTCGCAAGCATGCCTGTGTAAAGTGATCCGATTCGTGCGTTCCCCGGATCGGTCTCAAAGGGTTGAGGCGACGAGAGAGAGAGAGAAGGTAAAACAGTCGGAAGGCTTTGGTTTATGCTCACAAGGAAGAAGATCGTGTGAATTTGAGTCATTGCCAGGGTGCTCTTCAATTGGACTTCCTTTTGGTGTGGTTTCTGCGTGGGAATATTACGGTGATAATGGATGCTATGTTGGAACTTGGGGAAGCCTTGGAAGGAGGGCGATTTTGTCTGATAGGACTTAAAAATAAAACGAGTTATGGTCATTGATGCTATGAAGTTCTCTAATTCAGTGAAATTCAATATTTTATTAAATCTGAGTGTCAATTCCCAGTTGGTTCAGGATCTTTCCGTAATGGAAATTTCCTTGACTTCCCTGGGCACAGTGTATCATCACACCTGCCACACGATAAACGAATGCGAAAATGGCAACTTTGGGAAAGAACTGGCTTAATAACTGTGGAAGAGGCCAGCCCAAGAGAAAATATTTATAAAAAATGCATGAAAAGTAGGTTGTCCCTTATTTTTAGAAAATGAGAAATGTTACAAGTTATCTCTCTTTCAAATTTTTACCTAATTTTTTTTCACCAAAACGAGCACTTTACAATAACCAACTTGTAACATTTCTCATTTTCGAAAAATAAGAGATGGCCTAATGTACATATTCGATAGGCTAAGACAATCTGAAGAATTCTTCTGAAGATCTGATAAGGATTGAGAAGATATTCTGCTAAGAAATCTTGCAAAAATACTATTTAATCTTGCAAAACATATCTAACCGAAAACACTCTTGCGGTCATTGCAGGAATCTTCTGGAGTTCTGCCGTGAACTTCTAGTGTAGTTTGTTCTAAAGTCCTGCTATAATTATGCGGATAATTCTTCTAGAATCCTGCAAAGGATTCTTTTGGGTAACTTCAGACGATTTGGGTAACTTCAGACAGATTTTTCCTTAGATTCTTTTGAAATTCTGAAGAAACTCCAACTGAATTTTTTTCAGATGGAACTGTTCCTCCTGGAATAATGCAGTGTACTGTACTGAAATCCTGCCTTATTATGTTTAAAATTCTGTATAGTGTGCCATAATCCTTCTAAAGGTTCACTTGTTGCGGTTCAAGTATCATTCAGATGTTCATCGAATCACCGCGTCCACCTTTCATTCCCCCCACGATCCATCGTCAAGATGATCCCATCCTTATCTCTACGCATCTTTTGCAATTTTTTCTTCTGTAGATCAAGTCTTGCAGAGTATTAAATTGGAATCATTCGTGGACAATCAAGTTCAATCTCGGTGCAATTTCGCGAAGAATTCCACCACGGCTTCTGAACTGAATCTTCCTTTTTCTCAACGGACGCTACTACGAGATAACTGAAGAGTTTGTAGTCAAGCAGCATTTTCGTCAAACAGCATAATTTGTCATTTTCCATTAGAGAAGAGATGATAACTATTCATTACTGCTGTCGCTGTTAGCAAATAGACTGGAAAAAAATTGTCTTGACTGTTTTATTTTGATTTCGATAGAAAGTAGTGAATCGTGAAACCTCTGTAAATTCTACTGAAGAGTACCATAACTGTAAATGTTTCCATCTCGATTTAGTTGCTGTTGAACAAATCTCAAGATCTTGACTCGGAGTTCATGATTACAGTTCCGAACTCTTCATCCACTGTGCAAACCTCTCCTAAACTGAAACCTGCATCGTTGTACACTACTTTTGGTCCCAAGGAAAACAGAATAGATAGCATACTAAATTGTGCTACACATGTGGTTCGCCAATAACCACCACTCGGATATGGATTTACTGAGTCAATATTTACGACACACTTTCCGCAATTTATATTCTGTGTGCAAAAAGAAGTCAAACACAGACGGCATATGCTTGAAAGGAAAGAAGCAGAGAGACCTCGAAAGAAATGGGCACCAGGCACCATCAGAGGAGGGCTTCTCCATCAGCATTGCACTGAAAGAAGTTTCAAATGCTTAGCTCGGTTTCTGTGTTTGTACCAGAGTGCAGCAAAAAGAAGCCCCCAGCCCCCTGCCCAAGAATCTCGTATGCGATGATGACTGTTTGCTTCGTGTGGAGATCCTGATTATTCCAGACAAATTATTTCTCTTACAGAGAAGGCATTTCTTTTCAGAAAAGTCTGTAGCCCGGCCCTCGCAGTCCCCACAAAACACTCTGCAAACGAATCTTACCTCGCAATTGCAGCTCAGGAATCAGCTGAAGGACTTCTCCTAGATGTATATCTCTTCATTTTCCATATCCTGGACCGGGTTGTAGTGCTTGATGCAAAGGAAATTCCATCCTTCTCCACATCACAGATTCGTTGCCTAGGAAGACTCAAATGCATCGCCTTCAAATCCCATCACACCCCCCCCCCCCACATTTGGACTTTGGTAGTCCATCTCGCCCAGTTCGGCTGGAGGAACTGCACACAAATTCCCCAACAAGTGTATTCAGCAGTTCTTCATCTTGCATCCATCGTCTCACCCTCTCAGTTCCAGCCTTCCAGAGATTATACCGCTTCTGCTGCCGAAGGAAATCCTAAAAGCACTTTTCAAATAAGAACTTGGAAAATCCTTCCTCCAGACGGCGCCGGCGTCCACCAACCGAAGGGGGCAATTCTTCATACGTATTCCCGTTAGAATCTGGAGAAGGCTTGGCGTCCGACGAAGACGAGCAACGAAACCGGGTGGAAAAGTTGCATATTTATTCATTATTTTCTACTTAATAAGACTGCGCGCTGCAATTACAGAGGCCGGCTTGCTGTCTCTAATATCCTCACAGGCACACACAGCCTCCACAGATTTGCCACCAAGGCACACAAGCACACACATCCACATGGAATTCTGGAATAAGTCGTGCATATCAACGACGGCAGTGCATCCATCCATACGTAGAGAAGAAGAGGATGAAAATACATACCACACCGCAGCAGTTTCCTTGAGTTTTTCTCTTTGCTGCATCTCAGAAGCGGTAGAGAAAAAGGGTTACTTATCGACCCGGCAAGATTTTTTTTCTAATTTCCCGACGGCGAAGAAGGTCGTAAGAAAAGCGCGAAAAGGGTTGAAAATTGGTGCCCCGACCCTAGCGCGGTGAGTTCCTTGTGGGTACCCAGGGAATGTTGTCGACGACGTCGTTTGTCAGCAATGGGCTTTGGTGGAAGGGTTGAAGTCTTGAGATTTATAATTAGAACGGTCATAAATTGTTGATTTCAAACGGGTAAAGGGAAACGTATATTTTTCTCTGACATAAGGCCTCAGGTGTAGAGTTGGAAAAGATATATCGAAACAAATAATACTCGGCAGACTATAGTGGGCTGGTATCCCACATACATAAGTTATTACAAAACGATTACAGATGTTCACTAAGTTGGTCCTTTACATTAACTTCTGTTAAATGATAATAAATCTACGAGCTGTTCAGTGGAATACCTATAAGTAGATAAAAAACCGAATTTAGTACTATACCATTTAGTTCCACTATAAATTGTATCTTTTGACAGATACGTGTATTTTGACCTCAACTATAAGGCCGTCTTCAGTCTCGTGTACTAGAGTCGACTCGAAAGCTTTCACTATGTGCTGAGAGAAGGATGGGATAGTTTTAACGGACGAACGTGAGAAGATCGAGATGTGGAAGCAGTACTATGCTGAACACCTGAATGGTACTAAGAGCGCAGGCAGTGAGCAAAACGAACGAGAACGGCGTTCCCGAGAAGATAACAAGATTTTTTTACGAGCAGAATCTCTGGAGAAATTCCAGCAGAATCTCTGGCGAGAATCCAGCAGAAACTCTGGAGATATTCCTGCTGGTTTTTTCAAGAGACTTGAATTTGAGATTTGAGCAAAATCTCTGAAAAGATTCCAGCAGAATCTCTGGAAAGACTCCAGCAGAATCTCCAAAGAGATTCCGAAAGAATCTCTGGAGAGATTCCAAGAGAATCTCTGGAGAGATTCCAAGAAAATCTCTGAAGTGAATCCAGCAGAATATTTGGACAGATTCCAGCAGAATATTTGGAGAGATTCCAGCAGAATATTTGGTGAGATTCCAACAGAATCTTTGGAGAGATTCCAACAGGATCTCTGGAGAGATTCCGAAAGAATCTCTGGAGAGATTCCAACAGAATCTCTGGAGAGATTCCAAAAGAATCTCTGGAGAGATTCCTACAGATACTCTTGAGAGATTCCAACAGAATATCTAGAGGGACTCCAAAAGAATCGGAAGAGATTCCAACAGAATCTCTGGAGAGATTCCAACAGAATCTCTGGAGAGATTTCAACAGAATCTCTGGAGATATTCCAACAGAATCTCGGGAAAGATTCCAACAGAATCTCTGGATAGATTCGATCATAATCTCTAAAGAAATTCCAGCAGAATCTCTATAGATTCGAGCAAAATCTCTGGAGAGATTTCAAAAGAATCTCTTGATAGACTCCAACAGAATCTCTGGAAAGATTCCATGAGAATTTCTGAAGAGATTTCTACAGAATATCGGGAGAGATTTCTACAGAATCTCGGGAAAGACTCCAGCAGAATCTCTGGAGAGATTCCAACAGAATCTCTTGAGAGATTCCAACAGAATATCTAAAGGGACTCCAAAAGAATCTCGGAAGAGATTCCAAGAGAATCTCTGGAGAGATTTCAACAGAATCTCTGGAGATATTCCAACAGAATCTCGGGAAAGATTTCAGCAGAATCTCTGGAGAGATACGAACAGAATCTCTGGAGAGATATCTACAGAATCTCTTGATAGTCTCCAACAGAATCTCTGGAGAGATTCCGCGAGAATCTCTGGAGAGATTCCGCGAGAATCTCTGGAGAGATTCCGAGAGAATCTATGAAGAGATTCAAGCAGAATCTCTGGGGAGATCCCGAGAGAATCTCTGGAGAGATTCCGAGAGAATCTCTGAAGAGATTCCAGCAGATTCTCTGGACGGATTCCAGCAGAATCTCTGGACAGATTTTAGCAGAATCTCTGGAGAGATTCCGAGAGAATATCTGGAGAGATTCCGAGAGAATCTGTGGAGAGATTCCGAGAGAATCTCTGGAGAGATTCCGAGAGAATATCTGAAGAGATTCCAGCAGATTCTCTGGACGTATTCCAGCAGAATCTCTGGACAGATTCCAGCAGAATCTCTGGAGAGATTCCGAGAGAATATCTGGAGAGATTCCGAGAGAATCTGTGGAGAGATTCCGAGAGAATCTCTGGAGAGATTCAGAGTGAATCTCTGGAGAGATTCCGAAAGAATCTCTGGAGAGATTCCGAAAGAATCTCTGGAGAGATTCCAATAGAATCTCTGAAGAGATTCCAATAGAATCTCTGAAGAGATTCCGAGAGAATCTCTGAAGAGATTTCGAGAGAATCTCTGGAGAGATTCCGAGAGAATCTCTGGAGAGATTCCGAGAGAATCTCTGGAGAGATTCCGAGAGAATCTCTGGAGAGATTCCGAGAGAATCTCTGGAGAGATTCCGAGAGAATCTCTGGAGAGATTCCGAGAGAATCTCTGGAGAGATTCCGAGAGAATCTCTGGAGAGATTCCGAGAGAATCCCTGGAGAGATTCCAACAGAATCTCTGGAGAGATTCCGGGAGAATTCCTGGAGAGATTCCGGGAGAATCTTTGTAGAGCTTTCCAGCAGAACTTCTGGAGAGAGAGATTTATTCAGATTCTCTTGGAAGAGTCCAGCAGATTTCTGGAGATTTAGTGTAGCAAAAAACTTTGAAGATTCAAACTCTATCTTTGGAGAGATTTTATGAGATTTTTTGAGAGACTTTAGAACAACCTCTAAAGAGATTCTTCTTAAATCTCTAGTGAGAATCCTTTGCAGAATCTCAGTAAAATCTTTTGAAGATATTTGAGGAATATCCAGCTGAATCAAGTAGAACTAGAACCAAATTCCTTCATTACTTTTTTCAGTATTTCTGTAAGACTTCTGATGGAAAACAGTCCCACAGGTAAATTTGTGCGGCCCTCGACTTTCCCAACAATGTGCTCCTTTTCTGCTAATATCAGCTCCCCTATCTAAAAATAACTCGTAAAAACAAATCCAAACTTTCATTAGAGCATTAGAACAATTAGCAATCCCTTTTCTGCTCTTCTTCTGCTTCACCACCCAAAGGAACGCCGCCGACAGAAGAAACAAAGTGATTACTTCCTTCGATTCAGCAGTGATGTATCTGGACATTTTGTTCCTGACTTTCTGGACCATCGACAACCCTTTCCCTCTCTCAACTTCACACACGTCCCTATCAGAAACATCGACGATGTTGATCCTTCTAATTTTCCTTCTCATCTCCGGACCCACACATGAACTCAAAAGGGGCGCACATGAACTGCAACTACAGTCACCCCACAGTTATGGATGAGCCACAGATGTGGATCAATGCTGAATTGAACACAAAGTTTCTCATCAAAAAGGTGTGCGAATACACGCAAAAAATATTATTCTCGAAAGCTTTGTAATCAATTATAAAGGATTTTTACCGATTTTTCTGTTCCTGTGAAATATGCCTGTTAGTGTTACTCACACTTTAAAAGAACTCTTGAGTGACCCGTTCGAACAAAACGGGCCTCGCAGAGTTGTGATGGCACTCATTTTTGATGTAATTTGTGTTTTGTGTCACACCTTCCTTCTCGTTGCCTCTCTGCTGAGGATTGTTTCGCTCACGAGCTTAGAGCTATCAGTGAGTGGAATACAAACATCAATGTCACCGCGTGGCGGTCAGTCAGAGAAGCTAAAAGTTCGAAAGGTTGTTGTCTGTACTGAACGATGTAAACAGCTGCTACCGTACTGCTGTTGTAGTGTTTTGATCTATAATAAGGACTCTGGGAAGAACAACGTTTAAAATTTTCATCGAAATTGGCAATAAGCGCGAATTTTGAGGTGTATTCCCAAAAACAACTATATTCTGCAGTGAAAAAGAGATTTTTTGTTGTGTACTGCGTCATCATGATTTTAAATCATGTTCTGTTATTGGAACCTATCTTTAGTTGATCCATAACTGTGAGATGACTATACTCCGACGAAGTGGAGATGGTTTGGAGCGAACCCGCTTTTCAATGGGCTCAGTTTTTTTTGTTCTGTTCCATTTCGCAACAAACATTTCGTTCCATTCGGTCGTTTCGAGAGTTGTTCAATGGGGTTTCGATACGGGGCACCACACGGGGCGCTCTTTGTGAGCTGCTGAAGGAACTGCCTGCTGCCGGTCGAGGTAGGTACGCAGCTTTCCCTAGATACCCGGAAACGGTGCGGTTCCTGGAAGCATGTGTTTTCTGAATAGGAGAATATCGAGAGTTGTGTTGGATGAAAAAAAAGTTTATTTTAATTTGCTGTGGATTATTTTTTTTCCTGATTTTTGCTTATTGAGTACAACGAAGAGTAATGTGATCTTTTGGAGAGGTGAAATGGAAGATATTCTGAAATGATTTAAGCGTTTTCTGTTTGAACTTCTTTGTTTGATAGTGATTTTTGTACTAAAACATAAAAAAAATCAAAATACCACTACGAAATGTTCACAAAAGTTATGCGTTTTGATGTGAAAAAGTTTTCGTCCAAAGATTGCATTGCAAAATTTCTTATAGACTTTGAGATATAGCGGTTCTAAAGAAAAATCAAACTGAAACATTGAAAAGGACCTTAACTACAAAAAATTGAACCAAACTGTCAAAACTCGAAACAGGATTTTTGATATATATATATATATATATATATATATATATATATATATATATATATATATATATATATATATATATATATATATATATATATATATATATATATATATATATATATATATATATATATATATGTGTGCTTTCAGACAGTGAAGTCAGAATTCTGTTTACATTTTGTGTATCCAACTGTGTTATGGACAATTTCACAAACAAGAAAGTTGGAATTGTTAAAAAAGAATAGAACGAGCTCACCATAGGTGGATAGGCCCATTCTGGACAAGTTTAACCTTTCGGAAGCGGCAGCGCAGCCTAGTGCATCCATCGCCGTCCATCCAGTGAAGTACCAATGCGAAATCAACGACGGCGATGCCGGTTGGAAGCGTTCCAATGCAAAATACGGTTCCGTACATATCGTACCGTAGCCGATATCATTCCCCAGGTCAAAAATCCGATATGCGGAGGTGAAGCAAAAGGGGTAGCTCGAGACGCCTACGACTTCCTACGAGTTCTGGAGCTTGTTTTGATTATTTTTCAGTGATTTTTTTTTCGACGCCGATGATGATGGTGATCCTGATGAGTGCGGCGATGAAAGGTAAGAGCTAGTGCACCCCGCTGATTCCAAAGTTGAATGCAGATGCAACGATTGCAGAACTGCATTCACAATGCGAGGTTCGAGTGCTCGTCTTCCTATGTACATCAATCGGCGGCGGCGGCGGCGGGGCGATGCAAGTTTCGAAATATATATGCAGATATAAAATCTATGCATTTTTATGCCTTTCAGAGAAGCCAAACACCACTCGAAGATTTAATTTCCCAACTCGTCTGGTTTTGGTATTTTTGTTTTAATGAAAGCGAAGAAATGTTTGCTTTAGCAAAAGATGCACCATGGGAAGATGCATTTTTTGCATATCGCGCTTACTCATCAAGTGCATAGGGAGAGGACTCAGGGGGATGCAAAACAGGAACGAATGCGCCTCGCATTTTCTCTTTGCTTTGAAAGTCAACAAGTGCAGTTTGGATAGCACTTGGCGGGGAAACCTGAGCCTCATTAATTGAGTTTAATTAGGGTTTTGACGAGGCAGGGGCTTCTGTTGGATTGGTTCGGAGTTAGATGGAAGTAAGAAATGATTGTGGGAATGACGTTCTCGGACGAAGTTTGTCTTTATGGACGTGATTAAATGTGGGAAGTGATGACTATGGACTAGTCTACCGGATTTCCGTGGATTCCACTTTCAGATTCCAGAGAAATTCCTATGCCTGAGAGGTTCCAGCAATATCTGAGGAGATTCAAGCAAAATCTGTGAAGAGATTCCAACAAGATCTGTGGAGAGATTCCAGCAGAATGTCTGGAGATTTTAGCAAAACCTCTGAAGAGATTCAAACATTCTAGCAAAATCTCTGAGGAGATCCCAACAGAATCTCTGGAGAGATTCCAGTAAAATCTATGAAAGATTTTAGCAGAATCTCTGAGGAGATTTCTACAGAAACTTTGGAGAGATTCCTACAGAAACTATGGAGAGATTTCAGCAGAATCTCTGGAGAGATTTCAGCATAATTTTTGGAGATATTCCAGCAGAATTTCTGGAGAAATTCCAGCAGAATCTTGAGTGAGATTTCAGCAGAATCTCTGGAGAAATTCCAACAGAATCTCTGGAGAGATTCCAGAAGAATCTCTGGATAGATTCCAGCAAAATTTCTGTAGAGATTCCAGCAGAATCTCTGGAGAGATTCTATCAGAATCTCTGGAGAGATTCTATCAGAATCTCTGGAGAGATTCTATCAGAATCTCTGGAGAGATTCTATCGGAATCTCTGAAGAAATTCCGATCGAATGTTTGGACAGATTTCAGCAGAATCTTTGGAAAGATTCCAGCAGAATCTCTGGAGAGATTCTATCAGAATCTCTGGAGAGATTCTATCAGAATCTCTGGAGAGATTCTATCAGAATCTCTGGAGAAATTCTATCAGAATTTCTGAAGAGATTATATCAGAATCTCTGGAGAGATTCTATCAGAATCTCTGGAGAGATTCTATCAGAATCTCTGGAGAGATTCTATCAGAATCTCTGGAGAGATTCTATCAGAATCTCTGGAGAGATTCTATCAGAATCTCTGGAGAGATTCTATCGGAATCTCTGAAGAAATTCCGATCGAATGTTTGGACAGATTTCAGCAGAATCTTTGGAAAGATTCCAGCAGAATCTCTGGAGAGATTCCAACAGAATCGCTGGAGAGATTCTAGCAGAATCTCTGGAGATATTCCACCAGAATCTCTGGAGATATTCCACCAGAATCTCTGGGGATATTCCAGCAGAATCTCTGGAGAGATTCCAGCAGAATCCCAGGAGAGAATCTAGCAGAATCTTCGAAGAGATTTGAACAAAATATTAGGACAGATTTCTGCGGAATCTCTGGAAAATTTCTGGAGAAATTCCAGCAGAATCTCTGGAGAGATTCCATCAGCATCTCTGGAGATATTCCAGCAGAATCCCTGTAGAGATATCATCAGAATCTCTGGAGAAATTCCAGCAGAATCTCTAGAGTGTTTCCAAGCAGAATCTCTTGAGAGATTCCAGCAGAATCTCTGGATAAATTTCAGCAGAATCTCTTGAGTGTTTCCAAGCAGAATCTCTTGAGAGATTCTAGCAGAATCTCTGGAGAGATTCCAGCAGAATCTTTGGAGAGATTCTGCAGAATCTCTGGAAAGATTCTAGCAGAATTTCTGGAGCGATTCCAGCAAAATCTCTGGAGAGATTCCAGCAGAATCTCTGGAGAGATTCCAACAGAATCGCTGGAGAGATTCTATCAGAATCTCTGGAGAGATTTCAGCAGAATCTTTGGAGATATTCCAGCAGAATCTCTGGATAGATTCCAACATAATCCCTGTAGAGATTCCATCCGATAGAATTTTTGGACAGATTTCAGCAGAATCTCTGGAGAGATTCCTGCAGAATCTCTGGATAGATTCCAACATAATCCCTGTAGAGATTCCATCCGATAGAATTTTTGGACAGATTTCAGCAGAATCTCTGGAGAGATTCCTGCAGAATTTCTGGAGCAATTCCAGCAAAATCTCTGGAGAGATTCCATCAGAATCTCTGGAGAGATTCCATCAGAATCTCTGGAGAGATTCCATCAGAATCTCTGGAGAGATTCCATCAGAATCTCTGGAGAGATTCCATCAGAATCTCTGGAGAGATTCCATCAGAATCTCTGGAGAGATTCCATCAGAATCTCTGGAGAGATTCCAGCAGAATCTCTGGAGAGATTGCAGCAGAATCTCTGGAGAGATTCCAGCAGAATCTCTGGAGAAATTCCAGCAGAATCTCTGGAGAGATTCCACCAGAATATCTTAAGATTTTCTAACAGAACTTCTAAAGAAATTCTGGCTGAACCTTCGGAGTGATTTCGGCTGAATCTTTGGAGATATTCCTTTTGAATTTCTCTGGAGATATCAGCAAAATCGCGATAGAGATTCCAGCAGGGAATTGGAGATGAAAGCAATTGAGTGTGGTCATAAAACTGACCCACATTTTTGGCTTCATTTTGTTTCCTTGCAATTTCGAGCCATCAAAGATGAAATCCGATTCCTATCCGTTACTGGCAAAAATCAACCTTCAAAAATTAATTAAACCTCCCAAATCGATGACCTTTTGGCAACGGCCACTTCAAGCGTGCTTCGCCGTAATGTGATACTTTTTTCTCGCTGGTCCAAAAGCGGCTAACCGCTCGCGCCAACATCAAGATGTTTTCCAGTAATTATCCGCATCACCACAAAACCAAAGCCGACAGCTGCGTGCGCTACTGTTCGCAAGTTCGCTCAATTGCAGGGCCACAATGTGCCAAAGTGCCGAAAACGACGTGAATCGAATTATCGCCAGCTTTCCCGGAGAGATCTTGGACAACAGACGTCATCCAGTTGTCCCGAAGATTAATCACCCGGTCGGGAACTCACCTTTGGTCGTCCATATTTACCAAACAATCACCGAAGGAGTTCTTCTCTGGACCACGGCGGCGCAAGCGAAATCCCAGTCATGGGTTAATCAATTTGAGCTAAAATACACATACTCATCCGGAGGAAGAAAAAAGAGACAGGGTGAAGAAGAACTAGGACACAAATGCGGCGAAAGGATTCGCATTGAAACTGTCATCAAGGTGCATTATTCAGCCCCGTAAGTAGACGACGAAGTATTTGCATCTGCCGCATAAAGCCAAACATTGGCAACCCTTGTGTGCATGCACAAATACACGGCGGGTGTTGTGAGGACATGGATAAGTGGACGTAGACTGGTCATAGATATAGTTTGCATCATTCTACGATGCCATCGATCAAAATCAATCACAATTTATGGTAGTTTTGACCATTAATTCGCATGATCATCAAAACGATAAAATGTGATCGTTTAACTGTCATCGCATGCAAAAAAATACACTGTGGAAGATTGCTACTCGGAAAACCTTTTAGTTTTGTTCTTCTGCTAATTTTACATTGCTCAAAATGGTTAAACATTGTCCCATTTTTATTGGAATAGGAAAAGTAGAACAAAAGACATCGATTTTCCGATAAATACAACTCAAATTCTGAGTAGCAATGTTTTACAGTATATCGTAGTTTGTGATGTAATTTATGAAAACACAAACTATTCCAAACGCTTATATCTGCCTATCTGTGAACCCCAATGTTCGCATATTCGTCATAATCTTCATCCTTGTCGTCGTCCTCACCACCGTCGCAAATGTAAATAAATAAGTGTATCCTGTTTTCGTTTATCGCTGGCTGGTCTTCTTTCAACGGAGAATCCTTTTACTGGGGTCAGGTAGAGTCATACACAGATTTGTGCTCTCCTTTCTCTGACCGCAGCAGCAGCAGCAGTCGCAACAGTCTCAGCTTGCCGCCCCCTCTTGTTCTAATGGAAAAGGATTACTTCTTCAGGGTTGATTTCTTTCATTTGAATGTGCCAAGGTGAAAAAGAAACCGATTATTGAAAAGAGGATTCTTTGCATAGATTCTTTTACATTTTTTTTCAATGTCAATTCTTTACGACGAAAGCGACGAATAGGTTCTTTTCGGATTGGGTGTTGTTGAACGAAGGCTTCAATCAGTGTTCAGGTGGTTGATGAGAAAGGATTTCTTTCCGAAAGGTGCTACAATTATTTTCCGTTCACAATTGACAGCGGGCATTGAATGGACGGAAATAATTGACGAAGATATTCGTTCGAGGGATTGCATAGAAATCAATATCGATTATTTGGATGAACTGCAGGATTAATCTTTAGGTGGAAAGCTGCAAAAATCCCTAGCGAAATGTTTGCAGCAATTTCATGAAGAATCCCAGGTCGAATCAATTGGGTCCTAAAATTTTTAATGAAATCTTGTTTTTATTCAATAACACGAAAGAGCATTTTACTGCAACTACTTTAGCAATATTTCCCTCTCAAATAACGGCTGTATCATGTTTAAACTTTAATTTAAAAATTGGGTCCATAAATGAACCTTGACACTTGAGATCATGTTTGACGTTCGCTTAGTCGACAAAAACACCACAGGGGTTTTAGTTTTACCACTGGGGTTGTTCCTATCTGACATTTCGGAAGGGACACGGAAAACAAAATACACCTTAAATTTGAGTTTAAGCCAAGGAGTGTGACAAAATCTAAAAAAATGTTTTTTGGACTCAAACCAACGGAGAACATTAGAAAATTGAGTAAACATGTGTTATTGGCCTAAACTTAAGCGTTTGGCAATAAAATTGGGACAGGGCTTTAGGACCCTATTGAGGATCCTGGAAGATAAAATCATTATCTCGCGTTTAGTATCATACAGGCGTATTTCTCTTCGTAGATTTTCTATTTGGATTTAGTACACAAAATTCAATCAATTCTCATTACATTTTACGATGCAGCATGACGAAGGACGATGAGTAGTTTCGATTGAATCAAAAATAGCAGTCAAAAACAGTCGATCGGTAAAGTTACTAGCTAAAAATGAAATCGATCATTGCAGTTACGCCCATATGAAACTGAACGCGAGATATGTTTCCTTGAATAATGCATGGATAAATTTTGGAGCAATTCCTGGGGTAAACATGACTGAAATTCTTGAAGCAAACCATATGAAAAGGCATGGAAGCATTGCAGGAGAAATAGGCGTAGGAACTCTTGTAGATTATTGTGCGGCTGTTAGTTGAAATCACATAAAGAGAGCAATCTCAGATTTTGAGTCAAAAATATTAAGGTTAAGAGGTGACACAAGCCACTTGAAGGTGAATATTTAAAGTTATGAAACAAGAATTTCAGTGAAGTCTTTAATGTTTAATTATTTTCTACCAAATTTCGAAACTCTTAGCATCATTTCCTTCAAAATTAAATATATGAACAATTTGTAGAACATCCAATTTGTCAAATGTCAAAACACGTCGTAGTTAAAAGAAGTTTTTTTCCAATTTTTTTTTACATTTTATTGAAAAAATCAACTTTGTTTCACTATAACTGCATGAATATTTAACCGATTTAAAATCATTTTTCAAGCTTTCAAAGATAATTTGGTTGTCTTGTAGTCATACATGTAGTCCAAAAAATAAGTTGTCTTTTAGTTATTGAACAAAAACTGTCAAAAAAATGATTTTGTTGACAAAACAAATAAGTTTGTTTTTGCCGTTTATACGTCAATACTAAAGCTGATAATTATTTTTTCTCATTTTAGATACCTTTAAAAAGGTGTCAAAAATACTTTTTTTTAATAAATTCAAAACACATTTTTTTATTTTTTCTATTATATGCATTATTTAACTTGTAGTTATACCTAGAAGCTTTATAACTTTCAGTTTAATAGTAAAAATGTGGTCCGTCACGAAAATAAAAAGATTTTTTTCATCAAAAAATCTAGTTTTTTCAATAGTTTTGGAAAAAAAAACCTCTTCGGTAATGTTCTTTAAAAATACTGACAATTCTACAATCGATGATAGACCCTTCGAAAAAAGTTTGTTTGTTTGTTTCTAAAGATAGGAAAAATTGATGCTACATCAATATGTTTACCATGAGACTTCGGAGTTGATGCAACATATTATCAAACATTTTAGTTCCCAACACTTTCAGTAAAAATTCCATCCGTTTTAACACCAATCATTATAATAGAAAGACGAAGAAAAAACAATTTTTTGTTGTAGTAAATCCTACAAGGACCACTTAAGTTTTTCTGTGAAGTGAATTGTCGACAAGCCTCAGAAATTATACAATAGAAATTCTACAATTATTCAAACAATTATCCACAAAGTTTTTTGAAACCTTTTTTTTTGTATGTTTTTCTCTAAAAATCTGACAAGGAGTGATTCGTAGAGGAATTTGTAAAGCAATCCCTGAAAAATATTGAGATATTCCTGGACCAAAAAAATGTAAAATCCCGAGATTATCATTCGGAAAAATGGAGTTATTTCTAGAACCTGAAAGAATACTTGATGGTACTTCTGGAGAATTTTTTGAGAAGTTTTGTAAAATCTCAATTAATCTGATGAAAAATTTCCATGAGAATCGTTAGTGCGGTTTATAGAAAAAATCTGTGGAAAATTCTAAGATGAATACCTGGTAAATTTTTCGGAAGAATCTTAGGGAAACAATAATATTATTATCTGAGAAATCCCTGATCAAATTACTCGGGAAATCTTTGAGAATTTACGTGGAAGCGTTTTTGGAAGAATAATTGAACAGTTTTTAAAAAATTCTTAGTTAGGTATTCTTGAAAAAAAAAATCGATAAAAAATATTTTTAAGATAGTTTTGAAGGAATGCGGAATGTTGCTCCTTGATTTAAAAGAAATCTTAAAGATAATTATCTGTAAAAAATGCAGATAGATCTGTACCGGGAAATTTCTCGGAGAAATCATAAATAACATTTTCCCAATTGAATCCTTGTAAATTGCTCATGCAATTCTTGTGGAAAGTTACGGGGAGTCCTTAGAGTAACACCTGAAAAATTATTTGTTTTTTCTGCAGGAAGTCTGGACAAAAAAATCTCTGAAGAATTCGTGGAAGGAATCCTTGCTTGGTGATCTTGAAAACATCCTGAAATTTGTTGAGGAAAAATCCTCAGTAATTCCTGGAAATCAAACAAATTATGAATGAACAACTGAAAGATACTTGCAATTGGAATTTATATGTTAGAAATACTTAGTTGTCCTTCCAAGAGAAATTATTACAAGAATTTTCTAATGCATTCTCTGGTGGAATTCTTCAAAAGATTTTTTAAGCAATTTGATAGAAATTCTTAGAGAAATTTTGTGATAAGATCAGAAAGTCTGGGCAAAATTTTACGCGTGAATACCAGGACAAACTCAGTGAAAACTGGTAAAAGAGTTCTTCGAGAAAGCACTGAAATTTACAAAAATAATTCAGGAATGCTCAGAGGAATCTCTTCAAATGGTTGTGAACATGGTTGAATACCTGAAAAGTTCGTAGCAGTATCACAAAAGACATACCTTGTGAGTTTTTTTTTGCACGAATTCTTGAAGTATTTTTAGCTGGATTACAAAAAAAAAAAATAAGAATATCACTGGTGTTGCGCAAATTGAGACAAAGTAACAAACAAAAAAAATCAATAAGAATCTGTTAAAAATACGAAATTTGCGAAAATCTTGGTTATTGCCACTGACATTACTTCTGTGTAACAAGTACATATTTGCTAGGCTCCTCCTAGGCACCCCTCCAGAAAAAAAATCCTATCTACGTCAATGGAAATTAGTGAAAGAATTAGTTCAAACATGTCTGATATAGTCGTTGGGAACATTTTCAGAGCAATTCAAGTGGAAATTACAGGAAGTAGAAGCGTTGAAGTGCTCATGGATTTCTTGGGAGACTTGATAGAGGAATCACGAGAGAAAGTCTTTCGATAAATCGAAAGAATTTCCAATGTTTTTCCTCGAGGAATCTAAGACAAACCCGTGAAATAGCCTCGCTTCTGAACACGGCGCATCCCCTGTCGAATACAACAGTAAAAGAATTATGCAATTCCATTCACCCGTTTTCACGCCATTTCGTGACATACAAACACCATTCCATTTTTATTTATATAGATTGCAATTTCAACACTGAAATGTTAATGCGAAACATAGTATAATTATCGCTTGTAATCGTTCATATATAATTTGAACTAGCTGTCCATTCCGGAACACCGTTGCCGGTTCCGCTAGGGCCCCTTTGGGGACATTTTCGTTTGATGTCCAAAACATACCGTGCGACAACTCAATCTTCATGAATTCCAAAATATATGCGAATGCAATTTAAAGTAATTCGGCCAATCCAGAACACCCGGCACAGGTTCCGCGAGGGCTCCTACGGGGACTTTTCTTTTTTATGTCCAAAACCAACCGTGTGACGTCTTATTCTTCGTGAATTCTAAGGAATATTTCAACGAAGGAAAAATAAACTCATTGCGAACAGATGTGCCCACTCCAGAGCATCTGGCACTGGTTCCGCCAGGGCCTCTTTGGGAACATTTCCGTTTTATGTCCCAAAAATAGCGTGCGACATTTTAAGCTTCGTGAATTTGAAAGAATATGTCATTGAAGGATGAACTAACATGCATCATCAGATACGACATTCTGACTCACTAGCCAGTTGTTTATCAAAGCATTGCTATAGCCATCCCCTTCAGCGTATTTCCTCGGACAATTCTAATCAGCCGGTGAAACATCTCGATTATTGAACCTGAAACACCGTAATCCTTAATCATTCGCTGATGGACGTCGAAGCAATTTCATTAAATATCGCCTAATATTGAACCCCGTCCGGTGCTACAATTACTTCAAAGGATTCCGTTGCATCGCATCGCACAAGTGGTAATATTTATTATTGTGCTGCGCTTTGGATATCCACCACCCGGTAGGCAACATTTTGGGGACCGATTGTTTAAAACTACGTAGCCCTACGATACGCACATTCCCCGCATTTGTTTGATTACCCGCCATTGTCCGGGGGTGTCCCTGCGTGTCCAGTCGCCTGACCGGGGGTTTATCGGTCGCCATGTTCCGATATTAAAGAATCATTATCCCTGTAGGGTCCTCCGATCGGGCCGTCCTGCCGATTCTCTAGCCTGGCTACAACACACAATCCAAATCGAATCGAGGCGACGTTTGAAACAGAATTAATTTCTCCGCCGTTGCTGCACCTAACTGACCACACTCTTCTTCGCTCCGGAATCGCTGGAAAGGCACGTTTGGACCACACCCATCCCTATAGCGAAGCCGCCTGACGCAAACAGTCATCTAACGTCGTTGCGTTGGATACCCCGAACTACCAACGATTCGCAACGATATACACACACGTTTCACCGTATTCTCACTCTCCAATTCTAGCAGATAATCCGGGTATTCGAGAGTTCGATATGTGCCATTGCAGTTTTCTCCGATACGACGGCGAAGGGATTCCGGAAGGGGGAACGGTGTGTACCACATTGTGAGCGTCGTCTCTATGCATGTTACTGCTTCAAAGTGCATCCGTCGATGCAACTGCAACTCAATAATGGCGCCATAACTAGCAGCGGGACTGAGGATTTGGGTGCTCGGGCGGAGACGCATACACAGCCTCTCTACATGGGGATAGGCCTACAAAGCATTAATCCTATTTTGTGTTTCGTTCGTCTATATCGGAGAAATCTCGTTCCCTGGCATCCCACCTGTAAAGCCCACCCAGACCATCTCCCTCCATTTCCAGTACATAACGTATATCAAACGCATTCCCCAACCCTTTCATGGAGTGCACAGCAAAGTTATCCGCCGTGCACTCCATGCAGTATCTACCGAACTCTTCCCAGCTATGCAGTCTCTTTTGTCCAGTCTCTGGAGTTCGGACGACGCGTGAGTTGATTCCCAAAAATCCCATCCCAGTCCGGTCCAGTCCAGTCCGGCCCGGATCGATAATGGGGTGGTGCAATTGCAGGCCGTAGTGCAAGCGCAAAATACGCACCGAAACTTCGGACCGGACGCTTCAGTTGAGTCCAGTACGGTCCAGTTCTGCAGCAATGTGCACCGGAGAGTGATGCGTAGGCCAAGAACTTCCAGGCAGCATCAGTAGAACAAGCACAGGGTTGGTAGGGACTGATAAATGGCAAATCAAAATCAAAATTTACAATCAGAACTAATTTAGATATTTTAAGACTTTTACAAAAAGCTGATTCCAATCTGCTGGGAGAAGCTTTTTCAGCTTCTTAGGAAATCTGCTCAGTTTCTAGAGATAATCTTTTCCAGCTTTTGAGAAAAGATTTCCCTGATTCTGAGACCAACTTGTTCAGCTCCAGGGAGAGGGTTTTCCAGCTTCAGTGAAAAACATAGAAAGCTGCCGGCACACATTGGTCCAGTTTTGAAAAATCATGGCAGAAATTGCGCATTCGCAATGCTTCTCTATTTTAAGCCATTAAATGTGTTTTGGAACTTGCTTTAGGGTGGAGGACTCTATTTTGGGCATAGTCACAAATTTTTGGTTGTTATAGGTCAAAATTCAAACAAAAATGCTGTTTCCATACGCTTCTTGACTCTCAACTTTTTCAAACAACTATCGTTTAGGCAAATATAGGCAACAACAATCTTCTCCAATCGATTCCTTAGTCTTGAACGCGCGTTTGAGCAAGATATCTCCGCGGGGATTGACGGGGAGGGATTTGTACGGTATAAAGAAGCTCTTTTTGAAATATTTGAAGTACCTACAAAAATAAGTATTAATTTAATAAGGTTAACGACACTTGAATATAAATTTGCATCCGAAGATGTTGAATCAATATGAGAATAAGTTGTAGATCAGACAAAAATATACTGAAAATCAAATTTGCTCGGGTTTTGGTGAAAATTGATTAGTTCAGTTTTGAAGCAAAAATTTAAGTTTTTTGGACATGTTATTTCACGTCTGAACAAGTAGAAAAACATACCGAAAGCTAAACATTACATATATTTTGCAATTGGATTAAATGGACAAATTTATGTGAAGTTTTGCGAAAAAGTTACACGTCTTCTCAGTGCAAAACTTCACATCAATTTGTCCATTTAATCCAATTGCAAAATATATGTAATGTTTAGCTTTCGGTAGTTGTTAAACTTTCACTCGGCTGGTTAGCTGTAAACCACGATTCATAATTAAAAACAAGTAGAAAAACATGTTTATTTTTTACTTTTCGTACGTATTCACAACTATGTGATATCGTAGATGAATGTTTGACTTTGTCTCTCAAATAAAAACTCAGTTTGGAAATGGGGTTTTTGTCAGCTATTTGGAAACCTAAACCAATGTGCGGCAGAAGCATTAGCTTCTAGACGTAGCTTCTTGAGCTTTTGGGAGAAGCTTTTCCTTCGTCTGGGCGTAACTTTTCATCCTTCTGATAGAAGGATTTCCAGCTTCTTATGGAATCTCCTCAGCTTCTGGAGAGATGCTCCACCAGCTTTTGATGAGAATCTCTTCCAGCTTCTGGTGGGTAACTTTTCCAGTTTCTTGGAAATGGTTTCCTAGCTGCTGGGAGAAACTTATCCAGCACCAGCTTTGTTCAACTAGCAGAAGGTTTCCCAGCTTCTGGGAGATGCTTTTCCAGCTTCTGGGACTAGTTTTTTCAGCTACTTTTAGTGGGTTTCCCAGCAACCGGGACAAGCTTAATCAGCTTCTAGGAGTAGTTTCTCCAGTTTCTTGGGAGAAGCTGTTCCGACTTCTTGGAGAAGTTTTTCCAGCTTCTTGGGGAAAGTTTTCCCAGCTTCTGCGATAAGCTTTTGCATTTTCCGGGAGAAGTATTCTAGCTTCCGTTTGAAGCTTTTGCAGCTTCCATGATAAGCTTTTGCAGAATCTCTTCCAGCTTCTTCTCCAGCTTCTGTGAGAAGTTTTTTTTAGATTCTAGGAAAAGTTTCTTCAACTGCTAGAGATATACTCGTCCAGCTTTTGGGAGAAACTTTTGCAGCTTCTGGACGTAACTTTCCAACTTCTAAGAGATCCTTCTGGAAAAGGGTTTCAAAAATCTATATTGCACCAAATTATAAATTCGTCCTTTTTTCAACTTCCACGGAATCTTCTCGAATCTATCAGCAGGGTTATTTTGATGTCGGATTTGACCGAGATCCTTTTTAGAAGCTCCTCACCAAACTATTGTGAAAATGTTAGATAGATTTCTGGCATGAATCGGAATCTCCTCGAATCGATTAGCAGAACTCTTGGATGAAATTTTCGACCGACAAGTGACAACTGTAGTAGTGATCATTGAGAGACTTCGGCTAACTGGCTTCTACATAAGCAAGTTTCTGAAAATATTCAAAGCAGCTCACCGAGGTGTTGCTTGAAATACGGAGATACCCAAGGAAATTTTTACATTATTGTTACAATCTTTTGAGATAATCTCCGAAGAATTCTTCAGTTTGCTCCTGCGAATATGTTCAACAAATTTGTTACGAAAGTTTTCTTTGAAATGTTCTCATTTTGTTGGATTATGATCCTTCGAATTAACTCTGTGTCGGACTACTAGAGATAATGTTAGTAGAATTTCTTGCAGTATTTTTGTAGAACTTCAAAAGAGTTCAAGATTCAAACAGGTTGGGAACCACTGTTTTGAAAGTAGTTTTGCAAGAAGCTCCTAGAAGCTTTTCCAGCTTTTGTGGTTTCTAGCAGTTTCTGGAAAAAGCTCTTTCAGCTTTTGGGAACAGTTCTTCCAGGTTCTGGGAGATACTTTACCAGCTTGTGAAAGAAATTATTCTATCTTTTGAACAGAAGCTTCCCTGGCTTTTAAGGAAAACTTTTTAACTTTCTCAGCTTTTGTTGAGAAGCTTGTCCAGCTTCTGAGAGAGGTGAACGACATGCTCAATTGAAACAGCCTCAGGGGTCATCTAAAAATAACGCATCCTTTTTCTGGTTACTCAGACCCTAAACATAATAAAATCAATAACAATGTCTCAATTGAAAAAGCCTGGAAAGGAAATGACTGAACGCACAATATGTTGACACCTTCGATTGTGAACTATTTCAGGATTTTGTATGATTGTAATCATGCAACGTCAAACCAAAATCATTTATCAGGTTCTTAAGAAAAAGCCAGCGCTTCTAATGTCAAACCGTTCGAAGGTATTGTATAATTTTGAAAAATCGAACAGAAATAATATTGCATTTACACATAATGTTAAACTTGAAATAAAGTTTTTTTTGGACAATAATCCACTATTCAGTGTTTGCTGAACAGATACAAATGGTATCTGTTTCGCTGTATCGATAATAAAACCATCATATTGAACTCATTTGAAACAGAAGCTTGAAACGAACTCACCAGTTCACACACCACTGGAGTGCTACCCAGTTAAACTCAGCAACCGGAAAAAAATCAGGCGAAAAAAAACGAATCCGTTTATTCGACTCTTTAATGAAATTTTATGCTATTTAGTATTTTTGCTCAAATAATAAATTTTACCATGATATGATGTTTTGTAATTATGTAGCTATTCGATAATTTTCAATTGAAATTTAATTTAATTGAAATGTTTTCTATGATTGTATGCTTTGCTATTGATTTGACATTGAGTGTCATAAATAAATTTTGTTTTTATATTATCATTGATTTGTTTCTCCCGAGGGACCTCTACCCCGTTAGAAACCAAACATTTTGTTATTGCTGAGATGTTTACTAGAAGATTAAAAGAAAGAAACAACAAGAGAGGTGTCAATCTCTCCCCTATCATAGTCTATTTTTTTATATCTAATATATTACCATACATGGTTCATCACAATATGCGAGACATTTCCATTCCCCTAAACAGCTACGTAATTAATGGACTGTGTTTAACTATGTCAACAAAATTACTAATTTTATTATATTGTTATCTTCCATAATTCAATTATAGTTTATTTTACAATTCATATTTAGAGAAAAAAATTTTTTTTGTCTTCAGTATCGTTTCAAATCATATGACGAGTTTTATAAATTTTGAAATTCGCCATGCGATTTGGGTAGTGACTAACATGATTAAAATAGTGACTAAAATGTGACATCAAAACTACATGTTTTAGTCAAAAAAATACCATTATTTTTGTATTATTGATATTAGACTAATTTCGTGTAAAATTTGTGGGTGTGTTTGCATTGACTAATTAAGTTACTTATCATGCTTTACCTAAATTTCCAAAATTTGAGTTCATGTTTTGAATAAAAAAAACCGAAAAAAAGTTTCAGAAATGCAGAGTCGATTTCTAAAGTGGCTCTTTTGTATTTAAATGAAATTTTGTCCCTAGATAGGTTAGTATGTTTACTACCAACTGTCCATACCTCGCGAGATGAAGAAACTTAAAAAAAAGGTTTTCTAACATAAACTTTTTCTTGTCTCAAATTAATTTTTTTAGCGAGTCATTTTCGAACAGAACTAAACAAGTGAAAGTCATCTCATCTCAGAATTTAATGATGCTCAAAAAGAGAGTCTGTTTGGTCTAATCAGTTTAAATCAGGTCTTTAAGCTATCGAGCAATCCATATAAAAAATTTCTCATTTATGACCTTCACTGAAAAAAATAATATTTTCAAAATCAAAACTTCAATTTAAACAAAGTCCTATTTTATTTGGATGATTTTTTTTTCAAGATAGTTGATTGTGTTCATTACCATACATCGCGAGATGGGCATCTTTAAGGATCAAAAGTTTTTTGAACAAAAACTTCTTTTTGTCTCACATTGAAAATTGTTAGCGTGCTATTTTCAAACAGAACTAAGCAAGTAAGAATCACAATCATCATAGAATTCAATGAAGCTCAATAAGCAAGTCTATTTTGTCTAATCAGTTTACTTTGAATAATCAAAAGTTCCATAAGAAAAGGGCTCATGACGCATTTTTCGCCACATTATATTCGGAGCTGGCACTCTCTTAGAATACAGAAACATGTATATGAGACCATATCGAAAACATTACACTGCGTAACAAAAATGACATTTTTGCGTGTCTCAAGAATCAAAATATGTGTCTCGAGTAGATTTGAGGTTTCTGAATCTGATGCCATTTTCAGAAATGTTCCAGCACATCACAATTTTTAGCTACAGGTCGCCAAAAATGTATAAAACATTGATTTTATTGATGTTTATATGAAATTCAAAGTATAATTTATTGTAAATTTTTGTGATCAAATCCACTGAGCATGCTATTTTGCACTTAAACTTTCATTTTGGAATAAATTTGGTTGAAATTGCGCGATTAAATTTGAATTAAACCGATTTTTTCGACATGTTTTCTCTCTCCATACAAAATTCTTCGTTTCTCTTATATCGGAAAATACAATAGTTTTTAAAACCATCAAAAAATATTTTTTCCGTATCGAAAGTATTATAAAGTTTGCCGATAAGTATTGTTATAAAAATAAAGTTTGAACTCTATGGCAAATTAAGCAAATAAATTGCCATACAAGCTGGAAAACTTGCATGCAAGTTGGCTAAAATAGTCATTTTTTGCATTTTCAACAGCCAATATCTCAAAAACTAGACGTGCTATGATATTTCTGGAAACGGCAATGGATTCAACAACCCTTAATTGAGTGAATAGCGGTATTTTGGTGCTTGAGAAAAAACGTGTTCCGCAGTGTTATTTATTGTTTTGTATCGTACCGGCAAAAATGTGATAATATGAGAAAAAAACATGATTTTTCATATTTTAATTACCGGATATCGGTTCGATATTGATAATGTTATATCTGATATAATACCGATACCGATATTATTAAATTAAATTTCGATTACTTTTTCAATTTGACGTAACTTCCATACGGTTTTGAGAAGTCGACTAACTTAACGTTCTAAAAAAGTCGAGAAACTAAACGTTCTAAAAAAGGGTTGGTTTTAAGTAGAGCTTGTAGAATTTCGTCTGCGAAACACGTACGATGGATAAAGTTTGTTTGTTTACTTTTATTACTCGAGACTGTTTGAATAAATTTTCGAGAAATTTGAAAAATGATATTCTATTATCTCACATGCTACATTTTCTTCCGGTACTAGACAACACAATAAAGGAATCATATTCGATAAATTCTCATATCCATTTTTGAGATTTTTTATGTGGAATTCCCGATAATTCAAAGCAAACTAACTACAGTCGAAGCTTATTATAGCGACATCGCAAGAGACGGTCGTAATAGGGAAAAGTTGTTATAAAGATCAGTTATAACAATGAAATATTTTTCAATAGACCGACTAATGTCGCTATAAAGAGCTTCTGTCGCTATAAAAGTTGTCGTTATAACGAGCTTTCACTGTATACAAAATTGAATCGCTTATTGAGCTTCATGGAATTCTGAGATGATTGTGACTTCCAGTTTTATAGTTTTGTTAGAAAATGAAAACGCAAATAAATTAATTTAAGACAAGAAAATGTGATGTATGTACGGTTGGTAGTAAATACAATTACTTATCTGAGAAAAAAAAATCAACAAAATTAAAAAGGTTATTTTTTTTAAATCGACTTTGAATTTTGAAAATCTTTTTTCTCGTGTTTGTGACCTACAGAGATAATTTTTATATGGAATTGTCTATATTTTAAAGTGAACTTTCAAATTGATTCAATTAACTCTCTTATTGAGCATCATTTGAAAAATACACGTTATAAAAATAATTAAAAATAGAGACAAGAAATATTGTTTGATAGGAAAACTTTATTTCCTTTTCTCCTACCTTGAGACAAAATTTAACCTTCCAGTCGTCGCGCGGTTTTCCACCGTCAGAACCACTGCGCTGCTGTTGTGAACGAATTGCGAGTTTTTTTTCATCAGCGTTGCACAAAATACAACAGCGCGACGACTGAAGTGTTAATAAAAATAAAAAAGATCATTTTGACCGATTAACTATTAATTTTGTAAAATTTTGGTTTTCAGTGTAGGCCAGATGAGATTTTTTTTTATTTAAAAACTAGTTGTCCAGGCAAACGTTGTATTGCTGTAAAGTAGGTTAGCATAAATCCCTTATAAAATGTCAGTGTAGTATTTGCCGTTTACCCCATTTTTCCTGTTGATTTTTGCATATGAGATAAGTTACCAACACGTCGCATACCCTGCCATATCCAACAGTGAAAAAATCAGGTTAATCCCTTGACGCGTTCTCAAACCATTTCGTGACATACAACTCTATGGAATGGTGTTTGTATGTCACGAAATAGCTTTCGAACGGGTCAATAGATTTGAATGATTCCCTCTCCGCTTTATTCGTCAAGCGTTCCGACGTGTTTGTGTGTATAAAAATACCAGGAAAGTTGGAAAAACGAGAGTGAACGAAACTGCCATTTTATGTGGGACGATCCATAGCGTATTTCAACAGCCTATTTGATGGAAAGACGAAGTTTGCCGGGATCACTAGTAGAATATATATTTGAACAATTATCTATGAGTCTTTTTTGTTTTGTCATTTTTTGATTGCATTATTTTGAATAAAAAATCGGGCAAGAAATTGTAATTAATGGTAAAAAACGTGCATAGCAGATATCACACATTATTTAATGAATGAATATAAGCTTGCTACAGGCTAATATTTTAATTCTCTGTTTTCAGTCAGGGCTCCGGAAAACCAACTCGTGACAGATTTTTTCTTTATGGAAATCCCTGTTTCCTGAGCAATTTATTGAGAAATTTTTGTGCAGGTACAAAACGATTAAAAAAAGCATTTTTAGACAAACTTTAAATAATTCCAGGGCACATTTGTAGGGCAAAGGGATCTTGAAAAAAAATATTCTGGATAAATTTTTGAAGGGCAAACAATAAACTCATTCTCTCACGTTTTACCTGTCCTGCGAACCTGAACTAACTAAAAATTACTAATTCAGTATCTTAAGATTATAAAGCAAACAGTTAGGGAAAGACATGATTTTTCGAATTAGCACTACTTTTCGACCCATTCATACGATTTTGACACACCTTGTATGAAAGTCCCAGAATTAACACACATTTATTGTAGGCCGAAAATCAATACTTTTCCACTATACGTTTGGAATAGTTCTTTTTGTCAGATCCTTATTTTTAGACGCATTTGTCACTATTAATTACATGCTCACTAGCGCCGTATAGAAAATCTTGAATTTCATAGCTCAAATAATGATAGCTCTCGAGCTACTGAACAACTTTGCCGAAGATGCCATCTCTCTACGTGGCTATCTACAAAACAAAAGTTTCTAGCTCGAACAATGATAGCCGTTGCGTGACTGAACAACTTTGTCGAAGATGCAACCTTTCTAAATGGACAGGCTCGTAAGGTATTTGCATGACAAAAGTAAAAATTGAATGGCTACTAGAGCCACCTAGCGGTCAAATTTCTAATTAAATGAGGTACCATCAGACAGCGCTCCATCTCTTCAAAAACTTTACTGAAGACACAAAAGTATACTGATTTCAAATGGTGGTCTGTAGAACCGTATAAGGTACAGTGGGGGAAGTGTATCAGTGGGGTAAGTGGAGCATTTGTCCATATTGAGCATAAATACTTGAAGATGTTGAATATTTTCGCACCATTGCATCGTTTTAGGTTATGTTCTTACATCCACACTGATACTAATGCAAAACTGGTACTAAACGTACACTAACACAAGCAAACTTGTTGGCTGCAAAAATCAATTAATTTCAAAATTGTTTTCCGTCAATCAAAAATCCATTGTATCTCTGCCTTAAATCAAATTATATTAGTTTTTCCAACGCATGGTGAACATTTTAGCTCTAATTGAATGAATCACAATGAAAAATATGTAATTTTTATAAATAAATACAGATATATTGGACATGGTACACTTACCCCAACTTTTTAATGGGGTGGGGTAAGTGGATCAAGTATTATTATCATTTATTGACAGCTTACGATAATTTGAATAAGTTTGAATACTCGCAAATATTGTTTTGTTTTTACTTTTTCTCATTACTAGCTTAAATTTGTCTAATTGACTATAGAACATTTGAATTAATACTCCTAAAATTTATTTTAATATTTCTGTTACAAGAAAATATAAAAGGATGAATATTGCAAAATTCAAACAAAACTTTTTGTGGTTTATTAGAGCTGATTTGCAATAGAGCAAAATATGCAAATTTTCCAATTGAAAACATCTTATCGTATCTTATTTGACCATATACATTGTTCTAGACAGATGATAGAATTACATTCATAAATAGTATAAGAAGGTTTCAGTTTGTCACACTAAAATAAATGTAACTAATCTTTTTAAACTACCAGTGTTTTTCGAAATCTTCGTAAGGAATAATCAAATAATACTTCAGTATAACTTTTGTAAATATATAGTAGAATTTTATCCAAATAATTCTAGCAACAATGTTCTTTTTGTTCGAATTAGTGTGAACTAATGCATTAATATTTTTATTAATAAAATTAAGACACTTTTTAATTTTTGAAGTATCAAAACATGACATAACTAGCACTAATAACAAGAACGAGAGCAATATCATTCTTAGTATACATAATTACACCATATATGTTTTGAAAATAGATTTTTTTAGTGGTGATCCACTTACCCCACCATGGTGGAGTAAGTGGATCATTTGGCGCAAATTTTCAAGTCCCTCAAACTCAATGCATGAAAAATCACAAAAATATAAATAAATGACGATTTGAAGTATCTTAGTCCCTCATTTGTTATCCACAGAAAAAAGTTTGAATTGCATTATTCACGTAAGCTGTACATAATATTGAAGTTGACTGTTGATTTTTCTGTATCCACTTACACTTAGTGCGTTTATTATTATGCGACTATCTATGTACATTTATCGATTTTACCGCATTATAAAGGGCAATACTGTAAACAAAAACTGTCGAGCATTGTTTTTTAGAAGATACTTGAGGAATACATTTCGGTTTGGTGTCGATAAATATCTTTAATGCAAAATGAATCACAACTGTTGTGCAAAGTACAACAGCGCGACATTCCGAAGGTTAATACAAAACTGAGGGGCCCAAACGCAAAGGGGTGTAAGCGACATTTTTGTAGGTTTTGAGTTAAGTACACTTAAAAAAAATCAACTGTTTCCTAGCTTTCTAACACTAGTTTTAGGTGATTTTTTCGTCCATTAAAAAAATAACAAAATTCTTTGAAGACTGGCTTTTTTGCTTCCATACCATTCGTATGGGAAAAAATAAGAAGAAAAAATGTAGAAATAGTATAGATATCGTCGACCAAAGTCGCGAGAAAAAACAGGCTTAAGGGTTAATCTGCGAAGAACCATGCTGTTCTAGGAATAATATTACATACTTTTGAAATTCTTCATGAGTTTCTGATAAACTTTTTGAATTATTTTGTCGATTGTTATTTCAAAAATTACGGAGAAGTTTGTGGGCTTCGTGGCCTTGCGGTTAGCGGCGTCAGTCGTTCAGGCGTATTGTGCCACGAGATGTGGGTTCGATTCCCGCTCCAGTCGGTGGAAACTTTTCGTAAAACGGAAAATTCATCACTGGGCTACTGGGTGTTCCGTGTTGTCCGTTGCCTAATGTTAGTGATCGTTCAGTCTGTGCAGCCTATGGCTGAAGACGGTGTAAATTGTCTTTTTAAAAAGTTTCATTGAGATCATGGATTGAAAATTGAGAGTATTTCTTGCTTATCGCTCTCTGTAGCAATCATGATCCGCAACACATCATGAGAGTCTGTTTCTCGTCTATTGCTTCAGCTTTGATTGTATGGGGAGATAAAAGTGTATGATAAAACCCATATAAACAAGCTCCAAACCTGGAAGGCACTGTTGCTATAGGATATTCCGGGATTGTTTATCATCCTAGTGAAATAAAATACTTACCCCAATGGTAAATAAGCGAAAAAATGGGGTAACCATTGCCCTCTTTCGTAATTGCTATTTATCAAACTGCTTCGAAATCAAATGAAACCAATTCTGCAATGCCTGGTTGATGTTCATTCAAAAGGTAATTTTTGGATTTCTACTACAGTCGCCTCTCCACATCTCGATATCGAAGGGACCATCGAGATAGGGAGAGATCGAAAAATAGAACAAATTTTTAAAGAATACAAAATTAAAAACAAACAGACGTCATTTCGTCTTTGCAAATTGCTTCGAACCCCCAAAATCTAGTCTAGTAACCTTTGCTAATGGGCATATCGATATACGAAGAGAAAATTGGAAATGAAAATCACATCGAGATAGGAAGACAAGGAGGATATGGAGATATGATGAGTGAAAATGTATGCAGAATGAAGGGATCGGAAAAATCATCGACATAGGAAGAGATATCGAGATGTGGAACATCGAGATGTCGAGAGTCGACTGAATCGCCAAAGATTACTGCAAAAAGTTCACAAGTAATTCATCAGGTGTTTGTTTTGTAAACAAACATTCAAATAGCTTAGACAGAAAATACAGCCAAAGTCGCTTTCTTAGCTTAGTCAGAGTATTCTTCGAACAATTTTCACATTTTCCGTTGGAAATGTGTACGAAAAATTCACCTGCATTTTTACAGAAAGTTAACCAGGAATCGCTATCTCTATTTTTCTTGACTGTCTGATTTCCAAATCACACTATGTATGTCTTTAGATTAATAAATACCTGTTTAATCAACCTTTAGTTGCATTATCATTAGATCACTAACAATAAATTCAGTAGTCACTTAATTTACTTTTCCAGATTTATGAGAAAACGTGACTTATGTAACTTTTTAGTGATCCAGGTCGAACAAAGTGACCAAATCACTAAAAAGCAACTCGCTACCATCCCTGCCAACAGCAACATCAGGACCAGTGGCCGGTCCAGAACGAGATTGCCTTTTTTGCAGTCCATCCGGTGTTTCCGTTTCTGCACCGAGGAACTCATCCTCCGAGCTCCAGGCTGCTCTTGGATGGATGCACAAACCCACAAGCTTAGGATGCGTTCCCGATGTTCGGTGCAGTTCGGATCGAGCCCAAAATAAAAAAAATGCCTATTCGTGTACAGCAAAAACGCATCGCCTCCCGCCGAAAAGGGGGTGGCAGCACCGTATCCCAGTCGCGAGAGTGAGAAAGCCTATATTGCCTACCGAGGAATCGTTCAGGTACATAACCCACCACGAGGTGGTTTGGGTTTTGGGGTGGTTTGGAGAGTGCACAAACTTTCCAACTCCGGAACCGTCGAATTGCGATGGCGACGACGACGATGGACTGGTGGCGGTCAAATGGATGGATGCAAGTGGCCGGCAAGAGTCGGCCACGGGTCATGCTGTGGCCTTTCTATTCTTGCTTGTGTAATTACTTGCAGTGAGCATGATTTGGAAATTCGGTAGAGGATTTGCTGTTGATGAAGGTGTCTGCAATTAAATTATTGATTATTTGAAATGCCAAACCATTCGACTAAATTTTTATTATAAAGCTTTTGGAAAAGTCTCCTTTGAAACTGTTTTCTTAAGATTATTAAAATGCATAATTCTACTCCCTTGAGCAGGTTTCTTTCCGACGTTTCGTATGAACACAATGGAGTTTGTTAGGATGCATATTTGGTATGATTTGATTAAAAACAACGTGTTAAATGTAACGCTGCGTTATTTAAGAAGCGAAATGTTGTTTTTCATAAAAATCGTGGAATATAAAGCTGTAGGAAATAAAGTCTTCTTTAAAACTGTCTTCTCTATTACCCTAGATTATGAAATTCTATTCATTAGTTTCTAGTTAAAAAGTTAGAGAATATGTTTAAAAGCCTTGAACTCCCTTGGTCTTTTAACTGTTTCGCCTGAACCCTCGAAGTCTACTCTGAAAGCCTTTCTTTGTATTTGGTGGATGCACATAACGGACGGCGCCGGATGCATCTTGGATCTCTCTTTTCCCGACCGACGACTCCGACCCCGATTAATCAAGAAGGACCAATGCACAATCGACGTCCCAGCAGTCCTACACAAACCATGTTTGAATTTTCGCGCTCGATGCTCTTTGGTTGTTGCGAGCTTGGAGTTTGTTCGGTGCATCCATGTCCCCCGTCAGGACCGATGATGAATGGCTTGGCCGTTGCACAAAGGGGTCCAGTTTTCTAAAAAGCTGACAAAAATTCCAAATAGAAGGAAATGTCCAAAAAATTTTAATTTTTGCGATCCAACTCAACCATTTCATCTGCACCAAAACACGTGACAAATCAACCCAAAAACTTGTTCCTCAAAACTTGCCATGATCAAAACTTCTAAAACCTAAGCATGCGGAATTTTTCAAATCCGAACCACTGTGCGTGTTCGACGTTCGGACAAACAGTGGCACCAAAGGGAAACGCACATGTTCCGGACCTCCTTCCTTGATGCTGTGGTGCCTATGCCTCGCTCGCTAGTTGGTCCCGATTCGATGCGACTGGGGGTTGGTTTATGAAAGTAGAAAGGGCTGTTTGCTTTCTCATTTTGCATAGTTGCAGGCGCACATCGAGCGCTGCTGACCAAAGTCCGGTGCATTCTTTGATGGTTGTTGCACGTTGACGTCGTCATCATCGTTCATTTGGTTAGTGCAAGCCTATTCAGCGTGTTCCTTAATCCTTGTGCATGTACATGGAATACAGTTTGTGTTAAGGGGGAGGGTTGAGCTGTCGGTAATGGTGTGCTATCAGGTACCACTTGCCGGCTGGTATTATTAGATGAGACAATGTTATCATGTGGCTTGAAATTGGACCTTCGCTCGAGTGGTTGCCTTGGGGACCGAGACTACGGAGTTTGGTTAAGAGCATTAACTTGAATCTGAATGGTTGTTGTAGAAATCAGAAGATTGAAGAGCTTCCAGAATCAGGAGTTAAACAACTTCAAGAATAATGTAAGTTAAAAACCTCTTTTTTCAGAATTAGTATCAGAGTTTAACATGGCGACCGTGACAGAGTACAAACTTCGAGTAACATGAATGAACCTACATAATCCGATATTTTCTCTAGTAATATTGTCATTGATGTTGATATTCTTAAGTAAGTAAACTCCATGAATATTAGTGAGCTCATTCAATTTTTTTGATTATTTTTATTCTTCGGAGAGGCTTTTAAATTAAAAAAAAAAATAATGCGTCCGTAAGTTAAACACTTCATTTTTCGAAATTAGTTTCACAGCTAAACATGGCGTCCCTGACGGAGTGCGAATAAATATTGGTGAGCACATTCCATTGATTAATTAGTTATTTTGTTCTTCACAGAGAGACTTTTGAACTTTGAAGACTAATAATGTGTCCGTAAATTAGCCACAATTTTTTTTTCAAAATAAGTATCACAGCTTAACATAGCGACCGTGACAGAGTACAAACTTCGAGTTACATTTTTAAACCTACATAATCTGAAATCCTCTCTAGTAATATTGTTAGTTTGTAAATGCTAAGGTGAAGTTGATATCCTTAAGTCAGAGAACTTCATAAAAATTGGTGACCTCATTCCATTTTTGGCATTTTTTTCTTATTCTTCTTAGAGACATTTAGAAAACTCATCGTCATTATATTATTATGGGAAAAACCAGAAATTTCTAATGAAGAAATAAAAAATAAATAAATCGAATAATTAGTTTTCAGACGAGTCTTAGGATGTTTAGTCAAACCGAGTTCATCGAAAAATTGAGGCTTCGAGAATAGATAACAGCATAGAACTCAATTCATTAGAGTTTCTTTCATGTAGGGAAATTTGGACCAACCAAACACAAAGCACAAGGTCTTTGCAAGCGGAAACCGCCGAATGCACCGATGCACACGCATATGCAGAATCCTTCGAACACAGCCTTCCATCAGTTTCCCCAAAATCTCAAACAAAACCAATACATACCCATCCAAACGCACACACATGTGAAGCGCACTCAACATCCCGCTAAGTAAATACGGCCAACATCTTTCTCTTTCTCTACCGTGAATGCACTGCTGCACAATTTCTCTTTTCCAAAAGCTCGTCCGGACTGGACTTGGCTGGACGGTGCAATGTTGGCATTGGATTGACCGACCACCCATTGCCACCCCAAAAAACTGGCGCGAAGGATGAAAAGCGAAGGATCAATTCACCTAACGGTGAGATTTTTTGGGCATCGTTCGCTGGTCTCATAAACAAAAATGGAGTTTTTTCGAATTCAAATATTATTATCGGAATTTTCCGAATCTTACCTTCTTTTAAGGAGATTTTTTTTAATATAGAGGTCTTTAGGACAGTTGGTCGAATTAATATTGAATTTTGTCCTGAAGCTTGCAGGTCTGCTGTTAGAGAGCTTGCAAAGGATTCGCCCGAAAGTTCTAGAAGCTCACAAGAAGCTTGGAAAGGCGTCTTACGGGAAGCTTAGCTTAGCAAATAATTCTTCCAGGAAGCTCAGCAAAGCTTAGAAACCTTTCTCCTGAAGCTTGGACGACTGCTGTCAGAAAACTTTCAGAGGATTCTCACATACGCTAAGAAGGTTGCTTCTTGAAGCTCGAGAAGCTCTCAGAAAGCTTGGAAAGGCTTTTTCCGAGAAGCCTTAAATAGTTTTTTTTTATTAGCTTGAAAAGGCTTGAGAAAGCTTCTTTCAGGGAATGGAAGACCACGAGAGCATGAAAGAGCTTCCAATGAAATCTAGAAGAGCAAACTCCCGGAAATTTGTAAGGCTGTTACCGGAGGATTGAAATTGCTTCTACCGGAAGCTTGGAAAGCTTTTCCAACAAGCTTAGATAGCTTCTACTAGACAATTAAAAACCTACTCTCGGATGTTTGGAAAGACTTTCCTTGGAAGAAAGAAGCTAGCATCGCAAGCTCAGAAAGCTTTCACCGGAAATTTCGAAAGGCTTCTACTGTTCTTGGATAGACTATTCCCGGAAGTTAAAAAAAAATCCTCAGGGAGCTAGGAAAGGCTCCCTTATAAAAATTGGAAGTCTTCTCCTGAAAGCTTATAAAGGCTTTTTCGAGGATAGCTAGTAAAGGCATTCTACAGTGAAGCTACGAAAGGCTTCTTCCAAGAATGGTTTTAAAGGCGTCCTACAAGAATGATTTGAACGGCTTACTCCAGGAAAGCTTCGAAAGGCTTTCTCCGGCAAGCTTGCTATGGCTCCTTCCTGAAAGCTTGCAAAGACTCCCACATGGAAGCTTACGAAAGCTTTCTACGGGAAGCTTACACACGCTTCTTCCAGGAAACTTGCTAAGGCTTCCTCCGGGAAGCTTGAGAAACTTTCTCCAGGAAGCTTTCTAAGGCTTCCTCTGAGCAGCTTGCTAAGGCTTTTTCCGGTCAGCTTACTAACGCTTCCTCCGAGAAGCTTACTAACGCTTCCTCCGGGAAGCTTGCTAAGACTTCCTCCTGCAAGCATGCTAAGGCTTCCTCGGGGAAGCTTAGCAAGGCTTCCTCTGGGAAGCTTGCTATGGCTTCTTCCGGGAAGCTTGCTAAGGCTTCTTCCGGGACGCTTGCGAAGGCCTCCTCCGGAAAGTTTGCTATGGCTGCTTCCGGGAAGCTTGCTGGGAAGCGTACAAAGGCTTATTCCGGGAAGCTTGCTAAGGCTTCTTCCGAGAAACTTGCTAATGCTTCCTCCGGAAAGCTTGCTAAGGCTTCCTCCGGGAAGCTTTCTAAGGCTTCCTTCGGGAAGCTTGCTAAGGCTTCCTCCGGGAAGCTTGCTAAGGCTTACTCCGGGAAGCCTGCTAAGGCTTCTTCCGGGAGGCTTGCGAAGGCCTCTTCCGGGAGGCTTGCGAAGGCCTCCTCCGGAAAGTTTGCCCTTGGCTGCTTCCAGGAAGCTTGCTAAGGCTTCATCCGGAAGCTTGGTAAGGCTTCTTTCGGGAAACTTGCTAAGACTTCCTTCGGTAAGCTTGCTAAGTCTTCCTCCGGGAAGTTTGTTAAGGCTTCCTCTGGTAAGCTTGCTAAGACTTCCTCCGAGAAGCTTGCTAAGGGTTCTACTGTGAAGCTTGCTAAGGCTTCTTCTAGGGAGCTTGCTAAGGCTTCTTCCAGGGAACTTGCTAAGGCTTCCTCCGGAAAGCTTGCTAGGGCTTCCTCTGGGAAGCTTATAAAGGCTTATTCCGGGAAGCTTGTGAAGGCTTCTTCCTGGCAGCTTGCTAAGACTTCTTCCGGGTAGCTTACAAAGGCTTCTACAGGGAAGCTTGCGAAGGCTTCCTCGTTTTTCCGAGTAGCTTGCTAAGACTTCATTTGAGGAGCCAGCAAAAGAATACTTCAGAAAACTTGCGAAGGCTTCGACTGGTAAGCTGGAAAAGGCTTTTCCTCGAGGAAATTGGGGAGACTTTGACAAAATTTCCTAGACTCATGTCAGAGCTGCAATTAATTTCAATCTAATTTATTTGATTTCCTTTTGATAACCTCCTTTAGACGGAACTTCCACGTTAAACCAAGAACCAGATTCTTTCACTCTTCCGAAGAAAAATAAGAACCATAACCGGCCCTGCAGCTCGTCAGCCAAACTTTTGTGCATTGACGATGGCGGCATCAAACCGTGTGTCCAAGCCGCAGTTGCATTTCTCTTTCGAATGCACTTTTTCCCTTCTTTCAGCCGTCCCTCCTTCCCCATCTCTGTCTAGGAATGACGGACAAATGAACGAACGGGCTGCATCCCATCCAGCATCCGCCTGGACCTGGACGTTTTGTTGCCGAGCGAAACCTCGTTAGCCTTTTTTTATCCTGCCGTTCGTCCGCCGGACCGATCCCTTTCCGTCCCCGGTTGCGTCCATCTTCCGTCCTTGTCCAGCCTGTCAATCTCTTGCCCTATGACGACGGTCACTGAGTGCATCCGGCGGGGCAGAGCAGCTTGGACGCGAATATGCGCGGCGCCATTCGCGGTTTTAGTTTCGGCCGAGTGAACATTCTTTTTTTTTTTGCTACGATGTGGATGTTGTTGTTTTAGGTATTCTAGGTATACCGGTGCAGTGGCTTCTATTTAATTTGCACTCTCGATGCATATAGGCCTTTTTTGAAATAGAAATCTTTGGAGTGGGCTGACCCCCGGTCCAGGCTGCAGTCCAGAGCAGTACATAGAGGATTTGAGCGGACTTTTTTCGTTCGCGGGCGAAGTTCTACCAACAAGGAAGAAGCAGAAGAAGTCGAAGTCTGCGGGAAATATCGATCCGCGAGCGGTCATTAGCGGATTTGGAGCTGGCTGTTGGGAAATCTTCGCGAGCCGAGCCGCCATTCGAGCCATCAGCATAATTGTGCTTCCACCTGATTGATCTCTAGGGTTGGGTTCAGTTTCCTTCCATTACTGGGAGGCTTCCTTTGCCGTCTTGCATTGGACAGAGATTATTACTGTGTGCCGTGATAAAAATGCATCCACGGGTGGTTGATATGGAGTGGGGGGCATTCGCGGTCACCAACGTTAATGATGCTTCTTCGATTACGGTTTTTTTTTTCTGCAAGGGCAGGCCTTTGTCCGAAGTGATACTTTGCAGTAACGAGTTGAACAAAGTAATGAACGCCGATGTGTTTGGTGAGTATGGCGAGGCTTGCTGGGCAAATCCTGTCTGGACGTAATTCAGGTGGAATAAAGTCGCAGGACGTAGGACAGAGGTCAACGACCGCATCCCTGACCAATGCAATATAGGGGTAGGATTTTATGCTGAGAGTATGCAGGATGCACTGAGCGAGCTTCACTAAGTTTCTACTATACGAAAAATTTCGGAAAGTTTCCTCCAGAAACTTGGAAGTCTTCTCCTTGTGGGCTTGTAATACTTCTTTCGAAGACTTCTTCAGGACAGCTTGGAAGGTTACTCTCAGGAGACTGTAAACACTTCTCTCGGAAGCTTGGAAAGCTTTCAACGAAATCTTGTGAAGCTTCTCCCAGAAGATTGGAAGAGCTTCCTCCAGAAGCTCGAAAGCGCCTTCCACAAAAGCTTGAAAGACCTTAACTTGGAAGCTTGAATAAGCTTTCGGAAGATTGAATGATCTTTGCTTCGGCAGCTTGCAAAAGCTTCTTTTTGGAAGTTTGAAAAAGCTTTCCTCGGAAGGATGAAAGAGATTTCATAGGAATGATGGAAGAGCTTCTTTCGATACCTTAAATGAGCTTTCCTTGAAAGCTTATAAAAGATTATCTCGGAAGCTTTGAAGAGCGTACATCGGATGCTTAGAAGGATTGCCCATGGAATTCAATAAAAGTTTCCCCGGGAGGCTTGCGAAGGCTTCCTTTTGGAGCAAACAAGGCTCTGGGAAGTTTCAGACAGGTTCCATCGAGAAGCTTGCGAGACTTTGAGGCTTTCTGCCAGGAATGCTTGAAAATGCTTCCACAAGAAGTTTGGAAAGAATTCCCTCAGAGAAACTTGGAGAAGGTTTCTCTGAGAAGCTTGGAAAGGTCTATTCCAAAGAAGCTTGGAGAGGCTGGAGAGACTTCCTGCTTGGAACGACTACTTCCAGGGATGCTTGAAAAAGCTTTCTCCAGGGATGCTAGGAAACGATTAAACCAGTGATGCTTGAGTAGGCATTCTCCAGGGAAGCTTGAAAAGGCTTACTACAAAAAAGCTAGGAAAGGATTCTCTGAGAAGTTTGGAAAGGTACCTTTGAGAAGTTTAGAGCGGCTTCCTCCAGAGAAGCTCGAAAGGCTTCTTCCAAGGAAGCTTGGAAAGGCCTTTTCCAGGAAAGTTTCGGAAGGCTACCTCCAAGGAAGCATGAAAAGACTTCTTCCAGGGCAGCTTGAGAAGGCTTCCTCCGGAGAACCTTTAAAAGGCTTCCTCCAGGGAAGCTTTAAAAGGCTTTCTCCAGGGAAGCTCTGAAATACTTCCTCCCGAGAATCTTGGGAAGGCTTCCTCCAGGGAAGCTAAGAAAAGCTTCCTCCAGGGAAAGTTGTTAAGGTTTCCTTGGAAGCGTGGAAAGGCTTCCTCTAGGGAAGATTGTAAAGGTATCCGCAAGGGAAGCTTGGAAAGGTTTTCTCCAGGGAAGTTAGAAAAGGCTTCCTTCAGGGAAACTTGACAAGCTTCTTCCAGGGAAGCTTTAATAGGCTTCCTCCACGCAAGCTAGAAAAGCATTCCTCCAGGGATACTTGGAAAGGATCCTTGAGAAGCTTAGAAAGGATCCTCTGAGAAGCTTAAAAAGGTTTTTCTTAGAAGCTTGGGAAGGCTTCTTCCAGAGAAGCATGGAAAAGTTTACTCTAGGGAAGCTCGTAAAGGCTTCCTACAGGGAAGATTGGATTAGATTGTCAGAATTTTATGGTAAATCCTTGTCAGGATTCTATGGAAAATCCTTATCAGGGGGGAGGCTTTTTCCAGAGAAGCATGAAAAGGTTTCCTCTAGGGAAGCTTGGAAAAGTTTCCTTCAGGGTTGTTTTCCAAACAACAAGTTATTTCCCAGGAAGCGTGGAAAGGCTTCCTCCAGGGAAGATTGTAAAGGTATCCTCAAGGGAAGCTTGAAAAGGTTTTCTCCAGGGAAGTTAGAAAAGGCTTCCTTCAGGGAAACTTGACAAACTTCTTCCAGCGATGCTTTAAGAGGCTTCCTCCACGCAAGCTAGGAAAGCCTTCCTCCAGGGATACTTGGAAAGGACCCTTGAGAAGCTTAGAAAGGATCCTCTGAGAAGCTTGAAAAGGTTTTTCTTAAAAGCTTGGGAAGGCTTCTTCCAGAGAAGCATGGAAAAGTTTACTCTATGGAAGCTCGTAAAGGCTTCCTCCAGGGAAAATTGGATTAGATTGTCAGAATTTTATGGTGAATCCTTGTCAGGATTCTATGGAAAATCCTTATCAGGAATCTGTGGAAAATCCTTGTCAGTATTCTGTGGAGAACCCTTGTCAGAATCCTGAGGAGAATCTTTATCAGTATTCTGTGAAAAAATCTTGTTCGGATTTTGTGGAGAATCCTTGTCAGGATTCTGTGCAAAATCCTTGTCAGGATTCTGTGGCAAATCCCGTTAGGATTCTGTGGAAAATCTCATCAAAATTCTGTGGAGAATTTCATCAGGATTCTGTGGACAATCAAGTCAGAATTCTGTGGATGATCAAGTTAGATTTCTGTTGAGAATCCATTCAGGATTCTGTGGAGAATCCTTTAAAAATTCTGTAGAGTATCCCTACAGGATTCTCTGGAGAATTCCTTCAGGATTCTGTGGAGAATCCCGTCAGGAATCTGTGGAGAATTGCGTCAGAAGTTTGTTAGGAATCCCGTCAGGATTCTATGGAGAATCCCGTAAGGATTCTGTGGAAAATTCCGTCAGAACTCTGTTGAGAATCCCGTCAGAATTTTGCGGAGAATACCGTCAAGGTTCTGTGAAGAATCTCTTCAGAATTCTGTGAAGAATCTCGTCACAATTCTGTGGAAAATCCCAGAGATGCTTGGAAAAGTAGAATTTAGTTACAAAAAAAAAGTCTTGAAAACATGAGAAAACTGGATCGTTTCGGTTCAAAAACTTTCTTTCACCTGTAGCCGTTACAAAAACCCATCGTCTTGAATCGGTTCCGCTCGTCAACCGGACTTCTTTTGACTAATTCCAAGACAGCACTAATCAACCGTGTCCTAGGAATCGCCTTACAGAGTGTGCCCGACCCATCTCCGGCACCCATTAGCAGGCAAAAGCAGCAAACTCTAACGGCGCAAAATGACTTGCGGAAAAGTTTCCCACCCGCCTCGCTCGTCTCCCATTCCTGGTCTGCAACATCTAGGCTGAGACGCGACGCAAGTAACAGTCGGCCATTCTTCTTCGGTGTCGAAATTAATGACATTCACGCCCGGTTCGCCCGGCTTTTTTAATCCTTCCGACTGTTTCACACATTCCTTCAGCGAGCGAGCGACCGGCCGACAACGACTGTGACGATGATGTGCATTAGGGTGCATGAAGTTCTCAAAATCATGAACTTTTATGGGATCTGAATACTGAAGATCGTTAGAAAAGAGAAACTTTAACGATTTGACCATAGTTTTATGAATACTCAACCGATAACGAAGCTTTTTGCATGCTTTTTAAGATTATTTGTTTATTTTCAAACAGCGTGGATAAAATATACTGTTAGAAATCGTTTTGACATAGTTATTTTAAAAAGAAGCTACCCAGAAACAAGATTTTTTGTCAATAAAAATAAAAAAAATACAATTTTTTTAAGTTTTTGGCCGAAATTACATTCCTAGTATTGAGCTAAACATTAAAATGCATCCTATTGTAGCTACAAGTAGTATACAGGGTGATTACTATTTCCTGTCAGTAAAATAAGTAATCATAGAAAAAAGATGGTTATATGAATTTTAATTACCAGTGCATATTCAGTTTTGTACATCTATAACATTTGTCTTCACTATACATGTTGTATTAAAAATGAGCATCTCTAGTAAACACAATATGATATCTTTTATTAGCTGGTCCAAATGAATTTATCTCTGTACGAAACAGTTTACGTCGATAGGTACGGCAGAGCGGTTGTCTGTGCGTACGAATAAATGGTAGATGTTAATCGTTCGTGTTTTGCAAAGCGATGTCCGAAAACGATTACCCTGGTTTATTGGTTATTTTCCTTGAATCCGACAAATTGGGGGCTCGTCCGGGAAAACCAATAGCTAAGGTCTTCGGCGAAGTTAGCTTGTGATCACGATACGACAAAGAGAATTGAAAAGTTAGTGTGATGGATGCAGCAAACATTGATTGGTTTGGAACTAGTGTGCCATGGGCTCCACACGACTATACTCATTTATCAAATATCATGGTTGATCAGTTGATTCGTAATAATGCTGAAATTATTAGAGCAGCAAGTGAAATAAGTAGAATGCGAGATGAACTGTGGAATCTACAGTGTGAAGATGTTGCACTACAGGCAAAACTAAATGGTTACCTTGTGCAAGAATATCACAAAAGCAAACTCCATAATATCAGTGATGGTGATAACATTAAATGCAACACGCATCTCATCAGTGATGTCCATGGCATCCAAGAGATAGGAATTGAAACATCTGGAGAAAATGGAAGTATTTTTGACGATTTGATGCTAGTTGATGATGATTTGAAGGCGAAGTATAATAGTGAATTGGAATCGTTTGCGACAAAACAAAATAGCAAACCCAAATCAGAAGAAAAGCCTAACCGCGAACGTTTACGGAAGAATTCAAGTGTGCCGAGAAAACGAAGCTACATTGATAGAAGTGCACATCGAGCTAAGGTGTTCTACAGCTTTGCGCAGCTGGTTCTCAGGAAATCCAACATACGGTATTTATACAAGGATGGTCGTGATCATGACGGCGACGACGATGATGATGATGACGACCGAGAAAACGATTCACCATTCGAGCCGAATGGCGGTCAGGTTGGCCGAATGTTGTATTAAAAATGAGCATCTCTAGTAAACACAATATGATATCTTTTATTAGCTGGTCCAAATGAATTTATCTCTGTACGAAACAGTTTACGTCGATAGGTACGGCAGAGCGGTTGTCTGTGCGTACGAATAAATGGTAGATGTTAATCGTTCGTGTTTTGCAAAGCGATGTCCGAAAACGATTACCCTGGTTTATTGGTTATTTTCCTTGAATCCGACATACATAGATAACATATTTATTTTTTTACCTTAATTTCCAGCCACATTCGTCGTTTCAGAAGCATTACACTTAACACGCACGTTTTTCAAAAGCATATATTTTAATCAGAAAAGACATATTTTTTTCGCTAAAATTTTCCATAATCAGTCTTATTCTGTTACCTAGTAAGTCTAAAAGATTGTGCTAACATGCTGCTTCAATCAGGTAAATTTTTCAGTGGAGTTTAGTCAAAAATACATATCTGTGGAAAACGTGCGTGCCAGGTGTAATGCCTTTAAAACAAAACATATGACTAAAAACTATGGTAAATGAAAAAAGATTGAATCTTTACTTTGTCAAAACAAACTTCATTGATGTACAAAACAGGATGTACACTGGAAATTAAAACTCATACATACATCTTTTATTTACGATCATTTACTTTACTGATAGGAATTAGTAATCACCCTGTATTATTTATTGATGGCAAAAATATTTTTGTTCAGAAAAAAAATGATGGCTTCAAGATTTTTTGTAAAATAAGCCGCACCCTAACGTGCATTCATCATGGTGTTGTTGCAATTCAGCACTACGGACATCATCGTCTCGTCGTCAGTCAAGACGGATAGATTTCACCGCTTGGTTGGTTGGTTGCCTTTCGTCGTAGCCTTCAGTCCTGGGGACTGCCGGGCTTGCAATTGTTATCTACCGTCGTCGTCGTCTAGCTTGTGCCCCGAAAAGAGGCCCCACGGAATTTTTTCCTCATTTTTCGGATGATGCAGTTTGCTTATGTAATAATGCAAACTGCACTTTCCGTCTCTCCCTCGTCGTCGTCCCGCTCTTAGGCTTTAACTGTGCAAATCTGCTTCATGGGCGTAACCAGTTTTTGTTTGCTTAGTTTGTTACGAAACTTAATCTATTACATTTACATTATTCAAAAATTACAGTTTGAATTTTTCAAAATTTTTGGTGTTTTTACAAAAAATTTGACTTTTTCAAGAAATTATTCAACTTTTTTCAAAAATCTGAAACGGGTCTTGCTATGAAACTTTCAAAATTTATTTGGACTTTTTATCAAAATAAATCCAATCAAAAAGTATGGACGATAGGATGATCAAGAAACTTCTGAATTCCGATATGCATTTCTTCAAACGGGTTCAAAAAATCCTTCAAAAACCACTCCAGCAATTATGGTTGACATTTTCAAGATTTTCTTCAGTAATTTCATATTTTGGTTTTGATCGAACTTCTCTGATAATTGCCCAGAAAAAATCTAATAATTTTTTCCAAGTCACTTTTGTGCAATTTTTCCAAAAAAATCAGAAGAAAACATGTATAGACTCCTCTAAACATTCATTTAGGAATGTCCAGGGAAGTCAAGGAAATTTCCATTAGGAAAAGATCTGGGACCGACCGAAAATTGAACCCAAACACATTCAGCATGGCTTTGATTTGTAAACACGGACTCTAACTACTCGGCTAAGGAAGCCCCCCCCCCATTTCGAAGTTTTCCTTGTGAAAATAACTGGAAATAGTAACGTTGGAATGCTCAAGGAGTTTCTGGAGTGAATTCCGTAAAAAATAATTCAAACATCTCATGGAAAAGCACTTTTTCTGGGCGAATTCCTTAGAAAATTGGTGGAGGAATCTCTGAACAGAACTATAACGAAATTATCTTTAAGTACTCTAATATAAAACTCTGGATAAATCCCAAGAAGAATCCCTGAAGCTTCTGGAAGCCCTAACTACGTCCATGCTCAGCTTTCTTTCGGGAACCAATGCACCACCATCGACCAGACTGCAACTGCACCTTCTGCCAAGCAAAGTCAGTGTATCAAAACTTTTATTTTAATTTTTAATTTTTTTGTGCACGTTCCCCAAAAACAAACCTATTTGGTTGGATGACGACGATACGGAACACCAGACGACGGGAAGGGGGGCACCACACATTATCCGCCAGTCATATGAATCATAATTCTCGCTGAAAGGCTGCCAGTCTTTCCGAGCAGCCCATCCGGAAAATCCTTCCAAATCATAAGCTTCGTCAGCCGGTTTCAGTGTCTTTTTTTTTCGTGTGCCTTCTGAGTAAGAGTGAGCGAGAGGTAGGGCGAAAATGATTTTCCACACGGAAAACAAATCCTTCCCGGTCCTGCCCAAAGGGCAGGGGGAGGTCTTTTCTAACGCGCGGGAATGATTGTATGGAAAACTCCTTAAATTTTTCATTATGAGCCTCGTCTCGGACCGGAGTCAACTGCCTGACGTCGCCGGCATCATCCACGGCTGGAGAATACGGGCAGAAGGAAGGAATCAAATAAAAATCCTTATCAACGTTCTCCCGAAAAGTTTTCCACTCCCAGAAGTGGGGAGTGGGGGGAGGCAAAGAACCTTGCTGCACCAGTTGTGGTCGTCGTTGCTGCTGCAGTCGGAAGGAAAAACGCATAGAGAAATCTCACTTTATGCAACCATCCATCCGTCGTCTGCTGCAACCAGACCAGCTAGCAGCTGCTGCACTCATTATTGCTTAATATGTGATTTTTTTAGCCAAATGAAAACAAAAATGCACTTTTGCACAGACTCCCCCTCCCCGTTTGGGTTGCCGGTTTGGTTGCAAATTGCTACCATGTTTCCGTTAGTCCTTGGTTGGTTGGTTTAGTAAACTTCCTTCGACAGGACTGGGGCGAGGAAACAGTGGAAGGGTGGAGGATGCAGTTTGCAACGATGCACTTTTCGGGAATTGATGAATTTTTCCCCAACTAGCTCTCCGTTGATTGAGGTCGAATCCGGCTGGTGCAGTTTGGAAGATTTTACTATCCAACCGAAGGGAAATCTACTCATACAATTGCCATTTGTTGAATCCAACGTTGGATGAGCGAGCGTACCAGTCGACCTAATCTTCCACGACTCGAGTTATCGATGATAAACTAGGAAGCGCGTGGAGTCAACCTGGGTTAGCTTTTCACAGTTTGTTGATTGCAGAGCCACAGGTAGTGGTTTGTAGAATCGGAACGAATGAGTATGGGTTCAGTTATGTTCAGTTATGAGCACTCTTATTGCCAATTTCATCGTAGAACTCGGTCACGAACTTTAACCGGAATCGAAAAATATTCAGCCTAGCAACGCTTAAAACCTTGGACAGAAGTTGCTTGGAGCTGTAAACAAAATCTCTAGAACCGTTGTAATAACAATTTCCTTCAAACATGAGCCACATCTACTCAGACTTCACAGAAAATTACTTACGACAAATGCTACTGAAGAAATCCTTAGAATTTTTTGAACTACGATTTACTTCCACTTAAAAGCTTAACCTTCCAGGTTTTGGCGCGGTTTGGAATATTTAAGATTTTTGAGGCTCCATTTTACAAAAATCTGGAAGATCCAAACAGAACTTGGTAATGAATTTGCTAGGTTCTCCATATACGACATAGGAGATCCAGACTTTTCCAGACAACATTATCAAAATCTTCCAGATTGTTAAAAAATGACTTGGCGTCCCTGAGGTCCGAAAGGACCTGAGTGGTCAGTCACTCATTATTGTGTGAGAAAAGTCACATACCTGAAAAAAAAAACAAGAAGATTGAGCTGGCGGATGCCTAGTTTTTGTAGAAAAACTAATATATCCGGTGATCCTTCCTGGGTTATTTCAATTGAAACAAAGTAATAAATAAGCCATTCACTCATTGTTGTGGGATATGGGTCACATGCTAACAAGTAAGATTGAGCCGTCGAATGTCTCGTTTGGTAGAAAAATAAACCACTACGGGTATCTCCAGTGATCATTCCTGAGTGATTTTATTGACCATAAAAAAACAGAGTATGAAAGCCAGTTGTATGAAAAAGCAGGGATAATCAGTCGTCAAATGACTAGTTGTGGTACAAAAACTGAAATGATTTCAATACGGGCATCTCCGGTAGTCATTCCTGGGTTTCGGTGGTCAAAAAGAACCAAAGTAGTCACCCATTTATAACTGAACTTGAAGAGTCACAGGAATTCAAAATCGTAAAGATTGAGCCGTTGCATGCCCGGTTTTTGTACTGCAACATAATGGTCCCATGAAATGAGTTTTCCAGTGGTCATTCCAGTGCTCAAAAAAGACCAGTAAATGTAGGTTTTGTATGTCAAAATATCCTAATAACGTACTTTTCGGATGTTCCGGGTTTTCGGAACCGGATATGAATGCGGACATGATTTGAGAATCTCTACCCACAGTCCATAGGTATTAACCATATAATGACGGTTCAGATTACTTGTTTGGTTACGAAACTACAGGTCGTCTAAGGGTCTGTAAAGGGACTTTTTTTTTCAATTCAGATGTAGCTGGTTCCCGGTGGCCAGAGTGACTAACTCCGGATCTCTTAGAGGTTTTCTGAAACTACACATGTGTGCCTTTCATTTTAGACGAATTCTATCCAGAATAAGTCCATAGTTTTAAAAATCAAAAATTTTCGATTTGGATTAGATTTCACACAATGTTTTAAATATGGTAGAATAAGTGATGAATCATAAGCTTTCGATTGATGTAAAAAAGTTCTCAATTTTTCAATTATTTTGTTTGATAAAAAAGTTTCTCTTAGTAATTATACCATAGGAACATTAGGTGTACTATAAGTTCAAGGGAGCCTAAATTTTAAGCAAAACTATTTAGGAAAGCTGTTTGATACGACCGGTTTGGATTGTTTATAAAACCTTCTTTTGTGGCTTTTTCGGTCAAACGTAGTGAAAGCGGGGTAGTTATTTAACTTCCAACGTTTCGGCTCGTGGTTGGAGCCTTCCAAACTTCTTATCCCGCTTTAGCTACTTACTGTGTTGAAATTTCCGCATATCGTTTCGTTTCGTATCGCCATGGAAAATACTCATATCGCATACCCTTAGATATTCAAGGAAAAACTAATTACATATGAATTTGTGTTTGAATCAGTTTACTTTAAATCACTTATTATGCCAAACGGCCATAATGCCAAATGACCATTATGCCAAACGACCTTAGGCCAAATGATCTTTATGCTAAACGGTCTTTTGTCAAACGGGGTACTATCTTTTGGGTGGTAGGTCATTTGGCATAGAATCGTTTGACATAAAGTCGATTGGCATAATGGTCTTTGGCATAACATTCGTTTGTAATAATGAGTCTGAAAGCAGCCATCAACAATGCAACTGAGAACGAGGGACGTAGTCGACGGAACGATTGGATCGACGAGGAAAGATTCTGGAGAAGAAGAATGCAGCGCGGTCGGTCATGCTGCAGCAAGGGACCCGACAAAACATGGAACGTTATAGATGGAAACCGCAACATCAGACCCGCCTCTTTCGGGAGAAAAAATGCTGCCTGGAGGAGATCTATGAGCCTTCGCTGAACTATCAACTGCGAACTTTCTTTGCCAATTTAATATTTCAAAATATGTATATCACAACAAGCTCAAAATACTCTCTGTTCTGAGATGTAGAGAAAAATATTATTCCGAAATCATCTTCCACCAGAGCAGTCACGAGATTTAATAAGTTATGCTCTCTAATGTAACACCTTTTTTTGACATCCATGGCTAGGCAAATTTATGAACGAACACCACCACCAATACCACCAATATTTTTTTATATGGGCTCGTTAGTGTTGATCACGATAAAAATATTCAAAATATACCGATATTCAATGAAAAAAGTTTATATATTTTCAAAGGTGTAATATGTTGTTTTAAATCTGCTCATTCTAAATCACTCATTATGCTGAAAGGCTTTTAGCCAATCGACTTTATGCCAAACGGGGTACAATCTAAAAAAAAAAAAACAACTGATGAAATTTGTAGAAGACACTCTTTTTAACGAAAGATCATACTCTTATGTGTTTGAAAAATCATTAATTCCACTTCTCTCTTTTTTATACCTCTCTGAGCATGCTAACCCGACTAGAGGCTTGTAACAAAAATATAATAAAATTTTATCAGAATATGATATGCATATCATATTATGATATATTTTTGTTAGGCTCCGTTATCCATAGAACATAATAAAACAGAAATATAACATAATGTGTTTTATTTCCCTTTAAGATATTTTTTTGTTCATTTTTAACAACTTTATAACAAAATAAATAGATAGTTATGCATTTCAATAATATACAATATTATCGTATATCGAACAGTTTTATAATTTTGATACTTTGTATCAAACATTATAACTTGGTTTGATATGTTTTTGATAGAATTAAAACACATTTTGTTATGTTTATGTTACTATTCATACACTTTTTGTTATATTTTAGTTATTTTTACAACATCCTGCATCAAGTTTGTAACAACCTATGTTCGAAAAAAACTTATAACATAATAACATATGCTGATATAATTTTGTTATGTACCCTTAGTCGGGAATTTTCAAAACATGTAAGGCAAAACTTGCTGATTGTCATAAACAAAATGTTGGTGTAACAATTCAGTTATTTTTTGTATCTTATGAGAGTAATGAAACATGAACCAGTGACTGAGAGTTTCCTAAAAGGTAACGGAGAGTTGAATACTTTGTTTTCATAGATATGTTTTGAAAGTCAAACTATATGCTTAAACTAGAATACTTAGAAATCGTAAAAAAATGATGACTTTCTTAAAGGGAAGCTTTAGGATTAGGCAGCTGATGATGTTATGCTAATTTCTTCTGAATTTTTGGGAAAATATCACCTTACATTATGTTGCAATGAACTAGAAGCAGTTACATTTTATGGATCTCCATATATTTCTTTTGAGTTCAAGAAACGGATGTTAAAAACTACACTTTTTTATATTAAATTTACGGGAGGGGTCATTAGAGTATGTTTAAAACTATAAATTAAACTTTAGCACTTCACTTTTTGCAAAAATATGTTAAAAAGTTTTCAGGTCCGGCAATCATTATTCCAAAATAACATGTGGTTTAAAATGAAACATTAACAAATCTTTATGAGATTTAGATAGCAGGAAGTGGACCAAAACTGTATCGATGGTCGCAGTGGGGTGTTGGCCATTAAGCCAAATGCCGTTAGGCCGAAAGGGTCGTTAGACTGAAAGGGTCATTAGGCCGAAACAACATTTGATCATTTACAACTATTTGAAAAAGCAATCAAATTCATCATTGTTTTTTCATTCTCTTAATCCAAATTTTTTCTTCCTAGTTAGTTATATTTCGCAGCGGATATTGTGGGCTTCTAGGATAACGACCTATCCCTGGTAATTACTAATTCGACCTCACGGTTCATTAGAACTATCGGCTGTTTTCTGCCTAATGACCCTTTCGGTCTTACGGTATTAGACTCAATGGGATAGAACCGATTTAAAATGAAATAGTAACGGAAAATTATACGATTTAAAAAGCAGGGAGTGGACCAAAACTGTATCGATGGTCGTAGTTTAGTGAAATTTAATTCAGAAGCCAGTAATGAACGCAAGTTGAACGAACATTTGTAAAAATAAATTACTTATCAGTGGATCATTTTAATAACGATCGATTATCGTAATTTGAAGAGATATGTTGAAAAGTTTTGTTGACTATAGAAGGTAAATGAAAATACTGGAAAGGTTATTTGCGATCTCCAGAAAACGTACTTAAAGCATTCATAATAACAAGATACTTGCACTATTTTCTATAGTATTTGAACTTACCTGTTTGATAATACATCTGTATCAAATTAGCATCAAACGGATAAGAACTGATGGAGTTCTTCACTTATCTTTACAAGACCGAAATTGTCCAGTTTACGAACACCGACGATATTAGTTTTGTAATACAAAAATGTTAACATTTTCGTCATAAATAAAGTACTCCCCCATAATTTTATATTTTGCTAAATTTTTGGCACATTAATAATTAGATATAGATCAGAATCTCAACACAGTATAGCAGTGCTGGGAATGGTAATAGTACCGTTTTGTCTCAAATTCCGAACAGACTCATATTCCGAACACTCGGTTTTTGTATGACGATTAGGTTGAAATGTTTCGCTGAAATATGTCACCAAATAATAAGGAAATGGCAGTCAATTGCAATTCAATTTGGAAGTTTCCAATATATTTTTTACCGCGAGAGTAGTGATGATTCTCTAGTTTGAGACCAGTAGAACAAGCTCAGATAAATTTATTTGCGAAATTATTCATTTGAATGTGATTTATTCGTGCTGTTCGGAATTTGAATCAAGGTGTTCGGAATATGAGACAGAATAAGCACAGTGTTCGGCATTTGAATCAAACTGTTGTTCCATACTTTTACGTTAAATCAATACTAAAATTAATTAAACCAACATTATTATTGGTACACCCAACAGCTTACAGTTAGGCTTTGCAAAGAAATTAAAATTTACACAAATATCATCCAATTCATGCTAACCAGATGCATTTGAAGTCACGGTTGGCCTTAAGTGTTCGGAATATGAGTCAAAACGGTAGTAGGCTTGACTTTTCGCGAATATCACGTGGCTCTCCCAGTACAGTAGTTCAAAAACGTGAATCTCATCAAGTAGCCTCTGTTGGGTGCACGAATTTTCTAAATCATGAGTGTCATTGAAGGCTCAAAATGCGGGAAATGTAGCGGGAAATAGAACATTTTTCTACAGTAATTTCGGGTTGCCCTTAGCAACGGGTGTTTTGCAATTTTCAAGGCATTTGCCTACAGCAGCGATGGGCGTGAGTTTCACTGGCTTCGCTGACTGTGATTGGCTTTGTTTGACTACTGTAGAGTGAGTTTCAGATTTTTTCCCAACCCTGCAGTATAGTAGTTATATATAATTAAAAAAATATAAGTTCTTCAGAATTTTTAAATGCGGTCGCTCATTAATCACAATCAGATAATGGTCTAAGATGGAGTCTATCTAAACTGTCTGTATGTGCTGCTGGGAATCTTGAACATTCTAAGCTGAGTTTGCGTAAAAAAACGGACGAAATTCACACCGTGTTCATCCAAACTGCAGCATTAATTATCTTTCTAACCAAAAACATAAAAATTACTCCGTTTGACGGTATTACCTTTTCTCGCCAAACATTATTTTATTTTTATTTTACTGATCCACCGTCTTCGACAATAAGTCGTACAGACTGTAAAAAAAACTTAAAACTATAATTCTTCATTACGTTTTACAAACTTTTCAGATTACCAACAATATTCTTCATTAACACACCAGCATTATACATACAAACTCGAAACGTTGAATCTAACAACATGAATAATAACAACAACAATAAGAAGAATACATTTACGAAATGATCATCATTCAATAAAAATAATAAATGGATGAGAAACGTTGAGCACGATCGCTTCTGAAGCATCTCTCAAACACTTTCGACAAGTCAATTTTCTTCCAGTCAATCTTTCGTCTTCAACACCCATCCAGCAGCGATTTTTTGTCGTCATTCTGACATAAAAAAAAGGTTCCTGAACTCGCAGTGAAACCGGAACCAACAGCCTTCTCTTCCTTATTTGCCTTCAACTTACGTGTCAATGTTTCCAAACAGATTGACAAAAAATCTTGTCCCAAGGAAACGACGATTGCTCTTTACACTTCTACGAGGGTTAATTACAACATTTTTTCCATTGTTTAAAAATCGCTCATGTCCTTTGGGGTTCGTCTTAAGGGCAAGGCGGAATGTTTTTTTCTTTCTACAACAACGGAAGAGTGACTTTCTTCTAGGCAGCTACCAATTGGCTTTGTTCCGTTGCAAGGTGTTTCGATTTCTTTCTTCAATTAGGAATCGAAACGACTTAAGGTTGCCTATTTACCTTTTTCTCGCAAAGAAGTGTTACGTAATTGTCTAATAGTCTCAAATCATGTTTTTATTTCATGTTATAGAGTGTGCTCTTGCAAGCACCTGGGAAAATTCTCCCGCATAAAATAAATTTCAATTTAAAAAAATGGGTCGAAATTTAAACATTTTTGAAAAATTTTGACGTTTATTTCGTCGAGAAAAACACCTGAGGGATTTTACTTTTGACACCAAATCTTCCTATCTAACGTTTCAAAAGGCACACGGAAAACAAAATTCACTCAAAATTTGAGATTAAAACTAGGGATGTCGCCAAATCTCAAATATCAGAAAACATGTTTTTTTGGACTAAAACCAATATAAAACATTTGAAAATTGAGGTCTTAGCTTAAGTGGCACAACTTTAGGATCCTATTCTCACATGATCCAAGAAGGACACATGCGAAACACTTCACCTTGTGGGTGAATTCATCAGGACTCGTCGGAGAAGTGCAATGATTGGAACCGGTCAACCGGTGTAGTTTCCTCAGAAGGAAGCAGCAGTTCTGTTTAAAGGGCCTGACCACTGTGACATATTCATTCATCCGAAGAACCCAACGAACGGAGCTCGAATTGTCCCGTCCGTCGCGGTAGGAGGCACCTATTTACGTCCAAATTGCCTTATAATGACAGTGCACCAAACGGAGTCAAGGTGTGAAATTTCATTCATGCAACCGTCACACCGGGATACGACGTCTAGTAAAGTTTGAAAATCAAAGATGTGACTCGTTCGTCGAAAACGGTTGCTCCCGATTCTAGGATAACATATGTTCCGGCAGCCAGCTTTTGCTACTCCTGAATAATTGGATCGATCCGGAGTCGCGCGTATCCTTGTTTGGGAAATCCCTCATATCGTTTCTTCGACACGATTTTTTTTCCTTCTGGAACGAGGATGTTTTCGGTGGTTGCATCCCAGAAAAAGGACCGATCCGCCCGCATGTTGCGTATTTTTTCCATCGCCTTTTCAATCAAAAGATCCAGCTTCCTTATTATGATCGGGAAACGGCACGGCAGGACACGGTGGCGGATCTTCTGTGTGTTGTGTTTGGATTGTCAGATGATATATGGATAGCTCGTGCCCGGAAAGCTGGATGCGCAGACTAGGGTGCGGCTTGTTATTCCGAAAGTTCTCAAAACTAAAGGTTTGTGATCTTTTATGAATTAATATCACATCAAATAAGAATCCTCAAAGTTTGAATCAAAAATATCAGGATAGGATCGAGAATCGCTTAATGGGATGTCTGAAATGTAACAGGGACATGATCAGAATCAAAATCTGCGTGAGTAATCAGTTGGATTCAAAGGTGACTAGAGTCGGTTAAGACCAAATCAATTGTAAAAGGGTTTCTAGAAGAGGAAAAATAAGTTGGGCTATCAGGGTTTCGAAATGAGAAATATCCCGAAGAGCGCTTATCAAATAATATTCTGCCGTCGGAATTACTTTGCGAACTATTCAATTAAAGTCATCTATGATCATTTTTTTTGACTTATTGCGAGACAACTTTTACAAGTCAGTTTGAAGCAAATTAACTTGCGGCACAGTGCATTGAAAAGGCAAAAAAGTAGCTATGAAAGCATATTTACCGAGCTGTGTTTGAACAGAAACTCCCAAAGTTCCAAAAATTTTGGTTTCAAATGACGAAAAATGTTGATGTTTTACACGCCTGTGAATGATGATAGCAACTCCTCCAAATGCTCCATCTAGTTTGGATCTTTTTTAAGTTTGAATCTAGGTTTTATATATATAAGCTTCAGTAATAACTGCAATATGTATGTTATTAGCAGTTTCAAAAATAAGCCGCACCCTAATGCGCACATTTCGATCCGATGCCGATGAGCAGGATGATTTCACATAAATGGTAGCAGAAATGAGCAAACCGTGGAAACCGATATGTGCCATATTGTGCCAGTTTCGTGAGGATCGATCCGCGCCCCCTCCTCCATCAAATAGTGACGATGCATTCGATCGATTTCATCGCAATGTGCATAATTCCCAACTGCATTTCAAAACATACGTCAGGGCTCCACCAACCACCAAATGAAGCAATTAACGATCATAAAAGGGCGCTCGTAAACGGCGTAAAATTCGTGTCCCTCTTGGCTCTTGAGAAAAAACGCAGCGCACACGTTCCTTGAGCAATCAAGGATCGGGACGCCTCCATCTGGAAGACGCGATCCCGAGCAGGGAATAGACTGACTGTAATTGATTTCTCTCAGAGTTGAAACCCAGCAAACCGCGCCATTCGGTGGGCCCTTTCTTCCCAAAATGTGAAGGAAATTGATGATCGGCGTAACATGTGGTGGGCCTTTCCTAAACAGTACGGATGAATGAAGAACGCGAATCAAACGCACGAGCCGATCGAGTACTCTTGAAAGTTACTTCAGGTGAAACACATGTGAAGTATGAGGGTTTCGAGAACAAACTTGAGGGTTAAAGTTTTGAAGTAGGGATGGAGGGTGGAAACAGTTTAAAAAAATATCTACTTGTGATAAAACTTTATATTATCTCTGAAATCTAGGACGGTAATTTTTGTGAAGCTCTGGAGCTCTGAAATTCTTGCAGAGAAGCTCTGGAATTCTTCCAGAGAAGCTCTGGAATACTTACAGAGAAGCTCTGGAATGGTTCCAGAGAAGCTCTGGATTGCTTCCAGAGAAACTTTGGAATGTTTCTAAAGAAGCTCTGAAATGCTTCCAGAGAAGCTCTGGAATGTTTCCAGAGAAGCTCTGTTTTGCTTCCAGAAAAGCTCTGGAATGCTTCCAGAGAAGCTCTGGAATGCTTCCAGAGAAGCTCTGGATTGCTTCCAGAGAAACTTTGGAATGTTTCTAAAGAAGAACTGAAATGCTTCCAGAGAAGCTCTAGAATGTTTCCAGAGAAGCTCTGGAATGTTTCCAGAGAAGCTCTGGAATGCTTCCAGAGAAGCTCTGGAATGCTTCCAGAGAAGCTCTGGAATGCTTCCAGAGAAGCTCTGGAATTCTTCCAGAAAAGCTCTGGAACGCTTCCAGAGAAGTTCCGGGATGCTTCCAGAGAAGCTCTGGAATGTTTCCAAAGAAGCTCTGGAATGCTTCCAGAGAATCTCTGGAATGCTTCCAGAGAATCTCTGGAATGCTTCCAGAGAAGCTCTGGAAGTCTTACAGAGATGCTCTGGAATTCTTCCAGAAAAGCTCTGGAATGCTTCCAGAGAAGCTCCGGAATGCTTTCAGAGAAGCTCTGGAATGCTTCCAGAGAAGCCCTGGATTGCTTCCACAGAAGCTCTGGAATGCTTCCAGAGAAGCTCTGGAATGCTTCCAGAAAAGCTCTGGAATGCTTCCAGAAAAGCTCTAGAATGCTTCCAGAGAAGCTCTGGACTGTTTTCAGAGAAGCTCTGAAATGCTTCCAGAGAAGCTCTGGAATGCTTCCAGCGAAGCTCTGGAATGCTTCCAGAGAAGCTCTGGAATGCTTCCCGAGAAGCTCTGAAATGTTTCCAGAGAAACTCTGGAATGCTTCCAGAGAATCTCTGGAATGCTACCAGAGAATCTCTGGAATGCTACCAGAGAATCTCTGGAATGCTTCCAGGGAAGTTCTGGAATGCTTCCAGAGAAGCTCTGAAATATTTACAGAGAAGAATCTAGAATGCTTCCACAGAAGCTCTGGAATGCTTTCAGAGATGCTCTAGAATGCTTCCAAAGAAGCTCTGGAATGTTTTCAGGGAAGCTCTTCTGGAATGCCTCAGGAAATGCTCTTCAGGAATGCTTCCAGAGAAGCTGGAAGCCTGAAATGCTTCCAGAGAAACTCTGAAAGCTCTGAAATGATTACAAAGAAGCTCAGGAATGCTTCCAGAGAAGCTCTGGAATGCTTTTGGAGAAGCTCTGGAATGCTTTTGGAGATGCTCTGGAATGCTTTAAGAGAAGCTCTGGAATTCTCCCATAGAAGCTCTAAAATGCTTCCAGAGAAGCTCTGGAATGCTTCCAGAAAAGCTCTGGAATGCTTCCAGAGAAGCTCTGGAATGCTTCCAGAAAAGCTCTGGAATGCTTCCAGAGAAGCTCTGGAATGCTTCCAGAAAAGCTCTGGAATGCTTCCAGAAAAGCTCTGGAATGCTTCCAGAAAAGCTCTGGAATGCTTCCAGAGAAGCTCTGGAATGCTTCCAGAAAAGCTTTAGATTGCTTCCAGAGCAGCTCTGGAATGCTTCCAGAGCAGCTCTAGAATGCTTCCAGAGCAGCTTTAAATTTCGAAGATCTGGAAAATCTACATAAAAACTCCGGGAGAAATTATTGTATAATTTCCTAATAAAAAACTAAACATTTTTTTTTCAAAAACTTGAAGAAAAAAGAACTTCTGTAAGAAGTTCTGGAAGATTTACTGGAGTACTAGCTAGAGGAAGTCTTTGAAGAAATATTGTAATCCGTTGGCTGCAGGAAAAAAATTCTAGATGAATTTCTTCAAGCATTGCTTGAAAATCGATAGAGAATTCCGGACAAATCACTGAGATAATTTTTGAAGGAATTTCTAGAAGAATTCCTGGAGAGATCTCATAAGGACTCCCTGAACATATTAATGAAAATGTTCTTGAAGCTCCACTTAACTCCATTGGTGTTGATAATTCTGAGATGCGATAGGACAAATATGTTTTCACTTTTTGATTGGCGTAGGTTTAAGCGCCATCGCTAGTCATGGGATTTTTTATCAGAAACTCAATCGAAATTTCATAATTCCGATTCCGATAATGCCCATAAAAAATATCCCGGGAATCTATAGAATGTTATCTTGTTGTAGGTTTTTAAGGGACGAACCAGTTAGGAGCTCAAAGTCTCTATAATAAAGTAAAAGAAGAGAAGAAGTAGTTTTTGCATCGTGAACTAAGCTTGAAATATCAGTTGAGGTTCCTGTAGGAGTTTTTGGCAAATTTCTTAAGTAACATCTGTAAGATTCGGTAAGATTTTACCGTTAAGAAATTTCTGTAAGAAATGTCAAGAGAATCTTTAGAGGAAGTTTTCGTAATCATTTCTGTTAAATTTACTGGTGCCATCATCGTTGGACTGAAGAATTTTGTGTTTATCTCTGGAGAAATTGCTAGGAATCTCTGAAAACACTCAAATAGTTCTTGAAATCCTTCGTCGAGAATTCTATGAAGGAATTCTTGAGCAAGGAGAAGTCATTCATTGAAAAAAAAATGGAAGAAAGCGACTCTAGAGTCCTTTCATTAAACATCGAGACTTCTTCGAGACTTAATTTCAAACAACGAAGTACAAGACTTATTACCGGTCCTGAGATCAGTGTTCAAATCCTGGTGCCTTATGTATAATTCAGATTTAAAGTCTTTAGTTACAGAATTATCAAGTTTTCTAGAAAAAAAATCCAGAAAAGCTTCAAAATGGTATAGAGAGAAGCTTTCAATCTGATCGGATAGCTTATTTTAGCTTTCAATTGAAACATCATCTACCAAATCCCTTCTCAGAGTCATTGTTGCAGCACCTAGAATCAACCAACCTATTAGAAGTAATATTTAAAATTAGTTCTTTGTTTCCACTATTGCCTAGCATCAGACGACAAATGGGGGGGGGGGCTTGATCGGTTTGCCAAAGCCTTACGAGCAAAAACCTTATTGAATAAAAGCACTCCCGCCCCCTTCATATCATCATTTACGGCTGGCTACCGTTCAAAGGACGGACAACCGTTCGACAAAAACGACGAACAGCAAGACGCACTACACAGCACCCCACCACCATCTAGGTAACTAGCATAAGAGTTTTTTCCTATGATTTTCCTTCACTGCAGTTAGTTGTTCGGTGCAAGTGCAGACGAAGTGCACTGCCGACCATGTGAGTGAAAAATTCACTTCTTTTGTTTTGCAATTACACGGATATGTTCTGATCCGGGATTGAGTCGTCGTCCACAATCCACATCAGTTTCCAGCAGAGTCTCCTTGGTGCGTATCGGCCCGGACTACGGAGTGGCTGACACACTGTGGAAAGAGGAAAGAGCTGGATGCTCGGTCTTTCATCTCGACTTGACAACAACAAGGGGCGGAAAATTGGAAAATGCATTCTATGCAAATTCCAACCTTGACGTGTCTGCTCCTCCTCTTCGCCTATGGTCGGCCCCGGAAACCTCTGCATTAGGGATCAAACCGGCTTCCGGTTGGTGGTCGAACACACGAATGCTGTGGGGATGCAATTTCAATGAATTCCAAGCCTCGATGGACATTGCAGTTTTGCAATTAACTAGATGAGCTTGGGATGGGGGTTGATTTCCGTTTGCAGAACTTGAGCAAGTGAGATTTTGGAAGGGGATTTTGTGTTCTTGGGTGGTTTGGGGACGGCCATTTTGGATGTTGCCTGTACCAGAGATGATAGCCACTGAAAGTCTTAAAAATAGGATATTTATTGATCTCATGTATGAATAAAGATACCAAACAGGAACCAAGAAAACAAAAATAATCGGAACAGGAGTGGCTTTTCCAGAGAATTTGGCCAGGCTAACTCTAATAATATTTCTGAAAGGTTTTTTATACATTAAAAAGGATCTGAAACTCTAAAATGGCACCTACTCCAGCCCTGACCTGTCCGTAGCAAGTTTTCCGAACCATAAACTTCAGCGCGAGCCTTATCAGTCCTCGACTGGACACGTCATCCATTCAACGCGGCATAATTCACACTTGCGCCGAAATGCGCTTCACAAATGGCTCCTTCCATTCTCCTGGCCGACTGTTCTCCATCCCCAAAGCCACTTTTTTCCGGCTCAGCCAAGTGTCACATCCTTACTGCAAAACGCGGCCGGGCCCGGTTTCGGCGAATTTCCACCGGAAAATGATTTATACATCGTTCAGAAAAGTGCATCGTGCATGTTTCCAATGGCCTGCATTTCCCCACCCGTCTATGCCCCTCATTTTCACAATACTCTCCCTCTCATCCTTGAAGCAAAATTCCGTGCACTTCGGAAATGACGCTGCCCATTCGCGCGTCATGTTGCATCACTCCGAAAAAAAAGTGGCTTTCCACAACACAAAACCATCATCCCGTTGTCCTCCAAAATTGCACAGTAGAAAATAAATTGTAATATCATAGTTAACAAAAGATATGTTAAAGTTGGAGTGGGGTTCAAGGTCTAGTGAGCGATAGCCGCGCTCGATACCTCCCGGTTATCTTACCAAGCTGATTTCTTGGCGTTTTTTGTAAATCGAATACGTTTCGAGCGGAATATTGTTGTAAATGAGATTTATTTACGTCTGATTATTGAAACTGGCCAAAAATCCCGATGGTCGATTCAAATTTATTTTTTCCTGTGCGAACCGACCCGACATTAGCGTGAAGCACTCGACCGACACTTGACGGCACTCTGACGCGCTCTGTCTGCTACAGTGTCCTGGAATGATTTGATATTTTTTCGGTCTCGTCACCATGGCTTCCACCAATCGTCTCCAACCTCCCTTTGGGTGCGTAAATTTGAAACAAAAAAAAACCCGAGCGACCAGCGAAAAATATATCCGGGTTTGGAGCCAATGATGGGGAGTTATCCAATGGGAGGACGAGAAAAGGTTTAACAAAAAAATAAAAAATATAACGCCACGCGTGTCTGTCAGAATTGACGCTTTGATTTATGGGTATTGTTCGGGCGGGGATTGGTGTCGCACCCTTTTGCGGAATGCGTTTTATTTGTCCCGGCGATTCTGGGAGATGGAGGAGGCGGGATAGTTTTCTGCATTTTATGGAATATGCAATTTGAAGTTGGTCCACTTGGGCTTACGAATGGCATAATTTTAGCTGAATGAAAAATTGAAATTCGAGAACCGGAACGAAACAGTGCATAAAACGAAATGTGAAAAAAACGCAATAGGGTGCAAAACCACTTGGGCACTTCCATGATTCACTTTGGCATGGGGAGTTTTTCTCGGCCGAATTGTCTGAACTTTGCAATAAGGAAGCGCTTCAGTACAAGGCATATTGTGGCCAAATATGAACTCGGTAGCTTTCAAACAGCCACACTGCCGAAGTGAACCAAAAGTGCCAAGAATAGGAACCGGCTCCCTACGTTTCATCGAAGCGTGGCACACAATCAATTCGTGTGCCGAACTCAACGAATGATCGCGTAAAACGGAGAGCGCAAATAACACGTCTGCAAACACCCAGAATCGTATTGAATCCACCGTATTGATTCAAATAGACTCATATTTCGAGATAGAGTATGAGCTCATGCTCATTGATGATCGAACAATTATCTCTTTTTTAAACGACCTGTTTAACATTGAGAGCCTCTCTTTGTTGACATTCTTTTTCATCAATATATAATGGAGATGAACCAGCCGTGGGCTGAAAATCTCCCTAATAAAGATAAAAATAATAATCAATATCTAAGCCACATTTACATTTTTCGATACGCTTTTTGTGCGTATCGTTGGTCAAGGATTTTGCGATCTATAGTGTAAAACATATTCTATTTTGTTATGGCTATATCGGTCATGCGACTCAAAGGTAAAGGGAGTCCTTAGAAGATTTTCACAAATGATAGAAATGAATAGGTGCAAACTCGTCGCAAGGGCTCCAGTAGAGAAGCTAGGTAGAATACAGGACGCTTCGATGACTTCAAAATGGCTTGCTCAATTTTCATCATCTAATAAAACATTTAAATCTTGTCGCTCCCTTGCGACGCGTATCCACCTATTCATTTCTATCATTTGCGAAAATCTTCTATAGACTCCCTTTTCCTTCGAGTCGCATGACCGATATAGCCACAATAATATAGAATACAAAACAATCACGGTCGATACCTTTTCCTATGTATATAGTGAAAACCTTTCCAAAAGCTTCAGTATTACACTGTCATAATCAAAAAAGAGTTAAAGAGCAAACGATCTCTTATTGTTGTTTGGGTCGTTCAGAACCGTTCAGCGAGAATTTGTAGTTGCTATTCCATGATTGAGCTTGGGATTGCATACCATTCTAAACGTGCACAAATCTAGAACTTTAAGATTTAAAAGGCAATAACAACGCCAGCCACGTCCTTACGGACATCGAGGAAGGGAAGGAATGTAAGTAATATAACTTTTAATAATCGAGACATCTCCCAAGTCATCATGAAATATTGCATTTCTCTGCCACATCCACAAGCGGTCAGAGGGTTGCCGTTCTCGGAGTGGTTTTCAATTCCAATGCGCTTTCGTTGTTCGCCGAGCGACATGTAACAAAAGGCGCAGAAGACACGTGATATCTTTCAGCATGCTGATTGCTGCGAATGATTCTTAACATTGTGTGATTGGCATTCGTATTTAGACTGAAGAGTCGTCACTGACTGTAATACACCAAATTTTCAAGAACGCAAATCTATTTGACTTCAGTGAGATGAAGTGCTCGTGTTAATGATCTTTTCTTTTTTTTGAAAATTAAGCGTTCACTAAAATAATATTTCACTCTGATCTTTTGTCACGGATGAGTTTGCTTTTAAGCAATTCTCAATTGTTCCAAAATCACGCTGATATACATTACACAGCCAGCAAGCTCTGATCTGATGTGATCTCCACAATTGGAAATAATACTGATTCAACGGATGAATTGCAATTTCAATCCAAAATCAAGTGATTAAAGACAACGCCTGATCGTTAAATAAAGCCATATCATTAAATTTACACATTTGTGTAAGAGTAATAATTCAATTCACCTCAAAGATCAACACTCATCGATACAACATGTGATCACTGACAGACTGAAATGTTCGGAATATTCGAATTCGATACATACTGCGTAAATTTGATTGAATTTGCATTAAAAAAATGCGTCATTCTTGTAAATTTACGGTCAATGTTATTGAATATTATTGTGATCAGAACAATATGAAGCTCAAAATGACGGAAAATTATGTCATTTTAAATTGGAATACATTTCACTTTAAGGGGTCCAGATAGCCGTAGCGGTAAGCGCGCAGCTATTGTTGAGGGTCGTGGGTTCGAATCCCACCGGTCGAGGATCTTTTCGGGTTGAAAATTTTCTCGACTTCCCAGGGCATAGAGTATCTTCGTACCTGCCACACGATATACACATGCAAAAATGGTCATCGGCATAGTAAGCTCTCAGTTAATAACTGTGGAAGTGCTCATAAGAACACTAAGCTGAGAAGCACACTAAGCTGACAGAGCCTGGTCCCAGTGGGGACGTAACGCCAGAAAGAAGAAGAAGAAGATATATCACTTTACTTGCTTTAAGTAATTTACATGATTTTTTTCTAGCGTGTGATTTTATAAATTTACATTCAGAGGAAGCTAAACATTTTTCTTCTGACAGATTTTTTTTTTTCAAATTTGCCTTAAGAGGAAGCAAAATATTTTTTTTTTGACTCACCACGGCTGCACGGAGCTAAAGCGTCGATACGTCGAAAGGACAAGACGTCGAAAAGACAAAACGTCGAAAGGAGCAAATTGGAAGGGAACGGAAATTTCTTGAGAGATTTCCGAAAGAAATAATGATTTGACGTTTTGTCCCATTCAACGTTTTGGGATATGACGTTTTGACACTCATCGTTTTGTTCTTCGACATTTTGTCCATGACCCACTTCAAAAGAGCAACTTGATTGCAACATACAAATTCAAGTTATTCGGAAGGTTTGGTGACAAAACTTAGTTTTTTCAGAACGTCGAAAGAACGAAACGTCGAAGGGGCAAAGCGTCGAAAGGAGCAAATTGTATGGGAACGAATTTTTTTAAGGAATGATTCTCTTTTTTAAGGACAAAACTTTGAATGCCAAAACGTCAAATCCCAAAACGTCGAAAGGACAAAACGTATAAAAAGTCATTTTTCAATATCGATTCGAAATTGTTAGTAGATGCGTGGTGGTAGTGCCGTTGGGTAGTGGACGCTTGCTGTATGATGTACCAGTTTAATTAATATTATTTTGGTGTCATCCTTCAATTGCCCTTCAGGCAAAGAGTTTTAAAAAGTGTATTACCAATGTGTTAACGGGTGAAGAAAAGTGAAGTGTCTCTGACCCGTCTTAATAGAAATATAGTGAAAGCAATATTTCTAGTTTGTGAAGCGCAACTTCGTCATTTGGTGCAATGGCTAATTTCTACCTCACACGTAGAAAGTGCGGCACCTTACTTGTATATGAGAACATCTCATCTTCCATGTAGTGTTTTCACTTATAAGGGTAGTGAGCTTGACCTGAGTTATCTTCAATGTGCTAGTGTAACTCATTTATTTCGGGCTCTGTTATAGCCGTGTGTAAAACTACAGCCCGATAGAGCAATATAGTTCTGTACGCAGCTGGCTGTGATGGGACAACTGAAGTACAAAACTATGCGCTCAACAATGTATCTCCTATTGACACTACCTACCTACAGGGTAGCGTGCATCTGTGGGGGTATATGGTATATCAATATAACCGTGCGAACGAAAATATTGTTGATTGATTAGCCTCTTTTTGAGAGTGGAAGAGTGGAATTATTTTTATGATCACTTGTTTGAATGGGGTATATTTCGGGTGCATGACATTATGTGCGTCGGTAAAATATCCCTGAATTACAAATTGTTCACTATTTGGTATTTCCACTAAAATAACATAAAGCTGTATATGTTCATGGGAAACGTATAACAGTAAATGTTCGTCGTTTGGTTGGAATACAGCGTTATGATTTATTGCATGTATTGCAAACTAAATTTTTCTCTACATGAGAGTATAAGAGTGCATTATAATTTTTGAGCTTCTTGTACTACGTGGGGTATTTTAAAGGTGTATGGCAAAATGTGCGCCTTGACTTTATCGCTGTAGTGCAATTCGTTTATGATTTTGTATAGACTCTTTGCTATAGCTTTTGGCCTTCAATTTTTCGCCAGCAGTTTGTTTGTTGGTTCAACAACAATTATAATTAGACGATCAGAAGTAGGCAATTTTTTTTCTGACTCTGGACGTTTGATTATTTTGACTTCGCGATTATATTATTTTTATTATAATAGCTGAGCGTTTAGCTAAATCCTTTAGTAGTTCCGTGCAGCATTCAGTGAGTTCTTCTAAAGCATTTACTGGACGTGCTAAAGCTTAGCTTAGCTTAGCTTAGACTGACTACACATATCAATGGTTGCTATTCCGTGATTGACCGAAGTCAGTGAAAATGCACAAAGAATCAATTAGAAGTTCGGCTGGGATTGGCCATAATCTTCTTCAGTGTGCATAATTCAGTGCCTCTATTTATACATGGTCAATAACGGCGCCGGCCACGTCCTTGCAGTCAGGTGGGATTGGAGGAAGGAATGTTAGTGTGTAACCTTTGCTATTTGGAGACCGTGTTTGCCTCTGCATCTCCACAAAGGTTACTGGGAGGGATGTTTGTTAATGGGGAGGATCGTTGGGTCACAGGATTCACTTTGATAAGCGATTAGACCATGATAAATAATTTGTGAGATATAAACATGCTCATATTTAAATATAATATTTTCATTTGATATGAACAATATCTATTTTGAGAAAAATTATGCCGACACTTGAGGTGACGAACCTTTCAAAGTTTGTTGAATAAAGTGAACCTTTTGTAAGCCTACACTTGTAGTGTCGAACCATTCAAAGTTGTTTTAATAAAAAAAATAAAGGTAAAAAGAAAAAGGAGTTTTGAAAAAAAAGTTTAGTCATAAATAATTTATGAATCAGAGTTTATATCGACACTCACAGTGACACAGTGAGTTTGTTGAAAAATCATATTTACGTCTCACCATTGTAACGATTAAAGGTGCAGTCAAACGTATTTTATAGATTAGAAATAGTAGCATGAAACGAGCTCACCAATTGATCCGTCATCCTTGAGCAGCAACAATCCACTTTCAGCTTCACTCGTTTGCTCGGCTATATAAAAGCACTCAGAGAAATTAGGCGCGCGACCCGAGAGGGAAAACAACTGACGACTGCTCAGGCTTTCTTGACGCACTGCCCAGGAGCAAGCGTCAACGTCGAAAGATCAAAAAGAACTAATCGAACGCGGCACTTTTTCACTTTACTCGACCGATGCGCGACATGTTTGATCTTGCCCTCATCGCTGCCCCCCGCAGGAGCAAGCGTCAAGGTCGAAGGATCAAACACAACTAAGCGATCACGCCACTTTTTCATTTTCACTCGACCGACGCGCGACATGTTTAATCCTGCCCTCATCGCCAGCCCCCGCAGGAGCAAGCGTCAAGGTCGAAGGATCAAACACAACTAAGCGATCGCGGTTTTTTTCACTTTCACTCGACCGACGCGCGACATGTTTGATCCTGCCCTCATCGCCAGCCCCCGCAAGAGCAAGCGCCAAGGTCGAAGGATCAAACACAACTAAGCGATCGTGGGTTTTTTCCACTTTCACTCGACCGACGCGCGACATGTTTGATACTGCCCTCATCGCCAGCCCCCGCAGGAGCAAGCGTCAAGGTCGAAGGATCAAACACAACTAAGCGATCACGCCACTTTTTCATTTTCACTCGACCGACGCGCGACATGTTTAATCCTGCCCTCATCGCCAGCCCCCGCAGGAGCAAGCGTCAAGGTCGAAGGATCAAACACAACTAAGCGATCGCGGTTTTTTTCACTTTCACTCGACCGACGCGCGACATGTTTGATCCTGCCCTCATCGCCAGCCCCCGCAAGAGCAAACGCCAAGGTCGAAGGATCAAACACAACTAAGCGATCGCGGTTTTTTTCACTTTCACTCGACCGACGCGCGACATGTTTGATCCTGCCCTCATCGCCAGCCCCCGCAAGAGCAAACGCCAAGGTCGAAGGATCAAACACAACTAAGCGATCGCGGTTTTTTTCACTTTCACTCGACCGACGCGCGACATGTTTGATCCTGCCCTCATCGCCAGCCCCCGCAAGAGCAAACGCCAAGGTCGAAGGATCAAACACAACTAAGCGATCGCGGTTTTTTTCACTTTCACTCGACCGACGCGCGACATGTTTGATCCCAATCGCCGACGGGTTCGGAAAGGTAGATTAAATTAGTTTCCAGCGTTTCCAGCTTTGTTTGGATCTGAAAGATACAGAAAGGGAGAGAGAAATCGGACAGCGACAGTGGTTTCCTCTAAAGCATTTACTGGACGTGCTAAAGGAGAAATACTGCATGTTGGAAAAGAACTACAATATGTGAAGCCTCTGGCCACGAATAGTGGTGATCTTAGTTTAGCCGCCAAAGGCAAAAACTATGCGAAAACCCAGAGAGATAAATACCGCAAAGCTGATTTGACCGGTATAATCTCTCTTTGGGAAGCAGTTCCAGAACTTCATTGCGTTTGCAAATAAAGCTTAAAAGGCATATTTTATGAATGCGATGAAGGATGAACTGATGAAGGACTTAAACGTCCTGCAATATCATACGGCACCTAATTCATTAATCTTATCATTCTTCGATTTTGAGCTCAGACTTGGAAAATCTGGTTTCATCTGGAAACCAGGAAAGCCAAGACTGGCTCAAATGAAGTTTGCTAATTATAAATGAAAAGGTGCCATTTGATCACAAATTCATTATTAAATTTATAATCTTCACCAGTGCAGTATTTGTTGCATTTCCCGGAATGCTGTTGAAGATTTAAATCAAAATGGTGTCTAATCGTATGGTTTCTCAGAATTCAGCCGTTTTGGAAAACTTCAGAAGGATTAAAAAGGCACATAGACTGAAAAGGACACCTCTGTTCTTTTTCAGTATTTGTGATTGTTATTCAATCTTCCTTTAAGGACGAAACTTTTTGATAAACTACGGGTTATCATATAGTTTCTTATCGTGTTCTCTGAAATAATACAGGTTCTCGTACTCTAAAGGGCAAAGCATCTTCTGCTGTGGTAGATTATGTAACGTCATCATAGAGTGTGTGAATTTGTTTAGAAATCATTTTCAGTGACCCTCCGGGGGTGCAGAAGTGAATTTTGATGCTCATCAATTCTTACAAGCATCCTTCCGGGGTGTTTGTATGAATCTTATCATCCCTAACAAGTTTCCTTCCCTTTCTCCTTGTTTTCCTAGTCCTTTTCCCATCGGGTATGTGATGAATGGCTATGACGTGCGAGGCACAAATCTCCCATTTGTAGGGGAACGTGCCGCCTGAGCCCAAATTCTGATACCTGATAGTTTTTCAGAACGTCGAAAGAACAAAACGTCGAAGGGACAAAGCGTCGATAGGAGCAAATTGTATGGGAACGAATTTTTTTAAGGAATGATTCTCTTTTTTAAGGACAAAACTTTGAATGCCAAAACGTCAAATCCCAAAACGTCGAAAGGACAAAACGTATAAAAAGTCATTTTTCAATATCGATTCGAAATTGTTTTCCAGATATATTTTTTTCACATAACGGTTAATTGAATAACGTTGGACACATAGCGAATTATTTAATCTTTCGGAAAAGAATCATTCTTGCAAGTAAATCTCGTTTTTTTCCAATTCTCCATTTTCGTCGTTTTGACATTCGACATTTTGTCCATAAATGGGATTGTTACAGTGGTTTAAGGACAAAATGTTAAAAGATAAAACGTCGAAAGCGACGAATTTTCAACATTGATTGTCAGACTTCTTTCTTTTTCTCATCGGGATCGTTTAAATGTGCTAAGAATTACATTTGGCACATAATGAATTATTTATTCTTTTGGAAGAGAATCATTCTTCCAAGAAATTTTGTTTCCATTAGGTTCTTTCTTTTCGACGTTTTATCCTTTCGAAGTTTTGGGATTCGACGTTTTGTCACCCAACCACTTCACAGGTTAACACACTTTCTATATAGAATACACATATATTTGGAAGCTGGCAACACTGTTCCAGTTAAATGGATAAAGCTGGAAGATTCCCAAGCCAGTTTTTTTTTTAGCAAAATTGAAGTTGGTGTTAATTGTGACTCATTGTTTTTCGGAAAGCGAATGCTCATCTAGAGCGAGGAATATCAAATATTTGATGCAATTAAGCGAATAAAAATATAAAAATAATTTCAAATGAATCGCCATCAATTGTTTCATTTATTTTTTGTTGTGTTGGCAGCACTTCAAACGTAGTATTGAAAAGACTAAATTGGGAAATTAGCTGTATCATAGATAATATTAATGTGCTACAAAGTTCGAACGAGAATGAGGTGCGATAGAATAAAATTAAATACTGTAACAAAAATTTAACCAGGTTTTATTTTCCAGAATTTTTTTCTGCGTGATCTTAAGAGATAAAATTTGAAAAATTTCTTAAAATTCCTCCAAAAAACTACAGTTGTAAAATTTTTCATGGAATTCCACCAGAATTTGTCCTTCAATTTTGCCAAAAGTTTAGTCTGACATATTTCTAGAATTTCTTTCGAGGATGTTTGTCTGATTTTTGTTAAAGAAGTCTCTCTCGCATGTTTGCCAGTTTAGTTTTCACCTGTTGATCTATACAAAAATTTTCTTGGTATTTCTCCAGAAGCTCTTCTAACAATTCCTGGGTTCGATGAAGGATTGTTAATTATAGTTTTTTTAATAGTTACATTAACTTAACTAGATTTGGAGAATCTCCAGATAATCTCGCAAAGCTCCTTTAAAAAACTGGTAAAGTTTCTCTCCAGAAGTTGGAAGAGCGTCTCTCTAAAAGCTGAAATGGCTTATTTCCAGAAGCAGGAAAAGGTTATTTTCAGAAGTTGGTAACTCTGCTTTTGAGAAGCTGAAAAAGCTTCTCTCTAAGAGCAGGAAAAATGTTTGTTCACAGGCTGATAAAACTTCTCTACAGAAACTAGAAGAACTTCCAGAACGGCTTAATTCAGCAAAAGGAATAGTTAAGTTCAAGAACTGGAAAGGCTGAATTTGGAAGTAGAAAAAGTCTATTGCAGATGCAGAAATTAGTACCTTCAAGAAAGGAGTTTCATAAAACAGTGTAGAAAATTTAAAATATATTTCTAAATACTGCAAGAGCCACTCTCAAGAATTAAAAATATTGTCATCCAGATTCTACGTAAGCTTCTTCGTAAACATAGAAAGATTTGAAAAAGTATAGTTGTCTAGAAGTATTGAGAAAGTTTCTTCAAAGCTTGGGAAAGCAACATCCTGGAATTAATCTTCTAGTTGCTGGGAAAGCTTGCCTCCTGAAGCTGGAAAAGCTTATTTCCAGAATTTGGAAAAGCTTCTCTCCAGTATCTGGAATCTAAGATTGCTCCGAAATCTGGCTAATCTTCTTTCCATGACCTGGGAGCAGGGTTGGTAATAATCAGTTTTGCCACTGACCGATGACGAAAACCCAAAAAAAAAAAAATATTGCGGAAATGATCGTCATTTCCATTGTCTTCCAAGGCTTACAAGACACCATGGCGAAACAAAGCGGCGAATAGAGTATCCAGGGAGTTTACATGAAATTTATCAAGGAGAATTTCTGAAAATTGTTCAGGAATTTCTCCATAAAGAGTCTTAGTAATTTTTCGCTGTATTTCTACATAAGTTTCGTAATGAGAAACTTAAAAGTAGATGGAGTACCGTATACCTTTTAATTCTGCTCCTAAATGCTTATCTTTGACAGATACGCGTATTTCGACTACCACTTGCAGTCTTCTTCGGTGTCAGTTACTCGTATCGTGGTGTATTTTTTTTATGAATTTGTTGAACAAACTATGAATAGTTCGTCACTTAAAGTGTTGACATAAGCGCTTATTCATGTTTTATAAAATTTCGAGATTCAAACCTTTGAATAGTTCAATGTTTAAGATGTCGACGCATTGATAGATAACTTTATAAACAGAGGTTACATGAATCGCATCACTCACCAAGGTGAATCCTGATCATGTAGCTTTGAAGATCTCCTACTAACAAAACTCCTTCCCTTGGCAACTATGAAAATGCAGAGGTATACTCGGTCTTTAGGAACAATGGATGTCACACTTATATTCCTTCTCTTCCCCGATGACCGCAAGGAAGTGGCCGGCGACGTTATTGACATTACTAATTTCAGAGTCCTCGAAAATGTACATTGAAGATGATATGCTACTCCCAAGCTACATCTGTTGGTTCCCTGTACAATTTCGATGATTCTTGTCAATCACGGAGTAGCAACTACGAATTGTACGGTCATCAATGCTCATGCTCATTTGAAACCAAAGTTTTTGAAACTTCAGGTTACTCATGCTGATTTTGATTTCGGTCATGTCCCTGTTACATTTCAAATATCCCATGAAGCGATTCTCAATCCTATCAGCTACACTTCAATTATTTTTGAGCCGACTGGAATATGTATGGAACATATATCGATAGTAATCTTGATGGTAAAATTTCTTTACAAACAAAATTTGATATTGACAATGCTCTTGAAACTTTAAAAAATACCATTGTTAAAGCCAGGGGCATTGCAATACTAAAATGTGAAGTAAAATTTGAATCCGTGATTGAAGACAATGATCTTAAACTCTTGATCCGTCTTAAAAACGTGAGAAGAAGGCAATTTCAACGAACTCGCGATCCTGCTATGAATGTTGTATGACAGGATTTGCAGAAAGAGATTAAAAAACAATTTTAATAATTGAGAAACAAAAAAAATGAAAATACATTTCTCCAATTGAACCCTGGCTCTAAGCCCTTTTGGAAATTATCTAATATTTAGAAAAAAAAACCTCAGAAGCCAAATTCGGCCATTGAAAGAGGAAAATAAATTGCTACTAACTAATTGCGAAAAAGCTACAAAAACTTGCTATGCAGATTGAAAGCGCGTACAATTTTAATTTAAGATTTACTAGTCCAATAGAAAATCAAGTGACTCAGGACTTAGAAAACATTCTCAATCAAGAGAACGTTTTCGAAAATTCCTGGGAGACTGATTTGGAAGAAGTGAGAACTATTATAAAAAAAAAATCACAAATATGAAAGCCCCTGGCGATAATAAAATTTTCTACATTCTCAGCAAGAAACTTCCAGAGAGTAGCTTATCATTCTTGGATGATTAATTTAACAAATGTTTGCAGATAGCAAATTTTCCTGACAAATGGAAAAATGCCAAGGTAGTAAAACCGTACAATAATCCTGCAGATGTTTCCAGCTATCGTTCAATCAGTTTGCTTTCCTCCATCAGTAAACTTTTTGAAACGGTCATTTTCATCGGAATTATGGTCCACATAAACGAAAATTCAATTCGCCAATTTTTTTGAGTTTTTGTGGATATTTTTGGAAGAACTTCTGTAGGAGTCTTCAGAAGATTTCTTAAAGCAAGAACTCAGAAAATCAGTGGCAAAACTAGTAAAAAATATCTTGAGTACAATCTGGGAAAGTTTTTTGGAAAGCTTTCCTTGTTGAAATTTCTGGAACAAATTCTGGGAGATTTTGTGGAGGAATCATCAGAATAATTTCTGTACAGCTTTGTGGAGGAGTCTCTGAAAGTATTCCAGAAGAAATCTCTATAGAAATGACTAGAATAATTCAGAAAGCTTTTCCTCTTGGAATCTTTGAAGAAATGTGAAGAACATGTAAAGCAGTCGCACAATAGTCTTTGAAGGTTTCTGTGGAATAAATATAAATTGCTTACAGGAATTAAGAGACTTTAGAGACCCATTTTGTATAAAAATAGAGACTTTTTAGTGACTTGCATTGAATGAGAGACCATGTCTCTAGAAACAGATCTGTTACCAGTTCTACCAGGGCACAGAGTATCATAGTGCGTGCCATATGATAAACGAATGCGAAAATGACAAGTTTGACTAAGAAAGCTCTTAGTTTATAACTATGGAAGAGCTATTAGTCGAAGTGGAAACCCACCCAACCATGTCTAATTTACTTTTGGACGGACAACCGTCAATCATCTATCCATAAGCGAGCTCGCGAGTGATTCAAATCGCATTGTCCGAACGAAATCCTTCAGACATAAAACAGCCAAAAAGATATCAGTTGGCGATCTTTCCCTCGGATCCCTCCAGCCCAATCATCCGTAGAGAGCCACTTCTTGTTAACGTGAGACTCGCCTTCAACGTCGCGGCGAATCAAACCGGAATCAACCATCTGTTCGTCTATTTCCTCGTTCCGATCTTGACGGATACCGAAGAAAAAATATGTTTACCTATAATTCATCTCCGGAATCCGAAGCTCCTCTCCACCTTCTTGAACCCAAAGCGAAAAAAAAGTAAACAAACAAGCGCCTCCGCAAAGTTAAACGACCTCTTCCTTCCTTCGAGATAAAAAAGGGCGTCCGAACAGATGGTGTAACTGCTTGGAAGGTTCGTCTCTTTAGGTCAGCGATTCCTATAGGAAGTCCCCGAAAAACGTTTCTTCTCGCGTCAAGAAGAAAGCAGAAAGCAAACTTTTCCTACAAGAAAGCTACTCACACCATCACCAGCATATCCGGAGAAGCCACTCCTCAAGAAATTGCCAAGTGACGTAAGAAAATCCAATACCGAATTACTTATCTTCGCTTGTATTGTGAGTGCCCACTTTTCTTACATCCACTCACAAGGAGGGGAAAATTGTCTCTCAAGAAAACGATGACGTAATTTCGGATTGGACGTGGAAGGGGAACCCGAATCCGCAACCTACCTCAACAAGACGACGACGAAGAACGTCTTGCAACAAAAGACGACGACGAGAGACTTGCTCGCCCAAGAACGGCAACCGTCGCTATCATTCTTGTCCGGAACCTTCAACGTTGCACATCTGGCTTCTGGCTGAATGGTTCATCAAACGGCTTTTTCCCCCTTTGTCGAGGCTTACGGTTCTGGAAAAGGGGCGCAATTATTATTGCTGAAGCGAACAAAGATGACGACGACGACGACGAAACGTTCGAACGTCAGATGTGTTTGGTTTTCGTCCAGCTGTCACGCGTCGTTATCGGTCCTGAGCGCGCTAGAGTCCTTACCGGTGTCCCATCACCCTTGACGAAAATCGACCTCCAGCAGAAGCAGCAGCAGCAACGGCATATCTCACCAACCATCGCTTACGAACGGTAAAAACTTAATACATTTACGCAGACGCAGCGCTACGGCAGGGTGGTTGGTAAGTCTATTGTTTGCTTCGTCGACGGAAAGGACCCTCGCATTTTTGCTTGGTGCGCTAATTCATGTTATTATTTCAATGCAGGAATTTCTGGCAGGCAGGGTCTTCGCGCAAGCTTTCCCTTTCGGATCAAGGCAGTTGAAGATGGCCCGAGTCGGATAGGACGACAAATTTGGGATTATTTTGTGCCTAAATGCCCTGAAAAAGTGGTTTTGAGTCGACGAAACGTCGGAAACTCAATTTAACGTATCAACACATCCAACAATTTCAAAAATTACTTTAATATTCTTCGAATAGATCCCGCAACTCGGGAGGCACCAATATCCTCATATCCTTTCTTTCCGCATGCAAGAACGAACTCAATTTCCTTCGAACAATGCGGCCAGCGGCAAGGGACGAGGACGAAGAGGTGCAACAATGCAGGACCCTATCCAAACACGCGAGGACACACCGGGGGAAAACAAAAATTAAGACTACCTTTTGTTACCTGCACACACGAAAAAAAGGCATGAAAAGCTTGGAAGATTGAGCTTCGGAGCCATCTGACTGAAGGCACTTCGGGTTATAATGAGGGAAATAGGAACCAATACAAACACACACGCGAGGGATTCCGGTGCGCTGCGCAAGGACGACGGACGAGGGAAGAATAAGTGAGGAAGAATTCACCCTAGAATATGAACGGGAACTTTCTGGCTCTATAAGCCGGTATGGGTCTTTGGCTCACGCTGATCCTCGTGGTCTCTTATCTTTTATGTGTGAGGAGAATCGGAGGGTAGATAGGTAGGAAACGATTCTATTGCGATCCATTGCGGAGATGGACGCAGTAGGGATGTACAAGGAAGTTGGTTTAACTGAATAGATTTACTGAATGTTTAAATTTTCAAATTCTCTCCGTATTTTGACGATTTTTAGGTCCGTTTGAGGGATTGTTGTTTCAAAGGATTTAAACATAGAAAAATACTGAATAATGTTAGGGATATCTTGAAGATTTGATGAATTCTTGACATTTAGTTGCTAAAAACAAATAATTGCTGAGTTTTTTTGGAGTTCCGTTTATAGTTAAAATAAGCACACTTTTTTACTGCAAAGTACCTACTTAGAAAACTTCCGAAAGATTTTTATAATTGAACAAAAAATTTCCCGGACTGTGGTTGACAACGAAACATTTTAGGAGACAGAATTCCTAAATTTGATTGTTTTCCTGTTAATGGTTTGGCTATAGATCCAACAATGCAATGTTTCGTCAATTATTTTAAGTTAAATCAATCATAGTATTACTTTGTAATTTGCACAGTCTAATATTACAACCAGGTTTAATAAGACTCCCCAACATCACCAGCATTGCTCTAAGAGCAACACAACAAAATTCATCAAAAAATAGTGCCATCACAACTCCGCGAGGCATGTTTTGTTCGGCCGGGTCACTCAAGAGTTCTTATATAGTGAGAGTAAAGTTTTATGGCACAAATTCCCAAAATGGTAGGGAACGTGCCTCTGGAACGGCCTTCTGATACCATCAAGACAAACGAAGCAAAACATCGCATCTGTATCGGTTCATGATTGGCAATGTTTCACAAATTGTAACAAGCTTGATAATTAGCAGCAGAAAAGGAGAGGCTCAAAGAGAGAGCGATTACAAAACCATTGGGGGTAGGTGTTTTACTCTACTGGAATTATGAATAATCCCCGAATATTTGATAGCAATAGTGTCTCCCAAGTTTGGAGCTGATTCAGATGGGTTTTTATCGTGTAACAGAACATGCCCAATAGAGAGTTGTAACAGTAGACGATAAACAGACTTTCATGATGTGTAGCGGTCATGGTTGTTACAGAAAGTCTCTCTCTTTTTTCTCAGAATTCAGAATTTGAAAAACCTCGAAATCACCTCATGATGAAGTAAAACTTAACTGGTACGATGTAAAAATCAGCTCCAGTCTTAAACTGTAACATGCTGTACGAAAATAAAATAGATAAATCAAGGAAATTAAGAACAAAACGTAATTTAGATCCCCTTGAATGTTCAAATTATCAGATTTTGTTCTACCCTATGTTATGCATATTCAAAGTTAGTTGAACAGAACAAGACAGTATCAGCATCTGCTCATATCATTTCCAAGATAACATTGTGCACTATGTCAACCGAACAATAACATGATTTACTCATTCATTCAACGTTGAACGAAAAAAAAAAAAATACGGAAGCTGGCACCACAGTTTTTCCCAATAGGCTGATTGTTTTTTTCCCCAGAAACTGGTACAGCTTTGGGGGGGCCCAGATAGCCGTAGCGGTAAACGCGCAGCTATTCAGCAAGACCAAGCTGAGGGTCGTGGGTTCGAATCCCACCGGTCGAGGATCTTTTCGGGTTGGAAATTTTCTCGACTTCCCAGGGCATAGAGTATCTTCGTACCTGCCACACGAAATACGCATGCAAAAATGGTCATTGGCATAGTAAGCTCTCAGTTAATAACTGTGGAAGTGCTCATAAGAACACTAAGCTGAGAAGCAGGCTCTGTCCCAGTGGGGACGTAACGCCAGAAAGAAGAAAGAAGAAGATGGTACAGCTTTAAACGGAAAGCTTGAGCTTCTATCAAGAAAAAAACCTACGAAGATGCTTGAAAAAAATATCTCTTGTGGACGACAAAACCTTTTCCTGAAGCTGAAGGAACATCTCCAAGAAGATAATAACTGGAGATTTCGGCTTTCAGTCACAAAGGAAGCGTTAATTATTTTAATCATTGCCAACGTTTCGATCCAGTTGTTGGGATCTTCTTTAGGCCTCGATACGAATCAAATAGCAGGAAAAAAGTGTTTTCTCTGTTCTCGTCGATTTTAGACGTTCGATGTCTTCAGAGAAGTTATTGGTACTTGAGTTTTGTATCTTCTAAGAAAAAAAAAGTAGAATAGGGTGGTCCATATTGAAGTTTAAGTTTTGACTCAAACTATTGTTTGATGAAATTTGTGGCTGCGCTCTTCTGAAAACTTTTAGAAAATATTATTTTGAACATTTTTGTCGAAGACACTTTTGATCTAACCCTTAATTTGAGCTAAGAATCATGGAGTAGCAACTACGAATTGTACGGTCATTTATGCTCATACTCAACTCTTTATTTGAGCTAAGTAAATTGATATTAAAAGTTTCAACTTAGGGTGCACCCAAAAAATCAGTTATTTTGGTCTTACTTTTTTGTTTTCATTTTCTCGTGAATGTGATCTTCAGAAGAGTTGTAAAAGAAATAATGACACACATTTTTTTGAACATTGCAAGTTTGTTGCTCTTGTGATTTTGAAGTTATAAGCACACTTGTGATTTTGAAGTTATAGCACATTTGAAGTTATAAGCACATTTGCGATTTTTAAGTTATAAGCACAGAAGTTGGCAAATCATCATCCGGAACCCATCCACCATTTTGCCAAAAAAAAAACTTTATAAGCTTACCCCATTATGCTGGAAAACCTTTGCCAAAGAAACTTCAAAACTTCTGGCAAATTTCAGAATTTACAAAAATTCTCTTTGGAAGCTGGAACAGCTTCTCCATAGGTGCTGAAGTTTTTTTTCTCTTAAAGCTGGAAAAGCCTCTTTTGTAGATTTTTTTTTTCAAAAGCTTGAAAAGATTCCTGAAGCTGGAATGATTTCTCCGCAAAGCCTAATAAACTTCTTTGTAAAAGGTTGATCCAAAAACTCAAAAAGAGTTAAAAAGGCTTCTTGAAAAAAAAAAAAAATTTCCCCTACATTTTTGTGAAACAAGCAAAGCTTCTCGGATCGAAAAGTTTTGTTTTTAATTGGATAAGTTTCTTCCATAAGAGCTTCGCCATAAAACTAAGCAAAGCTTTTTTTTAGAATATATGACGAAATCGGTTTTCTTAATGACTTAGACCTTTTATAGGTGACTGAATCAAGTTTAAATACCTTTGAAAGAATATCAAAAATCATTCGTACAGCTGACATCTCAAAAGAGAATAATGATAGCCCTTGAGCTACTGAACAATTTTTACGAATCCTTGAACTCTATCTTTCTAAGTGATCAGGGTCATGGTATATCTTTATAGCATAATAGCAGTCCTATATCAATACTACAATCTGATTTATCGCTCTTGGGCTGAGTTCAAGCTCACTCAAAGACAATAAGATATTAGAAGTTACTTATGTTCAGCATAGTTGGCATTGAAACAACAATAGCTTGAGCTTAAATAAAGCCGCAATCTCTTCCAAAATTGAACACCCCTACTGATTCACCGCACCTTGTGAAAAGAGTTTCCATTTAGTCCGATCCAGGAACGCACGTGTACTGGTGTTTCTTTATTGCTTCACAAGTGGCAATGGTATCTTCATGCATCTTATAGAAGTTGAAAAAAAGCAGCCGGAAATGTTTGCTCCAGCAAGAAGTTTGTAAAAGCTTCCTTCTGGCAAGTTGCAATATCTTACAAAAACTGGAAAATCTTCCTCTAAGAGCTGGAAACATTTTCCTAAACAAGTTGAAAAAGCTATTCAGAAGCGTGATATATTTCTTGCAGAAACTGGAAAAGAAGGGAAGTTTAAACCAGGAGGCTTTTTATAAAAGCTGATAAACTGGGAAAGCTTCTTATAGAAGAGCTTATTCTAGAAATTTGAAGAAGAGGGTATTTAACAATCATGGTGGAATATCTTCTAGAAGTTTGGAACAGCTTCTTGTAGTACCTTGAAGGAGCTAATGTTGAAAGCTACAGAAGCTTCTTCTAGAAGCAGGAAAATTGTATTCCAACAGGAAGCAGGGAATTCTTCTGTCAGCTTATAGAGCTTTTTCCAGAAGCTGGAAACCTTTATATAGAAGTTGGAATAGCTTACTCCAGAATCTAGAAAAGCTTACTCCAGAAGCTGGCGAAAATTGCTCGGGAAGCTGATGAAGCTGATCTCAGACGCTGATATATTTATTCCAGAAGTTGGAAGTGCTTCACGCAGAAGCTGGAAAAGTATTTTCTGTAAGTAGGAAAAGCTTCTGCCGGGAGCAGAAAAAGAATTATCTAAGAAGTAGAGAAACATTTCCCTAAATCTAGAAAAGCTAATTCCCGACGCTGGAAGAGCTTCTCTGTGGAAGCTTGACAAACTTTCCTCTAGTAGCTTGGAGAGGTTTCTATCATAATCAGTGGATTTTTTTTTTCCAAAAACTTAGGGGAAAAATGTCCGGAAGCTTGGAACAAAATCATCCAGAAACAAAGAAACTTCATAAAATACCTTAAAAAGTTTAATTCAGAAGCTGGAATAGCTTCTTCAACAAGATGGAGTAGTAGTTTTCAGAAGTGAGGAAAAAGTTATTTCAAAAAGCAATGAAAATCTATTACAGTAAAACCTCTAAGAGTCGATGTTCCATGACTCGATATCGACACATGGAACCATACTAAAAACAAAATTTCATGATTACTACGATGGTCCCTTCCCACAGCTTTCCAAAAAATTTGTTTCCACAACTCGATATTTACATGAGTCGATGGTCCCTTCAGATATCGACTCATGGAGGTTTGACTGTATTCAAAGCCCAATTAAAAATGGAGCAAATGTCAATACCGAAAAAGCAGTTTTTCAAATATAATCAACAAATCAAAAGAAGTAAAAGCACACAGCCGTTTTGTTTTCGAGATAGAACAGCGGGTAGTTTTTTTTTGCTTTTTTTTTATTATATTCCAGAAAACTGCTTTTTTAGTTTTGATATTTTGCTCCAATTTTACTTGAGCCTCAAAGCAAATAGAGGTTTCTTCCAGAAGCTTGAGGAGTAGAGCGTCCCAAAATTTCACTTTGTCAGAAAACTTGGGGGCTTAACCTCCAAATGGTAGCTTAGGATGTTACAATCACACTTTAGTATGAGAAGAACTCTGAGAAATGACGTTTACCTAGAGACGAACCAGCTCAGGGCTGAAAGTCTCTATAATAAAGCAAAAAAAAAAATGACGTTTAGAGGTTGCCCTTTTCAGATTTTAGAAAAAAAAGCACGATTTTCGTGAGCAATGTCAAACAAATATTTCTAGTTCAGCATAATTCTGTAAAATCCATATGAAAATATTTTTTGTTGATCCCTTGAAGTCGAACCTGTCCGAGAAAAATCATTTACTGTATGCTTTGCTTTAAAATTTTGCACAGTGATTTTCTTTATGTTTGAAAACCATGATTTTTTCAGTACATTTCAATTTTATATAATAAAAAGTGAATATCATACTGACCACTAGAATTTTTGTTCACTTATTGATAGATGGGAAATTTAATAAGGAAAAACTTTGCCAAAGACATCATACCCCTTGTTTTATGCTATTTAAAGTTATTCGAGATTTGATGCGGGCTGAAATGCCACTTTTTTTGGTATTGTTTTGCAGAATTACATACAAATGTAATCTAATTTCTATCATATGATCCCATAAACAAAACGAAACCTATTGGCGCACCGTATTTCACATACAATTGTTTGTAAGGCTGGTTTATATGGTATACGGCTTTAAGCTATTTTGTTTATATTTTTTTCTTCATTGCACTCACTGAGCATGATTTTTTTTTTCAATAGTGTTGTAAATTGTTGATTAAGCCTCTATCCTCTAAGCTGTAAAGAAGCTGTGAAATTGTTTTTTAGAAATGGGAATAGTGCGAGGGTGATCACGATATGTGAAATACGATGCGCTATTATATTTTCTCCGATTTGTTGGACATATGCTGAAAATTGGATCATATTTGTATGGTATCCTGTGAAAAAAAAACACCTAGAAAGTCATATTTCTGTTCTTAGTAAATCTTGCATAACTCTAAAACGAGTAAAATTAGGGGTATGATGTCCTTGGAAAAGTTTGCCTTTACAAGACTTCCGATCTTTCTGTCGAAAGGACAAAAGGTCGAAAGGCAAAACAGTTTGGATCACGAAAGCATGATCGAATATAATCATACTATGAAAGTATGATTGCATTTTGTACCGTATTCAAACTAAATATGGACGAACTACAATTTTTGTCATGTATCTCCTCCTATCTCCACCTAGTTTCGAACAGCTTGATATTTTATATAATATCTATGTTATTTTTGCAGCAGTGTCTCAACATACATTCATTTTTCATAGATTCAGTCTATCATGGTATCAAACATGCAATAAAAATAATAAAAATAAACATTCAGAACAACATCGTAAAATGTGTTTTTCTGCATCCTATATGAAAGAGGTTTTTGATGGACATCTTACAGATTAAATATTAAAGACTAAACTCAAATTGTTCTAGTAAATGCATTTAATTGGCAATAAAATTTTATTCACGGAGTAGAAACATTCGATTAAGTACAAATATCCATAAAACGAGCCAGGGAAAGGAACGGCTAATTAGCATTACAACTGCCGTATGTCATCTCTACGAACTGATTTATCGCTTGGTAGTAGATTTGACAATGTTAAAACTCTATTCAGACCTAAACTGTTTCAACAAATAAGCATAAATTATGTTCTGTACTGTTAAAATTGAAACACCAATAGTCCGAACCAGCATTAAATCGTAAATTCCTTACCAAATTGAACACCCCTAACACTCTACGAATTGTGCTCATTGTGAAGAGGGATTCCACATCGGCTGATTCAGGGGCGCACGCGTACCTTTGTTTCTTTATCGCTCATTCGTCTGCTGCGATATTGCTGCAGATACCAAACTCATTCCTACAAGAACGCTTTCCCTGTCTGTGTAGAGGTAAGTGTAGATTCGCAAACCAGCTCGGAAAAAAATTAAGCAGCAGCTGCATCAATGACGTAAAGTCTCCCTCCTCAAACCAGTTGGAACGAAGGTTCAAAGCAAGAAAAGTAGGGGAACGAAAGCAGCAGTGCGCCCTACAGCACCACTACTGATACCAGTGAGTGGCGCATAGCGTGCTGCTGCGCTGAAGAAGGCGAACAACCACGACGATGACGGCGCACACGAATTAGAATCGGTATTGTTCCCTCTTGACGCTGTCGGAGTGGAATAAGTGCAAGAATACGAAGCACCCGGTTCGTTTCGTTCGTAGACCGATGAGTTCTTAGCCTTGCAGCGTGAGGGGTTCGGATCGGAACCCTACTCTGCTGGCTATTAAAGTGACAAATGCGCTCGTCTGTAGATTACGATGTCACGACATATACCGCCGAAGTGTAATAGGGGTTCTTGTCGAATTACCTCTGCCTACATGTGGAGATGCGCGAATCCGAACATCTGCCGCGGTAGCGTCGTCGTGGCCGAAGAGCTTGGCTTGTGCCTTTTGGTGAAACGCGTGCCCAAAAGTGAGACTGATTTCTTGTCGCGTGCCGCCTCACCCAAGCCAAGCCAACGACGACGATTACAAGGTGGAAGACCAGCGACCGCCATGGAAAGACGGGTTTTTGCTTACCAAGGGAATTTGTAATGAGCTGATAATGAAAAGGCAGTGCCCGGGCACGCTAATGTTGGCTCCAACCATCATAATTCCGAGAGCTCCACTTTCCCTTTGAAGGCAAGTGCTGCTGCTTGCTGGACGGGAAGAAAGCCACCTTCATAACCTGGTTGGCAAACAAAGTTTGAAATGCGGAGACGCCTTTATTTTGCGAGGTGGGGAAATCTAATCGTCGTCATGCATAAATGACGATGTTGGCGGACTTTTGAACGAGGTTCGCTTCGCACCTGGAGAAATCGACCTGTTGGAATATTCAGTAGACTTGCGAACGGAATTGTCTCTTGGTTTTGCTCTTCATTATCATCGCACTTCTTCCAAAGTGATTCGATTATCCCATTAAATAGCACAAGTGTCGTTTCCTCACTCCAGCCCACCCATTATCACGCTACTAAATTACCTGAATCGCAGCGTATTTCCCCCCGGGACACATCAAGAATTCGTGTAATCCGAACCTCAGCAACAATCTGCCTCCATTAGTGTCTACCGTGTCAATACAATCCACCTAAGAATTTCTCATCCACCCCTAACCTCGACCAATCGTCCACTTGTTGCATCGAGGGACGAGAGCCGCAATTCAAGTCAAGAAGACGCTTCGGTTCAAGTGTTCAAGTGGGGTCGAAGAAAGTCATCCCCTCAAAGAGGCTCTGAACCCGAAATTTTCCGGGTCGTCTTACGACGTGCAGTCGTAGGCGGCAGTCAAGTTGTTTTCCGCCTCCAACTCCTTTTAAAATACCGGTTGGGATCTCCCCAGTCACGGGCTTTCTTAAGGAAAGTACGTGAAAAAGGGATTTTCCGAATGAATGGCAAGGATGACGACGGTGGCGGCTGTGGTGTTAAATGAAAGGAGGCGAACAAGAAGCTAAACCGTTCCACCAGATTGCCTTTCTTGCTGTTTTCTTGAGTGTGCCATAATTTGGGGGAAGATTTACAGCCGGGATTAGAGTTATAAGCCGAATTAATGTTTGTGAACAAAATTTTTTGAATTTTAGAGAATGTTCGAAATGTGACTACGAGAGCTTTATAAACTTAGATTGCATGACTATTTCTTAATAAAATTATCTCTAGATTACTTTATAATCATTATCACTTTAAAATCATTCTTTTTCTTACCCATAGAAAACCATATGGAAAAGCTTTGGATTCCTGGTAAAATTCTAGAACAATTTCAAAATTGAGAAACATTGGAAAATGCTGAATTTATTCTCCAGTCCCTTGAGTAATTACAGAAAGAAGCCTTGGAGAAACCATTGGAAGAATATTGAAGGAAATCTCTGTACGAATCGCCGAATGAATTCCTAAGGAATTCCCCAGTATTTTCTTGCATAACCAACAGGCATTTCAAGAGGAACTCATCAAAAATTTTCGGGAAAATTTAATCTACAGGATCTTTAGTAAACATTCTTGAAGGACTAGGAGCAATAACAGCGAAAAATGGGATAAAATTAAGCGAGTATTGATTCTATTTTTATGTCGATTTGAATATCATGTTTGGCAACACGGAATCTGAAAAAAAAACGTATGAAATTGGCTGTTGAATTAGCTTACAGTATTGGAAAATACACTTGCAACTTCTTAAATTTTCACACATTATTTGAATGTTAGATTTGATCATTTATGGACCGAATTTCATGAAATTTTTAGGAAATTTACCTTACAATGTCCAAATTTTTCACAAGACCTATTTTGTATGTGTATTTGAGAATTTTTTAAATGTTTTAACCTCTGGTTATAGATAATGGCATAGCTTAAAAAAAAAAAAATAAATACAATGGCTTGATTAAAAATTATGGTAACAGTGTTAGACAATATAAGAAAATTGAAGTTGTTTTCATATGTCATACAACTTAGTTGTGGAAGCTTGCCACACTGCTCTGCCCGTTAGGTCGAACGCTGGTTAACTCAAATATGCTATATTGATATCAATAAATCTCGACATTAATTTGTTGGATTTGGCATCGGCTACGTTCCTTGGATAAATTTCTGAAAATTGACGGTTAAATTTGTTGAAGCAACCTCAGAATGACTTCCAAGACGAATCCCTGGAGAAATTGCTGGATAAATTTCTAAGAAGAAACTTCTTGTCAGCATTCCGTGGAGGGTTCTCGTCAGGATTCAGTGGAGAGTTTTTGTCAGGACTCTGTGGGGAATCATTGTCAGGATTCTGTTAAAAGCCTTGTAACGATTTTGTGGAGATTCCTTGTCAGAATTCTGTAGAGATTCCTTGTAGAGATTGTGTGAAGAATCCTTGTCAGGATTCTGTGGAAAATCCTTGTCATGATTTTGTGGAGATTCCTTGTCAGAATTCTGTGGATAATCTTTGTCAGGATTCTGTGCAGAATCCTTGTCAAGATTTAGTGGAGAATTATTTTCAGGATTCTGTAAACATTATTCTTGTCAGGATTCTGTGGAGCATCCTTGTCTGAATTCTGTGGGGAATCCTTTTCAGGATTCTGTAGAGATACTTTGTCGGGATCCTGTAGAGAATCTTTGCCATGATTCTGTAGAGAATGCTTGTCAGGATTTTTTGGACAATCTGGAATCTTTGGAGAATCTCTGTCAGCATTCTGTGGAGAATTTTTGAAAGGATTCTGTGGAAAATCTTTTAAAGGATTCTGTTTAAAGCCTTGTAACGATTTTGTGGAGATTCCTTGTCAGAATTCTGTGGAGAATCATTGCCAGGATTCTGTAGAGATTTCTTGTAGGGATTGTATGAAGAATCCTTGTCAGAATTCTGTGGAAAATACTTGTCAGGATTTTGTGGAGATTCCTTGTCAGAATTCTGTGGATAATCTTTGTCAGGATTCTGTGCAGAATCCTTGTCAGGATTTAGTGGAGAATTATTTTCAGGATTCTGTAAACATTATTCTTGTCAGGATTCTGTGGAGCATCCTTGTCTGAATTCTGTGGGGAATCCTTTTCAGGATCCTGTAGAGATTCTTTGTCGGGATCCTGTAGAGAATCTTTGCCATGATTCTGTAGAGAATGCTTGTCAGGATTCTATTGAGAATCTTTGTCAGGATTCTGTGTAGAACATTTGTCAAGAAATAGATATAATTCTTGTCAGGATTTTGTTGAGAACATTTGTCAGGATTCTGTGGAGCATTCTTGTCAGGATTTTATGGAGAATCAGTGTTAGGATTCTGTGTGGAATCAGTGTTAGGATTCTGTGGGGAATCCTTGTCAGGATTCTGTGAAGAACCCTTGTCAGAATTCTGTGGAAAATCCGTGTCAGAATTCTGTGGGGAATCCTTGTCAGGATTCTGTGGGGAATCCTTGTCAGGATTCTGTAGAGATTACTTGTCAGCATTCTGTTTAGAATCTGTATCAGGATTATGTGGAGAATCCTTGTCAGGATTCTGTAAGGAATTGTTGTCAGGATAATAAATCCATGTCAGAATTCTGTGGAGATTACTTTTCAGGATTCTGTAGAGAATCTGTGTTGATTCTGTGGAGAATTCTAGTCAGAATTCTGTGTAGAATTTCGTCTGGATTCTCTTGAGAATCATTTCAAGATTCTGTGAAGAACATTTGACAGCATTCCATGGATAATTCTTGTCAGGATTTTGTTGAGAACCCTTGTAAGGATTCTGTGAAGAATCTTTCTCAGGATTTTGTGGAGCATTCTTGTCAGGATACTGTGGAGAAGCCGTGTCAGGATTCTGTATATATTGCTTGTCAGAATTCTGTGAAGAATCATTGTCAGGATTCTGTGGAGAATTCTTGTCAGGATTCTGTAGGGAATTGTTGTCAGGATTCTGTGTTATACCTTGTCAGGATTTTGTGGAAATTCTTTGTCAGGATTCTGTGGAGAAACTATGTTGATTCTGTGGAGAATTCCTGTCAGAATGCAGTGAAGAATTTCGTCAGAATTCTATGGAGAATCCTTGTCAGGATTTTCTTGAGAATCATGTCAGGATTTTGTGAAGAACAAATGTCAGCATTCTATGGATAATTCTTGACAGGATTTTGTCGAGAATCCATGTAAGGATTCTGTGGAAAATCTTCCTTAGGATTCTGTGGAGCATTCTTGTCAGGATTCTGTAGAAATTCCTTTTCAGAATTCTATGAAGAATCCTTGTCATGATTCTGTGGAGAATCCTTGTCAGGATTCGGTGGGTAATCCTTGTTAAGATTCTGTGGAGAGTCCTTGTCAAGATTCAGTAGAGATTCATTGTCGGGATGCTGTAGAGAATCCTTGTCATGATTCTGTGGAGAATTCTTGTCAGGATTTTTTTTGGAAAATCAGGATTCTGTGAAGAACCTATGTCAGGATTCTGTGGAGAATCCTTTTCAGGATTCTTTGGAGAATTTCGTCAGGATTTTATGGAGAATCATTGTCAGGATCCTGTAGAGAACTTCTTACTGAATTTTGTGGAGAATCCTTGTCTGAATTCTGTGAAGCATTCTTATCAGGATTCTGTGGGAAATCGTTGTCAGGATTTTTTTGAGACTCTTTGTCAGAATTCTGTGGGGAATCCTTGTCTGAATGCTGTGGAGAATTCTTTTCTCAATTATGTGAAGAACCCTTGTCTGAATTCTGTGAAGCATTTTTATCAGGATTCTGTGGGAAATCATTGTCAGGATTGAGTGTAAATCCTTGTCAGGGTTTTGTAGAAATTCGTTGTCAGAATTCTGTGAAGAATTTCGTCAGGATTCTGTGGAAAATCCTTGTCAGGATTTTTTGGACAATCAGGATTCTGTGGAGAACTGTGGTAAATCTTTTTAGGATTCTTTGAAGAATTTCGTCAGGATTATGTGGAGTATTCTTGTCAGGATTGTCTTGAAAATCATTGTTAGGATCCTGTGGAGAACTCTTGTCAGGATTTTGTGAAGAATTCCGTCTGGATTATTTGGAGAATCCTGTCAAAGTTCTGTGCAGAATACTTTCCTGAATTATGATATAATTCTCCATTAATCATTAGCTGGTAGCTATTGAGTATCTTGAAATTACGAAATTAGAGTCCTAATGACTGAAAAAAGAAACAAGAAAGAGACAAAACAAGAATCAATTAGAGACAACAAGCACAACAGGAAGAGACTATAAAGGAATTAAAATTAAGAAGAAGCGAATCAAAAACAAAAAGCAGGACATACATTTTTTATGAGTATTTTGCAGAGAAATCGGTCAGAAATTTTCAGTATGTTCTCAAGAGGATTTTTAAGGAATAACGGTTAGTATTTCTTGCTAGATTTTGACAAGTATCACTCTAAGTATGAATTTTACATGATTTTTTCCCTTTAAAATTCATCAGAAAGTTTTTTTTTTTTTGAAAACATCAATTTTCTTCAGGAATTACTCCGAGACTTGTAATCAGAAGGCACAGTGTGTTTGCTTGACAAATTGAGACAAGAATTTGTGAATAATTACGCGTTCTAGTGAGACTCGAACTCACGACTCCATTTACGCTAGACGGCGCTTTAATCAACTGTTTTGTTCTGTAGCTCCCAAAAGTATTATTTTAAAGAACTTAATTAACTTAGAAACAATTTAATTAATAAGAATTTACCGACGAATTAATAGCTTCAAGAATTGAACCTAGAATTTTCTGAAGGGAAATTCCAGAAATTAGTACAGAGGTCCACCAGATATTTCATCGGGAATTCATCCAAAGATTCTTTTACAAATTTTTCAAGAAAGTTATAAATTTTCCTGGAGTTCATTTAGTGACTCTTCTACTGGTATCGCGAGATCTTCACCTAATTTGTCTTTCAGGATTTTTAATGATATCAATCAATAATTTTTCTATAGATACTTTCAGGAATTACTTTGAAAATTACTCCTAGGATTCTGTTAGGAAGTGCTCCAAAATTGCTTTGGAAAATATCACAAGAAAGTTATCAAATAATTAATTCAGGATATTTTTCTAGGATGCTTCCAATGCATTGTTGATTCATGGAAAATCAAAAAGAAATAAGATAAAAATTTCTTATTTAACTTATGTTAATAATGCAAATCCACTTCCGCAAAAATCTTTGGAAGAATTACTGACTTCTAAGACTTTTCTGGATAAATTATCAAGACAAAAATTACAAAAAAATCAAGATTCTCTGGATTAACATCCAAGATGACTTTTTTAATAATGCTTGAAAATCATCGGACGGAATTGGAAAATTGTGCATGATTAACAGAAGCATTACTGGAATAATTGCTGCAGTATTTACTGAGAGTAACTTTACATTAAATTTTGAAGAATCCATGAAATTTTGCTTGAAAAATAACTCGAGAAATGTTTGGAAGCACTGCATGCGTAATCCCATGATTGAATGCTGGAGAAATTACTAGATAAAATTTTGGAGCGATTCAATGAGGAATTCCTGATAAAGTTATTTTATGTTTTTATTGTTGTCTCGTGCTGAAAAGATATTGGTAGAAGATTTGAAAATTACGTCGAAGCTCACAATGTTTAAATGCGTTATTTTACTTAGAATGCTCTATTTTACTTGGTAATGTCGAAAAAAGAAATGTATGTGCGCAATAAATTTAATATGAAACAGAAATAAGGGGTTATGTCGACACTTTTAGTGACGAGCCGTCCAAAGATTGTTAGAAAATTATATATAACGTAACGTGGCATGAAACGAGCTCACCATATGATGGATTGCCAATCCATTATCGACTGTACACGAATAACTTTTTCACTCGCACAACGCGAACCGAACACGTTTGATCTTGAACCCGTCGCTCTTTCACAGGAGTTTGGCTTCAAATCCCAAACCCATCGTAGTTTTAATCATTGTTGCTTGGAATTCCCGTTCCACTCCCAAATAACTAATCAATAATCCCATCATATTTCACGTTCAATCGTTCAAAAGTTCAAATTTGAAAGGGCAAACATCGAAACAAAACCGTCAACCGAAAAGAGACCAACCAAAAGCAAATCGAAAAAGGAAACCCCTTCTTGACCTCGCTCATTTCTTTATTCAAAGCAATGAAATTCGCCAAATCGTTCCCAAGATGAGTAATTGAACCCCTCCCCCCTTTTCTGCCAAAGCATTCAATACCGACCCTCGCTTCCACATGAAACGAAGAAGAAAATTAAAATCCTTAGGTCTGGCGCAAAAACTTTCGATTCTATACGATTTGTGATCACATTGCCTTCTGGAGAAAGGGGTTGCGGTTGAATGGGATCCGTCTCATTTTTTTCCTTCGAATAAACTTTACCGATTTTGTGTCCTCGTCATCATCATCATCATCATCATCGGTTTGATGAAGAATGAGAAATTGTACTTTTTTCGGAAATTCCCAAACTGTACTTAGACTTGCAGCGACGACTGTCTTTCATCCGAGAGTTGGCTTTGGATTTTTCGGGTGCCACATTCTTCTTCGAGGAGGCAACGCAAAGTTTGCGGCTCAAATCCTCCGGAATAAGTAGGAAAGTTTTGCGCACCGGTCCACCGGCAGAAATTATTGACAAGTTGAAGTGTGATGGCAAGACAAAGGCAAAATTTCCCTTGGAGTTTGCTTCATTTGCTCTGCCATCCATCGCTTCAAGTAGGAGGAAGACGCACAGAGGTCCAGTTTTTTTTAAATGCCTGCGGAAACTTAGTTTTGAAACATGATTTTGAGTTGATATTCACAGTCAATCATTAATCTAAAATATCAGATAATTATGGACACTTCTCGTATGTTCAAAAAGAAAATGGATTTTTTTCTCATCTTTGGACACTAAGTTGTTGCACATGTCCAAAAAACTTAATTTTGCTTAAAAAAATGGTAACTATGTCCAAATAAGAGCTGTAACTCTTAAACATATTCAACAACACTTTTAATGAACAAAATGAGTAAAATATCAATAATGAGTAATTTTCCCATTATTTATTAAACTGGACCACTGTGCCTAGTTGAAGATGTTTGTCGACCGAGGAACCGAGCATTTATTGTGGGAAATCGGAGAAGATGCTGGTGGTTGTGGCTCTTTGTTCCCTTGAACCAGAAGGATGAGTCTTGTCCTGTGGTGGGCTGCCAGTTGGAACAATTAGGGCGGTATTCCGATCGATCATAATCAAGGTGACACACCGGCAGCTCAAGATGTTCCTTTTAAGCGCTGAAAGCGAACTTTTTGACTCGCTTCAGAGCCTCGCTTATCCAAGCAGATGATAATGCTGATGATTATGTCGTAAAGCGTAAAACCATAAAAACATTGTGATTTGACAATGATGACACCACCATTCAGTGTCGATTTTGCCAGATTTTAAGAGGAATGGGAACAAAAGTGGTAAATTTACGACGAAACTTATTCAAATTCGCTTTTAAAGTTCCAAGACGAATCGCACTGCTTTCATCGTTCGTGCAAGATGTTATTATTTGAATGCGTTTTGCAAAGTAACTGACAGAGGAGCGTAACGAGATAATAACGTCATGGAGGCGTTTTGTGTCGAATAAAACCATCATTAGATTTTATATGAGGATTTATTATGTGGATCTAATCAGGGGTCTGTAGGAACTCCTCTCAGGAATCAGACGAAAATCCGTGTTAGGATTCCTAGGATAATAATAGTCAGGAATCTGAAATGAACAATGGTCAGAACTCTATTGACAATCCTTAAAAGAATTCTGATGAAAATTCTCGTAAGGACTTGGTGAGAATGCTTGTCAGGATTCTGTAAAGAATTCTTTGCAGGATTCTGTGGAGAATCCTTGTCAGAATTCTGTGGGGAAAACGTGTCAAGATATTGTGGAGAAGCTTTATTAGGATTCTGTAAAGAATTCTTGTCAAGATTCTGTGAAGAATCCATCAGGATTCTGTGGAGAATTACATAAGGATTCTGTGGAGAAATCTCGTCAAGATTCTGTGGAGAATGCTCGTCAGATTTCTGTGGAGAATCCTTGTTAGAATTCTGTGGGGAATACTAATCAGAATACTGTGAAGAATCCAGTCAGGATTCTGTGGAGAGTTACCTTAGGGTTATGTTGAGAATCCTTGTCAGGATCCTGTGGGGAGTTCTTGCAGGATTCTGCAGAGAATTCTTGTCAAGATTCTGTGGGAAATTTTAGTCAGGATACTGTGAAGAATCCAGTTAGAATTCTATGAAGAATTACATTAGAACTTTGTTGAGAATCCTTGTCAGGATTCTGTGGAGAATTGTTTGCAAGATTATGTGGAGAATCCTTGCCAAGATTTTGTGGAGAATCTTTATCAGGATTCTGTAGAGAATTCTGGTCAGGATTATGTGAAAAATCCTTGTCAGGAAACTGCGAAGAATCCCGTAAGGTTTCTGTGAAGAGTTGCAATAGGAATCTGTTGAGATTCTTTGCCAGAATCCTGTAGAGAACTCTTGTAAGGATTCTGTGGAGAGTTTTTAACAGGATTCTGTGGTGAATCCTTGTCAGGATTCTGTGGAGAATTCTTATCAGGACTCTGCAAAGAATATTTGTCAGAATTCTGGGGAGAAACCTTGTCAGAATTTTGTTAAAAATTCTTGTTAGGATTCTGTGAAATATTCCGTCAATATTCTGTGGAAAATCATTGTCAGGATTCTGTGAAGCATTCTTGTCAGGATTCTGTGGAGAATCCTTGTCAGGGTTCTGTGGTGAATCCTTTTCAGGATTCTGTGGAGAATTCGTGTCAGGACGCTGGGTTTAATTCTTGTCAGGATTCTTTGTAGAATCCTTGTCAGAAACCTGTGGAGAATCCTCGTTAGGATTTTGTGGAGAATCCTTATCAGGAATCTGTGGGAAATTCTTGTTGGGATTCTATAAAGATTTCATGTCTGGATTTTGTGAAGAATTCTTGTCAGGGTTCTGTGGATTATTCTTGTCAGGATTTTGTGAAGAATTTCTGTGGGTAAACCTTGGAAAGGGTTTTGTAGAGAATCTGGATTCTATGGAGAATTCTTGTCAGGATTCTGTGGAGAACTCTTGTTAGGATATCGTGGAAAAATTTTGTCCGGATTCTGTGGAGAATCCTTGTCAGGATACTGTGGAGCATTCTTGTCAGGATTATGTGGAGAATGCTTGTCAGGATTTTGTGGAGAATTTTTGTCGGGATTTTGTGGACAATCCTTGTCAGGATTCTGGTGAAAAAACTTTATAGAGATTCTGTGAATAATCTTAGTCAGAATTGTGTGAAGAATTCCGCAAGGATTCTGTGGAGAATCCTTGTCAGGATTCTGTGCAGAGCTCTTGACAGAATTCTGTGGAGAACTCTTGTCAGAATTCTGTGGAGAATTCTTGTCATGAATTTGTGGAGAATCCCTTAAAGATTCGATGCAGGAGGCCTTCCTGAATTACCATATAGTTTTCCATTAAACATTCATTGGTATCGCAGAGCTACTCAATACCTTTAAATTACTAATTTAGAGACCTAATGACTGAAAAAAGAAACAAAAAAGAGACCAAACAAGAAATGGAGCTAAGAAAACAATCTTATACGAAATGCAGGACACACTGTGGTCGAAATTTAATAAATCATGGAAAAAAATTAAGCATTCCTAAAATTTTACATGTTTTGATCATGGAAACTGTTAACAGTTTGCAGATCTAGGCATGTACATACTCGCATTTTTATTTCTATAGAACAAAATGTTGAACGAAAATTGCAATTTTCTCCATACATTTTATGGAACCCAATTTTAACACAAAACTTTTCAACAATGTTTAGGAAAGCTTCGGCAAGATCATTTTTCTCTAATCGATTCCTTACACTCAAATAAGCATTTGGGAAAAATATCCTTTTATTATTTTACGTGCCTGCAATAATAGTTGTTATTTAATGGGATTAATGACAGATGTAAATAAATTTGCTTTCGTGAAAGTTAAATTTAGGTAAAAAGGAGTTACGGACCAGAAAAACTTAAGTTGAAAGCAAAAATTGCCCAAGTTTTGAAGCAGGATAAATTCTTGAGTTTTAGAGAAAAAATTAAGAGTTCTTGGATATGTGCTCCAATATGTGGTAAAAAAACCAAGAAAACCAATTTTCTTTTGAAAATTTCTTATGTGTTTTTAGCTATTTGATATTGTAGATGTATGTTTGACTTTGTTGTTTTTTAATAGCATCATGTTTGAAAATAGGATTTATAACAGGTTTTTAGAAAACTGGAGCTCTGTGGAATATTTCAAAAAGATTTTCGAAGAAAATAAAAGGGTATTCTCGATCGATTACGACAAGTAATACTGCTGGAAAATATTTTAATATATGCATTTTCATGATTTTTTTTCAATAAGTTGATCAGAAACTAATACCAATGTTTGCTCTGAATTTTCTCCAGGAATTACTTCGAATATTCCTTTAAGTGAGTTCTTAATGGACTTCCTGAGAAATTCCTCCAATAAGTTCGTTCAAGATACCTTCAAGATTTGTACCTGGAACTTTCCATGGGGAAACCCTAGAAATAACTCCAGAGATAGCATTGAATATTTCTTCGGAAACTTATTCAAAGATTATTTTACGCATTTTTTAAGAAAGTTTTAAGTAATCTGGGAGTTTATTTAGTTATTCTTCTACTGATTTCTCAGGATTTTCATTGAAAATGTCGTTCAGGATTTGTTAAAAATTTTAGCTAGTAATTTCTCCAAAGATACTTTGGGATTTACTTTGAAAATTACTCCTTGGATTGTGTAAGGAAGTTCTCCAAAAAATCTTTCGAAATTTTTTTAAGGAAATTTCTCAAATTATGTATTTAGGATCCTTTCCAAGGATGTCTCCAGAACGTTGTTAAGGAGTATTTTCAGAAATTATTTTAGAAATTCCTTAAAAATACGCAAGGTTATTCTGGAAAAAAAATCTATAGAAATTTCTGATGAAACTTTTGTAAAATTTCTTATACACACGGATAAAAATCTGATCCCCACACCATGATTTACAAATCATGAAATTCATAAATTGGTTAGGTCATAATATCAGGATCACAAATCATGGTTCCTGGAGTCATAATCATGATTCTTCATGAGCGTAACATCCAGGGTGAAAACACTAAGCGGTGCGCTTTGCTTCAACTCATTCGTTTCGATCACCTCGACTTCAACATGATACAGTGGTAGATTGGTATGATACAGGACTCTCAATCGAAAGGTTCGTGGTTGGATTCTCGGTTTTTGTTTTTTATTTTGCCGATCATAAACGGATGCGCGACTCAGCTTTTTTGGAATTGGAATCATGATTCCGAGCAACCAGCAACAGCGTGTGTTGCGTTACGGCAATCTGACTCATGATATCATGAGTCCAAATCATGGTGTATTTTCATAAGATGAAAACACGCCGGAATCATGATATCATGAGCCATAATCTTGTTTTTGGATTCTGATTTCTACCCGTGCAGTTCTGCAAGGATCCTTGAAAGAACTCCTTCTGAGGAAGTTTTTTTCTGGATAAATTTCATAGATAATTGTTTAGAAAAAAATCAATCGAATTCCTGGATTAACATTCAGTAGGACTTTCTGAAGAATTCCTTTAAAAACATTGGACGGAATTTCTGAAGAAGTATGTGTAGAATAATCAGATAAAATACTGGAAGAATTGCTATAATATTTACTGGATGACACTCAACAGTGAATTTTTAGGGATCCAATAAAATTTTACTTGGAAAAATACTCGAGAAAGGTTTGGAAGAACTGGAGGTGTAATTCAGTGATGAAATGCTTGAGAAATTCCTAAAAGAAAATCTGGAGCCACTTTATGATAAATCCTTGATCCCTATATGAATTCATTGAGGAATTCTTGGAAAAAAAAAATACTGGTATGATCTTTGTATAAAATTATAGATCAACTCCTAGGAGAGACCTTTACTAAAATCTTGGAGGAATCTATATGAAACTGGAAATATCGTCAAACGAACACCTGGAGGAATCTTTGTAAAATTTCTCATACAAATTTCTCAAAAACCTTTTAATATACTTTTGATAAGATTTTCTTGAAAGAACTTCTGTAGGAATCTATGAAAAATCTGTTAGAGTCAATGCCGTTAAATATCTACATTTTGAAAATAAAGAAATAAATGCATATAGCGTTCTTCCATGCGGAATCTCATCAGTAAAAGTGTCTGAATGATAGAAATTCAGAAATGGTCACCTGGAAGAAACATTTTCCGACGACGGGGATGGAAGCAATTCATAGCATTCAATTGTGAAAGTCATGTGATATTCATGACAATTCAGCAGCACTGGCTAGATTAACTGGAAATTATTGGAAATAGTTGCGTTGGATTTCCTTGGAGGAACTCCTCAAAGCAACTCTAGAATCAATTCTGAAGAAATTTGTAGACGAGTTCCTGGGACAAATCGTAGGGAATCTGTAGATGAATTCCTTGAGCAATATCTGTAAGAGCCCATCAAAGTGTTCCAGAAAAATCTGTGGGGAAATCGTTAGAAGAATTCCTGAAATTTCAAAAGAACCTATGGAAGAATATTTTAAGAGTCTCCTACACAATTTGTAAGGAAACTCTTGAATAATTCCTGAAGCAATGCCTGTAGGAGTTCCTAAAAGTATTCTAGAAGAGTCTGTGGAGAAATGAATAGACGGGTTCCTTAAACTCCTGGGGAACTTGTGGAATAATTTTGTAAGTGGTACCCCGTACACAATTTGTAGGGAATCATTTTATGAATTCCTGATGGGATGCCTGTAGAAGACCCTGATAGTATTTAAAGAACGTGTGGAATAATCTTGTAAGAGTCTCCTACACAATTTGTAGAAAATTCATTGATTAGTTCTTGGAGAGTTGTCTGCAGAAGTTCCTTAAAGTATTTCAGAAAAATCTGTGGAGAAATCACTAGAAGTATTCCAAAAAATCCTATAGAACCTGTAGAATAATCTTGCTAGAGTCCCCCAAATCATTTTAATGTTAACTCTTGAAGAATTCCTGGAGGAAAACCTGTAGGAGTTAATTAAGGTATTCCAGAAAAATCTGTGGAGTAATCACTAGACGGATTCTTAAAATTCCTGAGGAAGTTATGGAATAAACTTGTAAGAGACCCCCTTACCCCGTTACACAATTAGTAGGGAATTTCTTGATGAATTCCTGGAGGGATGCCTGTAGGAGACCCTGAAGGTATTTGAAGAACCTGTGGTGTAATCTTGTAAAAGTCTCCTACACTATTTGTAGAAAATTCCTTGATTAATTCTTGGAGAGTTGTCTGCAGGAGTTAAGGTATTTCAGAAAAATCTGTGAAAAAATCACTAGAAGAATTTCAAAAAATCTTGTGGAACCTGTGCACAGCTGTGGAATAATCTTGTAAGAGTCCCCTACACAATATGTAAGGAAACTCTTGATGAATTCTTGGAGGAATGCCTGCAGGAGTTCCTGAAGGTATACCAAAAAAATCTGTGGAGAAATTACTAGACGGATTCTTCAAACTTCTGAGGAAGTTGTGGAATAATCTTGAGAGATACCTCCCCTACACGATTTGTAGGGAATCTCTTGATGAATTCCTGGTGGAGTAATGCTGTAAAATTGTTCGATATTCGGTGTTCTTTTAATAAAATAGATGTAAAGTTACAGCACAGCACTTGACTTAGAAAAAAATCAGTAGAATTGTGTTCCAAGGGGGCGATTCAATGCCAGTTTGGCTTCAAGGAAGCAAAATTTAATGTCTAAGAAAGTTTGGAAAACACTGCCTTATAGTATGCCAAATCAATCGTCCAACCCCTCCTAATGAATCCAACTATCCTGCAACCCCCGCAATCAATTGGCACTTGATCAAACACTCCACCCACCCCTCAAAAAAATAAAAATAAAACGGTGACATCGACGGATGTCGATGACGATTACAACCATAATTACCACCAAATCGACCAAAAGCAACAGTTTAGCATCGCAATCACCACCACCAGTTGCATCTGTGCGTTGGACTGAGGTTACATTACTGCTACTGACTGACTATACCCTGTGTGTTATCAGGGCTGCACCCTTCCCCTTTTTCGGGCTTGGGATCAACCGACCGATTTCAACGTACAGTATCGGACATATAAAGTGTACCAAAGTTGTTTTCCCATTCAAAATGGTTAACTTCAGATAGCTACATCTCCACCGTTTCTCAACCGATTCTTTTACCTTCTAAAAATAACTTAAAATAAAAAATATAAGTTTGTGAGAACTATTTATTATGGATTATAAGTTTTGTGAAAACTATTGATTAAAAAGATACGAATATCCTAAATTTGTAGAATTAGTAGAATTTGTAGTTATGTAGAAGAACAACTACGAATTGAATTATCTGGTGCTTTCAACAATTTTAGCCATCATGACTTAGTGAAGAAATTTGTAGTTCCTCACAGAAATATGCAAAGAATCGATTGGGAAACGGTGGATATATATCGAAGTTGACTGTCTCGTATGAAGAAGCGGCTTTGGTGCATTTTATTTGTCCGATACTGTAGGTACAACGCACATAATGTCCCATTTCATAAACTATGGCTAAACAAACAAACAGCCACCGGCTGCAGCGGAAAGAGTGCGGAATTTTTACAAGTTAATGATTTATAAAAATGGATTGACTCCCTCTGTCCCGGGTCCTTGTTTTCAGCCAGCAGAGAGAGGGGGTTCTTGCTTGGTAATTGAAACGGTGTGCATAATCTGCGCGGGGCGGAAACGGTGCGTGAAATTTGACGGAAATGAGTTTATTGATTTTATTCATTATTGATCATTGGACGAGTCTGGCGACGACGAGAGATGGTTTTAATTACATTTGCGCGTCGCAACACTGTGCAACAAAGTGGCCTTGACCTGTTTTTGGCGATGGGAGTATGATTTAAAGCTTTGATGGGATTAATTTGAAGCGGAATTGATTGGGAATACAATGTCCAAGTCTCTATTGGATGGTGCCCAGATCCCTTTTTGTGGGAAATACTTACAGAATTCAGTGGAGAATCATTACAGGAATATGTGGACTATTTAGTCCTTCTACAGGATTCTGTGGAAAATCTCAACAGGACTATGAGGAGAATATCTACAGGATCCTGTGGAGAAACCTGGTCAGGAATCTGTGGAGAATCCTTGTCAGGATTCTATGGATAATCCCTACAGGTTTCTGAAGAGAATCTCTACAGAATTATATGGCGAATCCTGATCAGGATTCTGTGCAGTATCCCTACATGATTCTGTAGAGAATCTCTTCAGGATACTGTGGAGAATTCCTACAGGATTCTGTGGAAATCTTTGGCAGGATTTTGTGGAGAATCCTGGTCAGGATTCTGAGAAGAATCTCTACAGGATTCTATGAAAAATCCATACAGGATTCTGTGGATAATCCTTGTCAGGATTTTGTGGAGAATCTTTGCCAGGATTCTCTATAGAGTTCTGGTCAGGATTATGAGGAAAATCCTGGTCAGGATTATGAGGAAAAACCTGGTCAGGATTATGAGAAGAATCCTGGTAAGGATTCTCTGGAAAATTCTTGCATGATTCTGTGGAGAATCTCCACAGGATTATGTGGAGAATCCCTACAGGTTTCTGTGGAGAATTCCTACAAGATTCTGTGGAGAATCCCTCCAGGATTCTGTGGAGAATCGTCAAAGGATTCTGTGGATAATCCTCAAAGGATTCTGTGGAGAATCCCTCCAGCATTCTGTGGAGAACCCCTCCAGGATTCTGTGGAAAATCCCTCTAGGATTCTGTGAAGAATCCTCACAGGATACTGTTGAGAAACCTCACAGGATTCTGTAGAGCAGTCTTGGGAACTGTGACCACAATTCACCACAGTTCATCGATTCTGCCATTCCACCAAAACACAAAGCAGCAGCAGCATCAATACCATCAGGCGTTGCGCTGCCAACGGTTCACACACTGTTTGACTGTTTTTGTCTCTCCACTATGACCATTTTCGGGCAGCCATTCCAAGCTGAATGATTGAAAAAAGTGTTAAATCATTCTATCGCTAATATTTTGCTTGTGTTTTCAACTAATTGAAATCTATTAGCTCTAACAGAAAGACCACAATCATTCCGTTACGATACATATAAACAAGTTCAATTTCATACTGCCTTTATCGAGCAAAAATGCAAAACCCCGAAAACCGCAAAAATCGTGTCACCACTGTGCTCGAGTCATTTCGCATTCGGGGTTGAAAAACGTTAGGAAGAAGAAGATTACATTTTTGAAGAGCCGTGACATTTTTTTTGTTTTGAACCGTCATGGTTTGCTTTGGATTTTGATGGTCGTGTAGAAAGATGTAAATGTAGAGGCGGTTTGCTCCAGTACTTTTCTCATCCCTGCTGTAGAGAAACCTCACAAGATTCTGTGGAGAATCCTCATAGGATTCTGTGGAGAATTCTCACAGGATTCAGTGGAGAACCCTCACAGGATTCTATGAAGAATCCTTACAGGATTCTGTGGAGAAACCTTAGAGGATTTTGTGGAGAACCACTCCAGGATTCTGTGTAGAATCCCTCCAGTAATCTCTACAGGATTTTGTGAAAAATTCCTTCAGTATTCTGTGGAGCATCCCTCCAGGATTATGTGGAGAATCCTCGTTAGGATTACGTGGAGAATCCTTGTCAGAGTTGTGTGAAGAATCCTCGCCAGGATTCTGTAGTGAATCCTTGTCAGGATTCTGTGGAGAATCCTTGTCAGCATTCTGTGTAGAATCCTTGTCAGCATTCTGTGTAGAATCCTTGTCAGGATTCTCTGTAGAGTTTTGATCAGGATTATGAGGAAAATCCTGGTCAGTATTATGAGGAGAATACCGGTGAAGATTTTCTGGAAAATTTCTACATGATTCTGCGGAGAATCTCCATAGAATTCTGTGGAAAATCCCTAGAGATTTTTGTGGAGAATCCCAACAAGATTCTTTAAATATTCCCTACAGGATTCTATGGAGAATCTCCGCAGGATTCTGTGGAGAATTCTCACAGGATTCTGTGGATAATTTTCACAGGTTTCTGTGGAGAGCCCCTACAGGATTCTGTGGAGAATCCTCACAGGATTCTGTGGAGAATCCTCACAAGATTCTATGGAGAATTCTTACAGGATTCTGTAGAAAATCCTTACAGGATTCTTTGAAGAAACCTTACAGGATTCTGTGGAGACCCACTGCAGAACTCTGTGGAGAATCCCTCCAGGATTCTGTGGAAAATCCCTCCAGGATTCTGTGGAGAATCCCTACAGGAATCTGTGGAAAATTCGTTCAGTATTATGTGGAGAATCCCTCCAGGATTATGTGGAGAATCCTTGTTAGGATTATTTGGAGAATCCTTGTCAGGGTTTTGTGAAGAATCCTTGGCAGAATCCTGTGGAGAATCTTTTGCAGGATTCTCTGTAGAGTTCTGGTCAGGATTAAGAGGAGAATCCTGGTAAGGATTCTGTGGAGAACCCCTACAGGATTCTGTGGATAATCCCTACAGGATTCGGTGGAGAATCCTCACAGGATTCTGTGGAGAATCCCTTTAGTATTCTGTAGAGAATCCTTGCCAGGTTTATGTGAAGAATTCTCGCCAGGATTCTGTCAGGTTAATGAGGAATATCCTTGTCAGGATTATGAAGAGAATCCTGGTAAGGATTCTCTGGAAAATCCCTACATGATTCTGTGGAGAATCTCCACAGGATTTTGTGGAGAATCCTTACAGGTTTCTGTGGAGAATCCCTACAGGTTTCTGTGGATAATTCCTACAGGAGTCTATAGAGAATCTCTACATAATTCTGTGGAGAATCCTCACAGGACTCTGTGGAGAATCCTCACAGGATTCTGTGGAGAATCCTCACAGGATTTTGTGGAGAATCCCCACAGGATTCTGTGGAGAATCTTCACAGGATTCTGTGGAGAATTCTTGTCAGGAATCTGTGGGAAATTCTTGTCAGGATTCTGTGGGAAATTCTTGTCAGAATTCTGTGGAGAATCCTTGTCAGGATTCTGTAGAGAATCATTGTCAGGATTCTGCGGAGAATCTTTGTCAGGAAGCTGTGGAAAATCATCGTCAGGATTCTTTGGAGAATCCTTGTCAGGATTCTGTGGAGAATCCCGTCAGGATTCGGTGGAGAATCGTCGTCAGGGTTCTGTGGAGAATCCACGTCAGTATTCTGTGGAGATTCCCTTCAGGATTTTGTGGAGAATCTAATCAGGATTTTGTGGAGAATCCAGTCAGGATGGTTTGGAGAATTTCTTCAGGACTCTTTGGAGAGTCTTTTCCAGGATTTTTAGGAGAATCATTGTCAGCATAACGTTGAGAATCCTTTTAAGATTCTATTAACAATCCATCAGAAATCTATGGAGAGTTTTCATGGTTCTTTGGAGAGTCTTTGAAAAACTCAGTGACGAAGTGAACATTTTCCTTAAGCTCCTACTGAACAGGAGTTTCCAAACAACTTTATCCCACTCCTTAGGAAAAAATCTGTCATCGCTTAATTAACGCGTTTTACAAGGTTCTTACAAACAGGCACAGGCGGTAATCCGGAATTAATTACAACAAGAAACAACGCCACTTCGTTGCCACCGACACCACCTATAGGAATTCTTCAACAAGTGGAACAGTACTCATTATTGTCGTCGTCGTCGTCGTTTTCGTCCCCCACAGCACTTATTCCTCCACCGAAAGAAAACTTTCTTACCCGAACCCCTTTCTTTCCGGCTGCAACGAAGCCAATTTGGTTTGCTTGAGTCAATATTTTTCTTTGGTTGCGGTTTTCCCAATGGGAAACGACAGAAGGAATTTTCCTCAAGGGCTTCGGAGGGGATGAGCGATTCGGTGGAAAGGGAAGGCTTCGGAAGAAGTTCTGTTTCGAGAAGGCAAAAGAGCAACAAGTTTTCGAAAAGAAGTGCGATTTGAAGTTGGTATCTTGACAGTCACTTAGACGTTGAAGTGGTACGAATTTGACATTTGTGGAACAAGTTTGCCGAAGGATTTCAAATTAGGAATGATGACTTCAGTGGGGACGTTAAATATCTTACACATTTTCTTTCATTCGTCTCAGTTCACGTAATGTTTAACAGCACATTGACCATGAAAGCAAAAAACGAACATTTTAGCAGAAGATCAGTTGATTCTGTGTTCAAGGGTTGAATTTACTTAATTAAATGCTATAATAAAGATAGTCTGATAATATGATGAGTAATTCTTTCAAACTTTTTAAGAGGAAAATAACCATAATCATTTCACAAATGTTGAAAAATTTGTTTGCTCAAAATTTGAGGAATGTTCAAGAAAATCTATCATTGCGATGATAGATTTCCATAATGCTGATGATTGAATGATGGATTCTTGAGCCTGAAGATGTTCATAAAATATTGTTTTAGTACTAAATCTACTTCAACCTTGAAACGTATCCCTAGGCAATTTCATTACCCCTCAAACACCGACGAAAACTATAATTATTCAGATGTGATTTTTTGCGGATCATCGAAGATCAAATCAATTAAAGTTTTCGGAATAGTTTCGTCCCTTCTCATTCGCATAACACAGATAGAGAAAAAAAGCCGAACCCAAGAGCCTTTCCCTAATCCGATCAAACTTTGACCGAGAGCCTTTCCCACACAGATTCTTTCGTCTCATGTGAGCAATCCTTTCCCACCTTCTCCGTTTCCAGACCCAAACTTCTTCGATCGCTGAGAAAAAAAGTAATGGGTTTGAGGTCGTGACAATTTCCGAACTTTAATTAATTCTCGCCAAAATTGATTAATGGCCAATATCGGAAGGAGAGATAAACCAAGCTCTGTCTTATGGGAACCATTCGCCGTTAAGGTACACTGACTCCGAAGGAATTCTCCCACACTCCGTTACACGCAGGAGGGTGATATATGCGTCGTGCATTGAAACAATAAAGTTTCATGTGAAGATATCCTGGGAAATTCCTTCGTCCACCCTCTACCGTTGATGTTCATTTGAATTATTTATAGACGCACAGTGGTCCAAAAATGGCTAAAATTAAAAAAAAATACTGATAACAAATCTACTGAATTTTCAAAATTTCTTGTGGCCATTAAAATCTGTACTGAATCTCAACCAAAACTAGCTCAATCGGTTCCATTCGGTAGAATTGATCATAATCTTTATTTTGAATATGTTTTCAATCGTATTTGACATGTTTACCATTTCAGAATGTCAAAACAAACAAACACATTGAGAAACGCCAAAATTTTTGAAATTTTTCAAAGCTTGTGTAGGAAATGTAGAAAACGCTTTTAAATACTTTTGAACGATAATTTATAGAACCATATATTTTAGTTCATGTTTTGTCCATGAATCGGGATTTCCGAACGACTTGAATGAGATTTATACTTTTGGCCAACATTTGTATGGAGTGCACCACTGTGCGACGTGGAGAACGTTCCGAAACCGAGGAAGGGTGATTTCGTCACGCTTCCTTGATTTTCGTCCCCGAGGCCCGGGTGCGTTACCGTTTCGTGTGGTTTGGCAATAACGTTCAATTCCACAATTATAATTCTATTCGAGAAAGGAAGTCTTAATGGGTTGGCTAATTTGAGAACCCGATCTCGAATTTCAAAACCATTATTTCGAATCTGATCTAATTTCTCAAGTTCGGCGCACTTGTTCCCACGGAAGTGACGAAATCACTCCCGCGGAACGCCCCGTCACGTCCACGGTCCCAATTTGCATCAGAATTATGCAAAGTGCTACTCGGGAGCTAAATCACGCACCCCCCCGGCTCCGGAAAATTCTTCGGTAAACTATCGCCAGAGCGCTTTATTGCTTTATGAAATGGTCGTTTCCTGAAGGCGTCACCCACAGCCAGATCGCGGTTCTAGTTCCAGTAACTCGAACCGGAAACCGCTTCAGTTTACCTTTCGAGGCAAGTTCCCCATCGTCTCGTCTACGATCGGTGCACCGGATTTTCACCGAATCGGAGGGGAAAATGCTAGCGTGCACTCCCAAGAAAACGGAAACGGAAGTGGTAAGTGCGCTTCCGGAATGACTTCCGTTTCTTGTCGTGTCGAAGGTGTTTGGAAGGGTATGTTGGAACATGAAAGTAGGTAATTATCGAATCGAGCTTTATAACAATCATGTTTTCACACACTGATATCAGTGCTACTTTTCAGAGCACAAATATAGATGGATCTTTTCATTTCTTGAGAAAAAAAAACATTGTAAATCAATTGCAAACAGTTTTAAAACTAATTTGCAAGCTATAGTGTTGCTAAACATGTGGGTTTTTGATGGGAATTCAACTAAAATATTAAGACTAAAAACTTGACGAAGCATATTCAGCTGAAGATTTGGTGAGCTCGTTCCAATCAGATCAAAATTAGAGTGATAGATTCATTCATGTGATGCCAAATAGAAACAAAAGAAACGACATCGCATCCATGTAGAAGTTATCATAAAATGATTGTCATGGTTATTCAAATAGTGGTGGTCATTCAGCATGGCACCCGGATCGATTTTCCTTTCAGTCATAGTTGAGAGACTTTTGTGCAATCGGAATTGGCTACCAACTAATCACATCCAGTTGCGGTACAACTACAGTCACTGGCAGATGACAAGTCATGGATCCATTTTCCAATCAGCAGTCTGCTACTTTCATTAGTCTCACTTAATCGGAATGCATTTTCCTTTCTTCTGTCGGCCGCATTCATCGATGTCCAATATTTTCCAATCAGGCTAATGTATCGCCCAGCAGTTGGATGCAAGGATAGATGGTGGCACTGCAATCGTCACACATGCTCCATTCTTTAATCAGAACCTTAGTGGTGGTTGGGATTGACATTTTCCATATTCATCTTTTGGTCGTTTGAGAGGACCTATCATCATTATTCACGTCGATAGAGTCTGGGAGGACGAGGAAATAATACTTTCTTCATTAGAAAGATGGCAATATTTCAATATCGGGTCCCAAATGAAACCAGCGTCACCGTCGAACAGTGGCGCACCTTCATGCAAACGTCGGACGAAATATTAAAAGTCGGTTCGTTGAATTGATTATTTACAAGTTCTACTTTCTCATGGTGGATTAACTAAAATTTCAGAGGAATTGTGCAACAGTCTAGCGAAACTTGAGTGCGGTTTTTCCACTGAATTTGAGTGTTTAGAAACCTTAGTTTTCAAGAATCTTAGTTTTCAAAAACTTTTGTTTTTAAAACTTTTTATTTTTAAAAACCTTTGTTTTCGAAAATTTTTGTTCTCCAAAAATATTTGTTTCCAAAATCTTTTGTATTCAAAACCTTTTGTTCTCAAAAACTTTTGTTCCCAAATACTTCTGGTTTCTAAAACATTTGTTTTTGAAAACTTTTGTCAAAAACTTATGTTTTCGAAAACATTAGTTTTCAGCAACTTAAGTTTTCAAAAACTTTAACTTCTAAATTATTTTAAGGACTCAATTTTTGAAGCTTAGTCCGATCACGAGCCACTGTCCGCCCTCGTTCGATTGCTTGTTCTGCAAACGATGCTGCTCAATGCATATGACTTCTGATTTGGTGACGACGACGTCGACAGGCAACAACAACGGCCGGCGCGAGAAGTGGCCACAATAGAAGTCAGCTATGTGGCAATCGGCCCCGCATTGTTCGATGAATCCGTGGAAAATGAAAACTCAGCCACGGGGAAAGTAGCGAGCATCCACGGCACACAAACAAAAGATTGCTAATTAGTTGCAATACACTATGTGCACTAGCTACACACTTTGGAACGGATCTCTCGGCTTGGCGAACAGAGCAAATGTTTTCATGCATTCGAAACATTGGTCAATTCAGACATCCGCTTGTCTGACCGTAGACAATGCTGTCGGCAGAGGTGGCGGCGGCAGAGCGCGCGATGATTTCTAAATATGGTTCCTCCGGTTTGGCTCCAATCTTTTTGCTCTGCCCGGAGGTGCACCGATGGAAAAAGTGGTGTAATGTTTCGCTTGAAATATTGGTAGGCGAACTTTCATGTTGTATATTCATTGAATTTATTTTATGAAGTGATGTTTAAAATTAGGACGAGAAGAATGTAATTTTACATGCAAGGTGCAAAAATAACAATTAATTTGATACTTGAACAAGATCAATGCATTGCAATGCTTGCTAGATGAAAAAGGGTTCAATAATGTACAACATACATAATTATTCCATGGTATTTCACTGCACTGTGTTGGTAGCGCAACCCTGGTTAGGCAGCCTTCCACAGACTTTGTGCCAATCAAGAAAGGATTGATTTTACGCTTACGAATGGAAAGCCGGATCTTGGAACGTGAGAGCTTTGAATAAACCGGCGCGTATCGTGCTTCTAACTCATTCACTCATGAACGTAGCAGCTATCCAGGGAAAACGCTGGTCCAAATCCAGAGAAGTATCAATCGCCAACATCACATTCAAGTACTGCATCTACTACAGCAGAGGCGACAGAGCAGAACGTGGAGATGGCTTTGTAGTGTTTGGTCAACGACCAAGGCGAAACGACTGGTTCGATGAAAAGTGCCAGAGAGTGACAGACGTGAAGAATGCCGCCAGAAGCCGTATGATAGTGGTAGATGCTCGGCTGAATAGAGAGCGGTACAGGCAAGCAAGATTGTAGCTGTGCACCCATAGATGTTAAAAAGGCTATCATCGAGCTGAAGAACTGTAAGGCTGCTGGGAAAGACGAGATTTTGGTCGAGCTTCTCAAGCACGGAAATGGGCAGATTTACCAGCGGATCTACCGAGTACTTATGAAGGTATGCGAGGACGAACCAGCTGGTTGGATGGCCCCGTACACCCAATCTTCAAGAAAGGGCAAATACTGGAGTTTATCAATTACAGAGGAATTACCCTGCTGATTTCGGCGTACAAAAAACTGTCGCACATCCTGTTCAACAGAATGGGAGCGCTCGAGAAGGCCTTTGTCAACGAATACCAAGCTGGTTTTCGTTAGGGCCGCTCGACAACGGACCAGATGTTTACCTTGCGAATGATCCTAGATAAATTCCGGGAGTATAACTTACAGACTCACCATCTGTTAATTGATTTCAAGGAGGGGTACGACTCAGTGAAGAGAAATGAGCTGCGGCAGGTATTATCTGAACATGGTTTTCTGGCGAAACTAATTAGACTGAAACATGCTACGCTGAACAGTTCGAAATCAAATGTTTGGATTGTAGACGAGGTGTCAACCTCGTTTGTGACGTTAGACGGATTGAAGATATCCCTGCTTTTACGCTTTCGAATTTACTGTTCAAAACAGCACTCGAGGGTGCTATTAGGATATCTGACGTGCAGGGAAACGGCACATGCTCCTTGGCTTTGCGGAAGATATCAACCTTATTGGAATCGATCGCAGGTCAGTGGAAGAAGCCTTCGTTCCTCTGAACAGGGAGACAGCGAAGATAGGCCTGACCATTGATTATACCAAAACGAAGTACATGGCTGCAGGTAGAGATAGAAACAGACATTAATTTCTTTAAGAATATTTTGCTCGTTTACCTGTAGCTTTTTTTCAAATATTACTCCGAAGATCTCTTCAGGAGCTTGATTTGAGATTTTCACGAACTTCCTAAGAATTTCGGTTCAGATACCATCATAAATTCAAATTGTTTTTTTATGAATCAGATATACACCCGATTCTGTTTTTGCACGGCCGTGAAAAAAAAAGTGGCCAAACATTTTTTTTCCGCCAAAACCTTATTTTTGCATGAAACGTCGAGAAATGGTGTTACTATTTTTGCACGGTTTTTGAAATTTTGAACTGAAAACTTTTTTGCACGGTACGCATTCCCCGTGCAAATACAGAACCAGGTGTATCTTCATAAATTCACTGTGGATTTTTTCCAAGGATAAGGAATCCCTCGAATGATTGCTTCATTTTCCAACGAAGTTCCAAGTTCTCCAGGAATTATTGAGTTGATCTAGAGAATCTAGGATATTCGACAGAGGGGTGACCCATTTCGCACAAAGACGTTTCACCTAAAGCAGTTTCGTACAAAAACCGGTAGCATTTTAAAGAAGGCATATAATTCTCTTTATGCCGCATAATAAACGCGAAACGTCCGCCCCTGTAATTCTGCGAAACGTTTTTATGTGGAACGTCCCACCCCCATTCGACAGGTAAGATTTTAAATGTGATTTTGTGGCTTTCGCAATCTTGAAAAATCAAAACGGAAAAGAAATTTTTTTGCTACACTACGAAAGGCACACAATCAAAGTTCTCCAGAAATGTATCCATTGAATTTCCTATGACTTTCTGCTACATTTCCATTTAGAGCATTTTCAAGAATTAAAAATTCTCTAAATTTGAAAAAAAAAAACCAAGAATGTTTTCAAATATTTTTTTCAACCGTAAATCAAGTGATATCTCCAGGAAAATGTCAATGAAACTTTTCAGCTTATTTGGTAAAAATTTTAAAAAAATCGGCGAAGAATTTCTAAGGAAAATATAACTTTATCCCTGATGAAGCTTGTGTCCTTGATGAATTATTACGATGATCTCTGAAAAATTTGGTTAAACTGGTTTATTGAAAAAAAAAAAATCGAAACGATTTTTTCAAAACCTCAAGAACAAACCTCCTCGAAGAAACAACTAGAAAAAATCGTTGGAAGAACCAATGAAAAAACACCTGGAGAAAATCCTGTGAAAATGGCCAAGACTTTTTTCAGAATAATCTTTGTGAAAATTACTGGAGGCTGGAGTGCTCTAGAAATTTTTGGAACAAATTCTGATGAAGTTCCCCTGAGCATCCCTTGAGAAATCGCTGGTAGCATTCTTGAAGAAGTACCTGAAAGTATTTCAGAAGGAATATCTAGAGAAATCACCTGAAGAATTTCTCGGGATCTGGGAACTATTATATATTTATTAAAGAACTTGTGGAAACAGAACTGCAAACAGATTAAGGCAAAGGAGTGTCGTAAGAGAACGTTTTAGAGCCTGGCATTCTTATAGAGACCAATACTCTAAAAAGAGACCTGCTTACCTGAGAAATGTACTATTTTTCGTACCTGTTGTAATTTTTGCTCTTTCCTTTACTTTCCTCTTCCACTTTACTAGAACTAGACGAAAAAACATTTAAAAAAATTTTAAACGCTCTCATACATGTTTCATATGCTCATGAACGACACTCGAATAGAACTGGGAACTGTGCTTTTCTTTACCAAATTGGCAATCTAAAGTTCTGCTTCATTGTCTAAACATGTTTTATGTTGAATAAACAAAACTCACGTAGCGTGTCAAACATTTTTTAATGGTTTAAAAATTTTGTGTCGCACAAAAAATAAATCCCCAATTGTGGGCGGAAATCCTTGATAATTCCAGATTTTTTCCACCTTGAATAAAATTCCCTGATATTTCCAGTATTTCAAGAGTTTTACAATTAGTAGACACCCTGTCCTTAAATGATTCTTTGGCGGACTTCCTAAGTAATAACTTCAAACATTTCAATCAAAATATCATCAAGAATACAACGAACTAGATTCCAATCGGTGATGGATGTCTGCAAATTCCAAACCCATGAGAAAAACCCAGTGAATGATTTCCTGACAAAATTCTTTCAAGTGTTTATGAGGACACGCCCAAAAAATATTTTTTGGATTTTAGATTAACTCCTAGTGCAGTTTTAGGGAAAAACGTTCAATGGCAAATGTTGAATATTTTTCAATAAAGCTTTTAAAAATGTGGACAAATTTTTAGTAATTTTCGGTAAAATTCAAATCAAAATTAAGAAAAATAAACTTAAAAGAAGTTTCTGGTGGAGTTTCTGCCTCGCACATTTGTAGAATCTTAAATCAGATAATTGCATCGAAATGAGACAAATTTTCCGAATATCAAATCGAAGCATCCTCTACTTTGGGATCTACGATTCTTTATCAGTTGTTCTGAATTTGATGGACTAAGGCAGGATATCTTGAACTGTAGTGTTTTGCCGGAAACTCTTAAAGATCGTGAACTTCTTCTCAAAACATCTTGAAGATCAGAAGCAAACATTAGTTATGACGACAAAACTGAATGTTTGTTCAAAGTTGCCTTGAAGGTCTCTCAAGAGACTATAAGTCACCTGAAGAGATCAAAACTTAAATAAATAATTAACTTGGATTTTCTCCAGCCCAAGTAATCATTATGACAAAGAGAACCCAATCTGGCTTTCTTCGGAAAGGGCTTTCTCATTTAGTTCACTTTAAAAAAAATATCTAAATAATATTATAGCTTTAGAAAAAGCAAGACTAATATTCGATGTCCGTGTGACATGGGAGGATTTCCCGAAACCTGGAGGAAATTTCTAGAATGTCCGTCATGTGAAGGAAGACACCAAAAAGTTTGTATGCGCCAATTGCGGGGGCAACCATAAGTCTAACTTTTTTGGATTGCCCATTTCGTAAACGAACTGTTGAGGCTAGAACCAGGTAGATTAACGACAACGTATTCCGTAGTCGGAATTCTCCAAGCATAATCTCCAATAATTCTCATTTTTCAGTTAGTAATTTCTGATGGAGTTCCTGCCTTACACATTTGAAAAAATATACAAAATTCTAATACATGATTTGGATGTGATTCCTTCATGAGTTTCTGGCGAATAACTTGAATGACAGATGAAGCTCCATAAAAGCCTTTAGATATTGTGAGGCAGTTTTATAGATATTTCTTCAGAATTTAGTTCGGAGATCTGTCGAAAATACATTACATTTTTTGTCAAGTCAAGAATACGTCCTGGATTTTGGCCAAAAATTATTGAAAGGTACTAGAATTGTTCATTCAATTCTTCAAATTCACATTTTTTTCTAAGAAGCCTGTTTAAAAGTTTCAGACATTTCGACAGAAACATATAACTTAAATTATCCTGACACTTGAAATACACGATTTCTTGATTCGTTGATTTTATGATCGAGAAGAATGTTTGTATTTGTCTTATATTAACAGATTAGCAGAGAAGAATTTCTGTCTTTGCCCTGTTTTTTTTTCAGTTTGAGAATGTTAATACAGATCATCATCTATCATCAGGTCCCGACTTTAGTGACCATTTATTTTAGGAAGAGGTGACTTTAGTGACTTTTTGCTGCAAAGAGTGAAATTTAAGTGACTCGCTACCATTCCATCTCAAAGGATACATTCGGTAATTATTCCTAATAATTAAGATTTCTCCTTTCAAAATACTTCCACAATTTGCTTTAGGTATTTCCCTAAAAAAATTGTTCTGGGTTGTGTTCTTAGAATTATCAAAGCAACTTCTCAGAAACTAGTGGAGAAATTCTTGAAAAAAATGCTGAATATTAAAATTAAAATTCTGTAAAAAAATCCTAGTTATTACTGTGTCTTGATGATTTTCTCGATAATTTGTTAAGGTCATCATAAAAAAAGTGAATATCCCTGTATAACAAACCTCTGAATTTGTAAAGAAATATCGGAGGAATAACTTCTCCTTGCTGTGCGTTTGAACAATCAGGTGATGTATTACTTGAGAAAATATCCAAGAAATATTTGGAAGAACTGTAGGAGTAATCCTTAGATGAAATAATGAACAGATGTTTGGATATTTCTGAAGGCACTTGATGACTATTTCCTGGTCGAATTTATTGATAAATTCATCAAGAATCCCTCGAAGAATACGGTGAAGAAATTTATGCTTTTCCTGGAAAAAATTGTGAAGAAAGCTCCTGTTAAGGATTATATTTTTCTAGAGTCATTGAAAGTATTTCTGATGAATATTTCTGGGGAGAGAAGAATTCCTGAAGCCTTTCTTGAGGACTGAGATGAAAAAAATCTGGGAAAACCTGTAGAACAGTGCCGTATGAGTCTCTGAAGGCTATTCTGTACCCTCGATAATTTGAATATTAGGATTCACTGAAAGCAGAAAAAGATTAAAAGTGCATTAGAGAACATTTTGATTATTGGAGAGGTTTCTGAGGTCACCATTAGAATTATAATCTTCTCAGAAATTTGCATTTAGTGACCAAATCTTTAAAAAGGGACCTGCTCCTAGCTCTGCTACAAGTATTATTCGAGCAATTTTTTTTACTGTGCACCACAGGCAATTCTCCTGCAAAAAAAAAGCAAATCCATCGCCAACAATAGGGCACCCTCTTTTGCCCGACTTGTCGTTCCCCAATCGTCGACAGTGGCTCCACAAAAAGCCATCCCCATTCAAACCCCGAGCAATAAGAGCGAAAAATCACTTGCTCGTGACGACGCCTCCAAGCAACAAAATGGCCCCCTCCCAGGCACCCACATCGCATCGGATGGACCCCCGCCGCAACTAGCCTCTCTCTCTCGCTGTCTCACTCCGGGGTGGTAATCTTTTTGTACTTTGGATTGGAATTTTCCATTATGTCCGGTGAAAATGGCCGGCCGCGCTGGATGATACACTTGCTTGGTTACACCGCGCCGGCCGCGTTGCCACCCCCCGGGTCCATTATTCTCGCGCGATTGCATTATTGTCCCACGTCGCCGTCGTAACCGTCGTTTGATGCCATTGACTAACAATAGCCGGAGCAAGATTTAGCACAACAGATTAATGGACGGTGTGGGCAAAAAAACGCGAACACTCTTTGAAGCGGTTCCCTCCCGTGAGGCGAATCAAATTCTTTGTAAGCCGCGCCTATTCTATGTAGCTCCATCACGGGGAAATGAACAAACTGCCCATCAGTCAATCGCGGAGGGCCCCCACCAACAACAAGGCTAATAGCTCTTGAAACGACGACGTCGCAACCGGAAGTCGTGTGTACATTTCTGTGTTGTTCTCGTTACAGTTATCTCCCAGAGTAAATTATTGTCTATTGCCTCCCTCCCTTTTCCGTTTCGGCTGCGGAGCATGTGATGTTATTAGAATGGGTGGTCATCAATTCTAGGTGGTGATTTCGCGATGGTTCTGCTTGAGGAGATACATGGTTCTACGTGTGAAGCCCGAAAGTTGAGAAATCACCTGTTAGCGATTTGTAGTTCGTCCAGGTTAGCTCCAATTTGGCTCCAAATGATTGTTGCTGCTGTGAAGTTCGTCCAAATGTATAACAGTTACAAAAATTATAACACAAAAAATAGAACAAATTTCATCCGCTTCCACCACTGTTTGATCTAAATTCCATTTCAAATAACTTTGTCATACATTTATCAACAGCTCACCTACCCAATGATAAAGCAAATTAAAAACATTTTTACGGCAATCTGTGATAGTGAATACGCCAATTATTGCTTGTTATCAATCAAGAATGGATTTTCTCGAAGTCTGCGATAAATCCAACTTCATAAGCGGTGCGTTTTTTCGTATTCTGATGTGCATTCTAGAATTCAACTTCCAAGTTAGACGTCTTGCACATTCTAGATGAGAATTCACTGGACGATGGGAATGTTTTGTTTTTCCCTCAGGATTCCCTTAGGAATTTCTCCAGAAGTTTCTTCAAGCATTTCTCAACGATTTTTTCTGAGGGGCATATTGCGAGGAAATAATTCAGAGATATTTTTGAAATTTTCTTTAGAGATTTCACCAAAAAATGATTACTGTAGGGAATTTTCACCACCATATTATTCAAAAATTCTTTCGAAAACTCCTCCAAGGATTTCAGTAATTATTTCAAAGATTTTACCTTGACATAATTCAGATGCTCTCCAGAAGAATTCCTCCAGAGACTGCTTCCCTAATTTCTCCACAGATTTCTTCATAGATTATCCCAAGAAATCCCAAAGGGACTCCTCCAGGGTTCCATCAGGGTGTTCTGCAATTGCTCGAGGGATTTTTCCGCATAATTCCTCCAGAAATTCGTCTAGAAACTGCTTCAACGATTTTTCAAGGAATTGCTCTAGGAAAATTCCATCACCTAATAATTTCGAGATTTTTTCAAAAACTCCTCCAGGGATTTCAATACAGGGGATAGGCAAAATGATTGAGATAGGCAAAATTTTGCCCAAATTCAAATGCTTATAACTTTATGAAAAATGGATGAAATTGGATGCATCTGGAAGCAGTCGACGGCAAATTTGGTCCAGTTTTAGGAACTTCCTTGGCCATGCATATTGGCCACTGGACACCGGAGATGTTCCGGATTTTCTGAGGTCATGTCCAAATGTCATTTTTTCTGTCGCTTGTATTTTTGTGTGGTGTAAAGTTAGATAGATGTTTGCAATTTCCCTAGAAACTAGAACTAATAGGAAGTTGAATGCCACCGGACGCATTAAGATTGGTTGGAAATCTTCAGAAATATGACCATTTCCGTAAAACTGGTTCCGGAAAGCATGGTCAGTCATGTTTGTATTTCCAATCATGTAAATATTATCCGGAGCTATATCCAAGCGGACACCAACCTTAAAAATGATGTTTCCTGCAGCGTATTCAGAACCATTAGATGCACAGACCACTCTATAGAAGGTTCCAGGTGCCCTGGGGGAAGTGGTCAATTAGGAACATATCCGGAACCATATCAATATGGGCATCAAACTTCATTATTTTCAAAGGTTATGCTTTCCGAAGCATTTCCAGCATCACCGGCTGCCATAACCACTTTATAGTAGGTTCCAGGTGCCCCGGGGGATGTGGCCAATTCGGAACATGTCCGTTCATCTGTTTAGAATCACATTCTACCATAAACAGTAAGATCCATGTGACTTGGAAAATGGCGAGCATTTTCAGAACCACAAGATATAATAATCACTCTATAGTATATTCCAGGGGCTCCTAGAGATGTGGCCAACTCGAAACATGACCTCATCCCCCAGGGCCCATGGAACCTACTATACAGTGGTCATATAAATAAGTTGCGCTGCAAATACTTCTATTAGCATCACCTTCAAAAATCTTGATGTTTTTACCCATATTGATGTGTTTTCGGGCATGTTTTGAATTGGCCACATCCCCGGGGCACCTGAAATCTACTATAAAGTGGTCATGGCAGCCGGTGGTGCTGGAAATGCTTCGGAAAGCATAACCTTTGAAAATCATGAAGCTTGATGCCCATATTGATATGGTTCCAGATATGTTCCTAATTGACCACTTCCCCCAGGGCACCTGGAACCTTCTATAGAGTGGTCTGTGCATCTAATGGTTCTGAATACGCTGCAGGAAACATCATTTTTAAGGTTGGTGTCCGCTTGGATATAGCTCCGGATAATATGACTGACCATGACCATGACTGACCATGCTTTCCGGAACCAGTTTTACGGAAATGGTCATATTTCTGAAGATTTCCAACCAATCTTAATGCGTCCGGTGGCATTCAACTTCCTATTAGTTCTAGTTTCTAGGGAAATTGCAAACATCTATCTAACTTCACACCGCACAAAAATACAAGCGACAGAAAAAATGACATTTGGACATGACCTCAGAAAATCCGGAACATCTCCGGTGTCCAGTGGCCAATATGCATGGCCAAGGAAGTTCCTAAAACTGGACCAAATTTGCCGTCGACTGCTTCCAGATGCATCCAATTTCATTCATTTTTCATAAAGTTATAAGCATTTGAATTTGGGCAAAATTTTGCCTATCTCAATCATTTTGCCTATCTCAATCATTTTGCCTATCCCCTGTAATTCCCCCTGGAATTCATCCTAAGTTTAACTAGAGATTCTTCCAAAATTCACTTCCAGGGAATCCCAAACAGGATATACCAGGGATTTATCTTGGAATTTACCCAGATTTTTTTTGAGATCTTCTCCGGGTTTTTCAGTAATTCAAGGAATAATTTCTATATAACCCACCCGGAATTCCTCCAGGAATTCCTCTACAAATGTTAACAAGGATTTCTCCAAAGTATTTCTCAAGAAAATCTTTAAGGGATTTCACAAGTAATATCTCAACAGAAATTTCACAACGAAATAATTCAAAGATTGTTTCGAAAACTCCTTCAAGGATTTCAGTAATTGTTTCAAAGATGTCAGAAATTTCCAGAAATTTTCTCAACGCATTCTTCCAGAGAGTCATCCAGAATTCCTCCGAGAATTTAATCATTTCTCTATTTTGCAATTGCTATGAAGAATTTCTCCAATTTCCTCCAGGAAGTTGTCCAAGGATTCTCTCAGGTATACCTCCAAGAGCTCCTTCAGGGATTTCTAAACGTATTACTCTAGCAACATTTTCCCAGGAAATAATTCAGAGATATTTTCGTTTATAGCACTTTCTTCGATTTCCTTTAAATATTTGTCCATGAAATATTTTAGATATTCCCCAGAAATTCCTCTTAGGAAACCTCCAGTAATTTTACCGAAGGTTTTTCAAAGAATTCTTAAAGGGATTCTTCCACAGATTTTCCTCAGAAACTCCAACAGGGATTTTCGAAACAAAAAAAAAAATCAGTTTCACAAGATATTCGTCCACGTATTCTTTCTGCAATTGTTTTAGGGATGCCTCCAGGAATTCTTTTAGGAATTTGTCCTTGAACTTAAAATTTTATTCCAGAAGCTCCTTGAGGGAGTTTTAAACGAATTTCTTTGAGAACATTTCAACAGGAAATGCTTCAAAGATTTTTTCGAAAACTCGTCCAGAAAATGCAGTATATCCTTCAGAGAATTTCTTAAAAAAATTACGATTAAATATTTCCGATATTTTCGAAAAAGATACACCTGAAACTTTTTCAGGAGACTCCCAAGGGTTACATCAGGGATTTCTCCACAGAATTCGTTTAATATAGAATTTTTCATTCAGTCATTTTTCAAGAAATTGCGTTTAGAGTTTTTTTTCTCTAAAATTCCTGCAGTAATTTCAGTAATTTCTCCATAGATGTCATTTTGAAATTTTCCCGAAATTTCTTCAAGGTTTTTAAAGGCTCACTGCAGATGATTGGAAGCTGAAGTGTTTTGGGCAACATTAAATCTGCGGTTGTAAGGTTCTTTCATCGAAGACTGAACCGAGAAATGAAACTTTTGATGGTCATCGAAAAGACCATGCTGCGAATGGAGGTTGATTTGGAGAGCATTTATCAAAAAGATTAATCGTACTATATACTGCACTAATACAATCTTCCAAGGATTTTGTCAGACCTTTGACAAATATAGCTCCATAAATATCCTACGGATCGCAGTAAATATCCGCCAAAGGCTCTTTTCTAAGCAGTCTACCGTAACAGTTATAATCAGGAATATAAAAAGCCAATACGGGTCTTGTTAAGAATGTGCCGAGGCTCTTTTAAGGGGTAGAATTCGTTTCAAGAGCCCACCAAGGATACTGAGTCAGGATTGCATCTGAAATTCGTCAAGAATTCTTCCAAAGATCTCGAGAAGCAACCATCAAGTATCTCACCCGGAATCCACCTATGATCTCATAAGAAGATTGCCGAAGATGTCGCACAAATAACTAGTTTGGTCTCCCTCAGAATCAATAACGGATATCCTAATGAATAGCATTTTCTAAGAATTCACTCAAAATTTCACTAGAAATCTGCCAATCATTTCGACAGCAACTTGCATGAAAAAATTAACGATTTTGACCAAAAATCTGTCAGAGATATTACTAAAATTCTAAGTAAAATATCTCAATGAATCCATTGAATCGGTCAAGAACCTATAGAAGAATTATGCAAAATATCGCGGGAGAAAATTTTGCTTAAACGGAATAGTAACTTCACAGAAATCCAATCCAGCTCATCCAATAGAGCTCATAGAAATTCGAAGAAATCTGAAGAGAATCCAACTCAGGATTCTGAAGAAAATCCTTTTCAGGATTCTGAATAAAAATCTTCTCATGGTTCTGAAAATAATCCTTTTCAGGATTCTGAAAACAATCTTGCTCAGAACTCTGAAGAGAATCTTTCTGAAGATTCGGGGAAGAATACATCTCTGGATTCGAGAGAAAAACCATCTCAGGATTCTGGAAAGAATCCTTCCCGAATTCTGAAGACAATCCTCCTCTGAAGGGAGCCCTTCTTAAGATTGGATAATCCTTAGGATTCTTAAGAGATTCCTGACCATGCTGAGGGCCGTGGATTCGAATCCCGTTGGTCGAGGATCTTTTCGTAAAGGAAATTTTCTCGATTCCCAGGGCATACAGTATCTTCGTACCTGCCACACGATATACACATGCAAAAAATGGTCAATCGGCAAAGAAAGCTCTCAGTTAATAACTGTGGAAGTGCTCAAAAGAACACTAATCTGAGAAAAAGGCTTTGTCCCAGCTGGGACGTAACGCCAAAGAAGAAGAAGAAGATTCCTTAAGATTCCGAAGAGAATCCTTTTCAAGATTCTGAAGACAATCATGCTTAGGATTCTGAAAAGAATCATCCTCAGGATTCTAAAGACAATCATGCTCTGGATTTCTAAAAGAATCCTCCTCAGGATTCTAAAAAGAATCCTCAGGATTCTAAAAAGAATCCTCAGGATTCTAACGAAAATCCTCTTCATGATTTCACAGAGAATCTACCTCAGTATTCTAAACAGAATCTTCCTCAGGATTCTTAAAAAGAATCCTGCTCAAGATTCTACTGAGAATGCTGCTCAGGATTGTGAAGAGAATGCTCCTCAAGATTCTGAAGAGAATCTTCGTCAGGATTTTGAAAAGAATCCTAATCAGTATTCTTCTCAGAAGCCTTCTCAGGATTATGGAGAGAATCCTGCTCACAATTTGAATGAGAAACTTGCTTAGGATTCTAAAGAGAACCCTGCTCAGAGTTTTCTTGAGATTCCTCCTCAGGATTCTGAAGAGAATCATTCTCAGGATTCTAAATAGAAGCTTTCTCAGGATTCTTAATGAGAATCTTTCTCAGGATTCTAAAGAAAATCCTTCTCAAGATTCAAAATAGAACCCTTCTCAGGATTGTAGGATCTGAAGAGAATCCCCCTCAGGATTTTGAAAACAATCCTGCTTAGAACGCTGAAAGAATCTTTCAGAAGATTCGGGAGAGAATGCTTTTCAGGATTCGGGAGAGAATCCATCCCTGGATTCGAGAGAAAAACCATCTCAGGATTCTGAGGAGAATCCTTCTCAGGAGTCTGGAGAGAATCCTTATCAGGATTCTGGAGAGAATCCTCCTCAGGATTTTGAAGAGAATCTCTTACAGGATTCCGAAGAGAATCTTTTCAAGGGTTCTGAAAAGAATCCTTTTCAGGATTCTAAAGACAATCATGCCCAGGATTCTGGAAAAAATCCTCGTCAGGATTCCACAGAGAATCTATCTCAGTATTCTAAACACAATTCCAAAGAGAACCCAGTTCAAGATTCTAATGAGAATCCTGTTCAGGATTCTAAAGAGAATTCTCCTCAGGATTCTAAATAGAATCTTCCTCATGATCCTGAAGAGAATCCTTTTCAGGATTCTAAAGACAATCATGCTCAGGATTCTTAAAAGATTCTAAAAAAGTCCCGGGAGAGAATCCATCTCTGGATTCGAGACAAAAACCATATCACGATTCTGGAGAAAATCCTTTCCAAATTCTGAAGACAATCCTGCTCAAGATTCTGAATCAGGATTCCTTAGAGAATCCTTTTCAAGATTCTAAAGACAATCATGCTCAGGAATCATGAAAAGAAACCTTTTCAGAATTACTGAAAGAGTCCTCCTTCTTGAAGAGAATCCTGCTCAGGATTCTTATAAGAATCTTCCTCAGGATTTTGAAAAGAATCATCCTCAGGATTCTGAAGAGAATCCTTTTCAGGATTTTAAAGACAATCGTGCTCAGGATTCTGAAAGGAATCCTCCTCAGGATTCTAAAAAGAATCCTCTTCAGGATTCTAAAGAGAATCCTCTTCAGGATTCTAAAGAGAATCCTCTTCAGGATTCTAAAGAAAATCCTCTTCAGGATTCTAAGAGAATCCTCTTCAGGATTCTAAAGAGAATCCTCTTCAGGATTCTAAAGAGAATCCTCTTCAGGATTCTAAAGAGAATCCTCCTCAGGGTTCTACAGAGAATTTACTTCAGTATTCAAAACAGAATCCTCCTCAGGATTCCCAGAGAGAATCTTGCTCAGAATTCTAATGAGAATCCTGCTCAGAATTTTCTTGAGATTCCTCCTCAGGACTACACTGGAAGAAAATATCATCCTTAATTCTTGTGAAAGTTCATTTTTCAAAACCTTTACATTTGGATTTTATCATTTTTTTTTCTAAGCAGTTCATTCATTTTACTACATAATTTCGAATCTGATGTAATTTCTGATTCCGATTGGAATCCAACAAGAAAGTTGCTAAAATCTCCTACCTTATTTCAGTTCTAACCTGACTTGAATCGCTTTGTAGTAGACTTCGTAAATTGCAGTGGGAAGATAATGTGACTTCCATTGTAGTAAAAATTCCGTGAGTTGACCGGAACTATAGTTGGAAGATTAAATCAAGTCTAATTCGATCTTTTTTTTCCAGCTGGAAGCAAATCTAGCGGTCACGCAACGATAGCACCAGCAAACCCCCTCTACTTGTTGGCACCTTTTGTCCACCGAGCCCGCGACAAACGATTCGCGCTGGGGGAAAGAGGTTAAAATTATTTCATTAAATAGAAACGGCTATTCCTGACGACGAGAGCGCTTGATTCTTGATTGTTGTGCTGCTGGAATTGAAAAGCAGTGCAAACATTTCACGACACAGAATCAGCGAGACGGGGCGCACTTGGCGTTGGTCGCTCTGTGGAGAGATTTATCAACCAAATCCTCGTCGTTGCGCAAGTGAGTGAGGAAGAGATGATTTTGTTTTTATTGACGATGATGGAACGGAACAAGCGACCGGACCAGAACGAGTCAGATTTGTATCGCCCAGAACAGTGTCTAGTAGCACTGGTTTTCAACTTTTTTGAAGCTGCAGTCCCCTTTGAAACTCTACGAGCATCTCCCGGGCTATAAAAAATATTTTTCCGAAGATTCGATCTGGGCTGCATATTCAATAATCTTTCCAAAAATCCAATAATTAACTCACAATAAGAATGTTGTCACGGCGCGGTAAATGGCTGGGCATGGCGTACCATTGGTACCTCGCGTACCTGCAGGAATAAAATAGACCCCTTTGTGCGGTCCTTAGCCTCTTGCCCAGCAACTCCTATCCCTACCTCCTCGTGGTACTGGCCGGGGTACGAGTAACCTTGGGGAAGATCGGGTAACCAACCCCCGGTGGGAACTTTGGTCGTATGCTGACAGGGAAGGGGGGTTTGCTTTTGCAAACCTGGAGCGTCTGTACTCCACGTTAGGAGCGGCTCACAACAGCGTCTGTTCCCCATGTCAGGGGCGGCTGATCATCGTCCGAGTGCCAGAGAAGGACTCTAAGCTAAACTGCGCACTATGGCCCTCCGAACATTTAGGGGGAATGGTCCTCCGGAAATCTAGGGGGTTGGTGTCAGGCCCTGCGAGCCAGCCGTAAAAACACATCAGCACAGGAACGTCAACGAGAGAATACGGACCGGAACAATCGGCAAAGACCACAGCGACGAAAATGGACTAGCGATTGGAAACTCGGTACGTGGAACTGCAAATCTCTCAACTTCATTGGAAGTACTCGCATACTCTCCGATGTACTGAAGACCCGCGGTTTCGACATCGTAGCGCTGCAGGAGGTGTGCTGGACAGGAGCATTGGTGCGAACGTTTAGAGGTAATCATACCATCTACCAGAGCTGCGGCAACACACGCGAGCTGGGAACAGCTTTTATAGTGATGGGTGATATGCAAAGGCGCGTGATCGGGTGGTGGCCGATCAATGAACGAATGTGCAAGTTAAGAATCAAAGGCCGATTCTTTAACTTCAGCATAATTAACGTGCATAGCCCACACTCCGGAAGCACTGATGATGACAAGGACGCATTTTACGCGCAGCTCGAACGCGAGTACGACCGCTGCCCAAGCCACGACGTCAAGATCATCATAGGAGATTTGAACGCTCAGGTTGGCCAGGAGGAGGAGTTCAGACCGACGATTGGAAAGTTCAGCGCCCACCGGCTGACGAACGAGAACGGCCTACGACTGATAGATTTTGCCGCCTCCAAGAACATGGCCATTCGTAGCACCTATTTCCAGCACAGCCTCCCGTATCGGTACACCTGGAGATCACCTCAGCAGACAGAATCGCAAATCGACCACGTTTTGATCGATGGACGGCACTTCTCCGACATAACCGACGTCAGAACCTATCGTGGCGCCAACATTGACTCCGACCACTATCTGGTGATGGTGAAACTGCGCCCAAAACTATCCGTCATCAACAATGTACGGTACCGACGCCCGCCCCGGTACAATCTCGAGCGGCTGAAACAACCGGATGTCGCCAATGCGTACGCGCAGCATCTTGAGGCAGCGTTGCCGGATGAGGGCGAGCTCGATAGGGCCCCTCTTGAGGACTGCTGGAGGACAGTCAAAGCAGCCATTAACGACGCTGCCGAAAGCGTTGTCGGATATGTGGAACGGAGCTCAAGAAACGATTGGTTCGACGAGGAGTGCCAAGAGGTTTTAGAGGAGAAGAATGCAGCGCGGGCTGCAATGCTGCAGCATGGTACGCGGCAAAACGTGGAGCGATACAGACTGAAGCGGAAACAGCAAACCCGCCTATTCCAGGACAAAAAGCGCCGCCTGGAAGAGGTGGAATGCCAAGAGATGGAGTTGCTGTACCGTTCTCGAGAAACGCGGAAGTTCTATCAGAAGCTCAACACATCCCGCAAAGGCTTCGTGCCGCGAGCTGAGATGTGCCGGGATAAGGATGGGAGCATCTTGACGGACGGACGCGAGGTGATCGAAAGGTGGAAGCAGCACTACGATGAACACCTGAATGGCGCAGAGAACACAGGCACAGAAGGTCAGGACAGCGAAGGCGATGGCTACGTCAGCACAGCGGACAGCGGAAATCAACCAGCTCCCACGATGGGGGAAGTTAAGGATGCCATTCAACAGCTCAAGAACAACAAAGCCGCTGGCAAGGATGGTATCGGAGCCGAACTCATCAAGATGGGCCCGGACAGGTTGGCCGCTTGTCTGCATCGGCTGATAGTCAGAATCTGGGAAACGGAACAGCTACCGGAGGAGTGGAAGCAAGGCGTTATATGCCCTATCTACAAAAAGGGCGACAAACTGGAGTGTGAAAATTATCGTGCAATCACCATCCTAAACGCCGCCTATAAAGTGCTATCCCAGATTCTCTTCCGTCGTCTATCACCTATAGCAAACGAGTTCGTGGGAAGTTATCAAGCAGGTTTCATCGACGGCCGCTCGACAACGGACCAGATCTTTTCCGTGCGGCAAATCCTCCAGAAATGCCGTGAGTACCAGGTCCCTACGCACCATTTGTTCATCGATTTTAAGGCGGCATACGATAGTATCGACCGCATAGAGCTATGGAAAATCATGGACGAGAACAGCTTTCCCGGGAAGCTCACAAGATTGATCAGAGCAACGATGGACGGTGTGCAAAACTGCGTGAAGATCTCGGGCGAACACTCCAGTTCGTTCGAGTCTCGGCGGGGACTACGACAGGGCGACGGACTTTCGTGCCTGTTGTTCAATATTGCGCTTGAAGGTGTCATGCGGAGAGCCGGACTTAACAGTCGAGGCACGATTTTCACGAGATCCGGACAATTTGTTTGCTTCGCGGACGACATGGATATTATTGGGAGAAAATTTGAAACGGTGGCAGATTTGTTCACCCGCCTGAAACGCGAAGCAACAAGAGTCGGGCTAATGGTGAATGCGTCGAAAACAAAGTACATGCTGGTTGGCGGAACTGAGCGCGACAGGACCCGCCTAGGAAGCAGTGTTACGATAGACGGGGATACCTTCGAGGTGGTGGACGAGTTCGTCTACCTCGGATCCTTGTTGACGGCTGACAACAATGTTAGTCGGGAAATACGAAGGCGCATCATCAGCGGAAGTCGTGCCTACTATGGGCTCCAGAAGAAACTGCGGTCAAGAAAGACTCACCCCCGCACCAAATGCACGATGTACAAAACGCTCATAAGACCGGTAGTCCTCTATGGGCATGAGGCGTGGACTATGCTCGAGGAGGACTTGCAAGCTCTTGGGGTTTTCGAACGCCGAGTGCTAAGGACGATCTTCGGCGGCGTGCAGGAGAACGGCGTGTGGCGGCGAAGGATGAACCACGAGCTCGCTCAACTCTACGGCGAACCCAGTATCGTGAAGGTAGCTAAAGCTGGAAGGATACGCTGGGCAGGGCATGTTGCAAGAATGCCGGACAACAACCCTGTAAAGATGGTGTTCGCCACGAATCCGGTCGGAACAAGAAGGCGTGGGGCGCAGCGAGCTAGGTGGATTGACCAGGTACACCAGGACCTGGAGAGCGTGGGTCACAGCCGAGGATGGAGAGAAGCGGCCATGAACCGAGGGAATTGGCGAAATATTGTTGGCGAGGCTTTATCAAGATAATTGATGTAAAGCCAAATAAGTAAGTAAGTAAGAATGTTGTCACAGGTTATCAGGGATGGAAATGCTCGCATTGCGAAGCACCTCACGAGTGCGAACCAACGCAAAATAAACATGGCAGACTCGCAAACAGGCTTGATGTGAGTAAGTTCGCAGTCGCCTACTCGGGAGAACATACCAAAAGAAATAGCAAAAAGTTCGCAATCATTTACTCGCGAGTAACCGAAGGTGTTTATGGTTTTAACAAGCAAATCAATCGTAAATTCATTAAGCTACCAGTTTGTTGTCAAAAACCCTAAAAAACCCGGAATCTCGGAGGATAAGTACCTTTTCTCAAAAAAGCATAATTGACTCTGAACAGCCTCAAGCACGTTCACGAATCACTTCTGCTTCGTTTACTCGCGAGCACGACCCTACTTTACGGCCCCCTAATGGTCCGCGTACCACCGTTTGGGAACCCGTGCTCCAGCACTAGCGGTCACCAACAACGTTCCGGTACTGTTGTTACCGTCGCCTGACGCCAATGACGACGACGACGACGACTACGACGGCGATTGCGATTGCGACGTGGCGTTACACAAAACACCGGATATGAGGAAGTACTTATTCAGATAGGGAACCTCGGTTCTCATCTCAGCACGACTGAGTGAACATGGGGGACGCTTCGGCCCCGGTCGCTCCCAATTGACTCAATCAACTCAATGCGTCGTGAAAATCATAAGAGCGTGAAGCCTTCCGTTTTGTTCCTAATGCCAACCCAGTTGACGATGTACGCCTAGAAGCTTCGATGTTGACCAGTTCAGCCGACCCATAATGTATCGCGCGCCTTCTTGCCTCGGTATGACGGCATGCTTTTCAGCCGGTGACTGCTACTTCCGAATCGGAAAAAAGTCTCATTCTGGCGGTTTCCCCCACCGTTTCACCTTGTTCTGAATGACAATGTACCTGACTCAAGCGCGGGTGGAGTTCTTTTTTGCGCCGCGATTCGGTCCAGAGGCTAGGCTAGGGCAATTTTAAATTATAAACTCAATAGCGAATCTGCTGACCGGACTTTTTCCGTGAGACACCTTCGCTTTGGTCGTGACGGAAATTGCCAACGGAAGTGAATTAAGTTTTATGGACGCGAAACTCGAACTCACTGCCCCCCCCCCCCCCCCCCTTGGGACGTGAATTCTAAAACGAGCTTGTGAAATGGAATATTACTCGATTCAGATGACGATGGTCGAACTTTTCCGTCGTGAGGAAATTGGCCTCGTCAATCACGACTGGATTAGTCACGAATCTTGATCGATTTAGAGCAGAGAAGCACGTGACATTTCGTTCCCGAGAGCACTCAGGGGTGAATCCTTCCGGTTGTTTGCGGTCCAAAGCCCCCACCTGTGGGCACGCGCGAGACCTCCTCTGCTTCCCCGCTTTCGGGTGTAGGTACACGTGTGCTTGGTGCTTGGTTGCCGAGCACCTGGAGAAGCACAGATCCGTCTCTAATTAGCGTGTCATCATTGGCACTGGACGGTAAAGCACCCACGCACGTGGTCATAATTAAGAGACCCACTTGTTGGTAATGTTCTGGCTGGGGTCCCTGGGTGTCATCGTATTTGGGTGATGGTTCTAATGCCTGGGTGCGTTGCAATCAGTTGAATGCACTTTTCATGCTTGAAGGAATTTTCAAATTATTTCAAATTCGTGTATCATGAGACGAAGTAATGATGATATCTATCAACCATTCATGGATGGACGATACAGATCTTAGAAATTGAATGATTTACTGCCCATGAGCGCATGTGCAGGACTTCCTATTCACCTGGGACAATTATGCTACTATTGGCAGATTAAGCCATTCCAGTTATGTGCTTTTCTTTTGCTTCTTCTTGTGATTGCATCTCGACAAAGAGCGAGTGTGCATCTCTATTGAATGTTCGATGTCCCATTCCCACACAACAAGTCGATGTCACTTCCACATTCACAGCTTTGTTTTCGTTTTGCACCGTCGAAATCCCAGAGATTATCCTCTAGTAAGGTTGCTACATCCGAATAGAGATTTAAACGAGATTCTTGCTGCAGGTGAGTGATTTCATTGACATCCAACTGCAATTTTTGCAAATTCATGTGGATCGATTCAAGCGCGGTTGGAGCTATAGTACGGAAAAAGACTTGAGCCAGATTTGAACTGGATTCCGGTCAGACTCTGAAATAGTATTAGATTTAAAACAATGCAAAACTGAATATCAACAAATTTTAATTATACCTATTGCTTATGAAAATTACAATTTTTTTTAATTCAGAATAACTAGGATCAGAATAATAAGATTGCGCGATACATTTTGAAGACAACGGCATCCAATATTCAGCAAAATATTGAAGCAGGTGCTGCATACCTAGCACCAAACCACACATCATCTGGCAACACTGCTTAAACAGAATGAAGATAAAGCGCAAAATCACATATTCACAACAGCGAAATCAAATGTTTAGTCGTACAATAGCAATAGATTTTGCAGCTAAAACCCTGCTCAAATTAAATAGGAAGAGTGCAATTTTCCGGATTCATAGCACGATATTCGTGTCAAAATCTTTAGCGAAGTTCCAAATGAGAATCCTTCTTTGGATTGTAAACGAGAATCCTTCTCAGGATTCTGAAGAGAATCTTTGACAGGATTCTGGAGAGAATCCTTGTCAGGTTCTGAAGTGAATCCTTCTCAGGATTCTGAAGACAGTCCATCCCAGGATTCTGATAGGAATCATTCTCATGATTCTGAAGAGAATCCCCCTCAGGATTATGTGGACAATCATTGTCAGGATTCTAAAGAGAATCCTTCTTAGAATTCTAAAAAGGATCCTTCTCAGGAGTCTGGAGAAATCCTCCTCAGGATTCTGAAGAGAATCGTGTTCAGGATTTTTAAGAGAATCCTTCTCAGGATTTTGAAGAAAATCTTTCTCAGGATTCAAGAGAGAAATCTTCTCAGGATTCTATGAGAATCTTTCTCAGGATTTTGGAGAGAAGCCTTCTCAAGATTCTGGAAACAATCCTTCTCAGGATTCTGAAGAGAATCCTTCTCAAGATTCTGAAGAGAATCCTTCTCAAGATTCTGAAGAGAATCCTTCTCAGAATTCTGAAGAGATCTTGCTGAGGATTCTGAAAAGAATTCTATTGAGGATTCTGAAGAGAATCCTGCTGACGATTTTGAAGAGAATCCTGCTGAGGATTTTGAAAACAATCCTTCTCAGGATAATGAAAAGAATTCTTCTCAGGATTCTGAAGACAGTCCACCTCAGGATTCTGAGATGAATCCTTCTCAGGATTCTGAAAATAATCCTTGTCAGGATTCTGAAGAGAATCGTTCTCAGGACTCTGGTGGGAATCCGTCTCATGATTTTGGAGATAATCCTTTTCAGAATTTCGGAGATAAAGAGAATCCTGTTTAAAATTCGGAAGAGAATCCTGCTCGGGATTCTTGAGAGTATTTTATTCAGGATTCTAAAGAAAATCCTTCTCAGGATTTTGAAGAGAATCGTGCTCATGATTTTTAAGAGAATCCTTCTTAGGATTCTGAAGAAAATCCTTCTCAGAATTTTGAGGAGAATCCTTCTAAGTATTCTGAAGAGAAATCTACTCAGGATTCTGAAGAGAATCCTTTTCAGGATTCTGAGAGACTCTTTCTCAGAATTTTAAAGAAAAATCTTCTCAGGTTTCTGAGGAGAATCCTTCTGATGAGAGGAGAGTCTTTCTCAGGATTCCGAAGAGAATTCTCTCCATGATTCTGAAGAGGATCCTGAGGATCGGTTTTGAAGCGAACTCTTCTCATGATTCTGAAAAGAATCTCTCATATGATTATGAAGAGAATCCTTCTCAGGATTTTGGAGAGAACCTTCCTCAGTATTCTAAAGAGAATCTATCACAAGATTCTAAACAGAATCCTTCTTAGGATTCTGAAGAGAATCCTTCTCAGGATTCTGAAGAGAATATTACTCAGAATTCTGAAGAGAATCCTCCTCATAATTCTGAACAGAATCCTTCTCAGGATTCTGAAGGGAATCCTCCTAATGATTTTGAAACATTCAGGATTCTGAAGCGAATCCTGCTAAGGAATCTTGAGAGAATCCTTTTCGGGATTCTGGTGAGAATCCTTCTTATGATAGTTTGAAGAATCCTTTTCAGGATTCTTTGAAAAATCTTCTCTCAGAATTCGAGAGAGAATCCTTTTCAGGTTTCGGGAAAGAATCCTTCTCAGGATTCGGGAGATTATCCTCCTCATGATTCTGAAGAGAATCCTTCTCAGGATTCTGGAGAGAATCCTTTTCAGGATACAGAAGGAAAACCTTATAAGAGTGATGAAGATAATCCTTCTCATGATACTAAAACCCTCCTCATAATTCTGAAGAGAATCCTTCTCAGGATTCTGAGGAGAACCCTTCTCAGGATTCTGAATAAATTTCTTCTCAGGATTCTGAAGAGAATCCAGCTTAGGAATCTGAAGAGAATCCTTCTCAGGAACTTGAAGCGAATCCTGCTCAGGATCCTGAAGAGTATACTGCTCAGGATCCTGAAGAGAATCCTGCTCAGGATCCTAAAGAAAACCCTTCTCAGAATTTGGAAGAGAATCGTACTCAGGATTCTGAATAGAATTCTTGTCCGGATTCTATGAGAATCTTCGTCAGGATTTTGTGAGAAACCTTATCAGGATTCTGTGTGAATTCTTGCCATGATTCTGTGATGTTCCTCGACACGATTTTGGTAGAATATTTGTCAGAATTCTGTGAAAATTTTTGTCAGGACTATGTGATACACGTTGTCCAAATTCTGTGAGAAGTTTTGTCAAGATTCTTTCTCAGCATTCTGAGAGAATCCTTCTGATGAAACTGAAGAGAGCGTTCATGAAGATTTTGAAAGGATTCCGAAGAGGATTCATTCTGCCAACACCAACTGCCAACCAGGCATTGCAATCTCATCTGATGAATAAGATCATCTTCGGATAAAGGAAAGATATTATCTTTAATCCAAGAGCGCTCTGGAATGATATCATCTTTCAATCCTGAGCATTAAAAGATAATCTTGACAGCTGCTTGGTGGTTTGGCCCAAATTACCTTCCTAACTAACTGTTCTTATTATGCTTCATTTTCCTGTTCATTTCCTTTACAGAATTAACAACGTATGACTGGACAGCAGTTTTGGAAAATATCGTCGTGTTCGGAAATCAAGAGTGGCAAAAAATAGTCTTAGAATAATGAACAATTGTGGTCAGCCTTTGACTTTTCAAGCAGCGAAAACTGAAATTTCTGGAATTTATAGTTTGAACAACAATGTCGGACTTGCATTATTGTTCTTGTAAAATAATAGTATTTCAGAGAATAAAAGGCATAATGTTTTGGCGTAGAGTTACTATGGAGGTTCTCTTGAATTTGTTTTTCTGAATACCTACTATTTAATTGGATTAACGAATGCCCACTTATAAGCGGTTTCTTCACCACCGCTTAGGCCTTAAACCTAGTTTGACCATATGAGAAAAGCTGTTTTATGGCGTAAGCTGAGGTAAAGAAATCGGCCCTTAGTGATTGGTTGAGTTTTGAGTTGTTCAATAATCAGGGAAATCCAGACTGTATGACATTTGTATCACGAACAGTTTGTTTACTTATCTTGCCATATATAGCGCACTTCACCTACGTGGTGTCCTTGTGGGATGGTTTCGAAACATTCCATGTTAGGCGGTAAACCGCGTTAATAAAAATTCGTAGCTTACGTCAATTTAGTTAAACAGCTATCAAACATAATTTTCGTTTCAGTGGATATTGGAGTAAACGCATTGTAATTGTTATCGGTAAGGGTCATGCACAAATTACGTCACGCTTCGAGGGGGTGGGGAGGGGGTCAATCCAAGCGTGACAAGCCTTACAAAAATTTCGGAAGACTCATACAAAAAACGTGAGAAAGGGGAGGGAGGGGGTCAAAAAAGTTGAAATTTAGCGTGACATAATTTGTGTACCATCCCTAAGAACCATGTTTGAAATAATTGACCAGATTCCTAAATGCCACGGTTGTTCAGGGTACGTGAACTAATGCGAGTCGTACATGGGGAAAGTGCAATTATGAAGATGAATTGAAATAAAAAACATGCAATTCTTCATGTTATCAACTAAAGATATTTTTATTAATTCCAGCAACTGTATTACTTCATGTCATCACAATTTTATTTTTACTTCCGTCTTTTCTACAGAGGTGAAAGAAAAATGTAGCAAACCCTAAAAAGTTAATGAAGATGAAAACGAGATCTCATTTTAATAAGTATTCCTCACTAACCTTAGTTGTGATTGAAGGGTTCCGCTATAGCTAAGCATTTGCCCGGTTAGCCATTTCACTATCAATCCCTTGTCAAAAGTGTGTATTCATACAAAGTGTGTGCGTTTTCGCCAAGTAAATCAAATGCGTGGATTGCTGAGTTCAAGATGATCATCTGAGCATAAGATACTGAAAGAAAATCTATCACAGAGCTCTATGATGATATCTCACAATTCGATCCATATCATGCTCAGATGATCGAAAGATGGGATGAAATGCAATGGCAGTGCCAACACGAGTATTGTCGTGACACCTACGAATCAAGTATCATTCCAGTAGTCCGTTTGTGGTTCCAGATAGTGAGGATTTCGCCAGGAATCTTTTAAGAGGAGTTCGCTAAGGTTCAACCAAGAAATCATTGAAGGATTTCACCAGGAACTCGACAAATAATTTTGTCGAGTTTAATAAAATTCTCATGATTTAAATCGAGATCTGAATAATAGATCCAGGAATCTTATAGATCTATTAATCAAAATTGCTCCAGAAAATGTTCAACCAGCCCATTTCATAATGCACAAAAGAGAACATTTGAAACAAAAGGGGCCTTTCCTCAAAAGACAACTCACTCTGAATATCCCATCTAGTAACTAGTAAGCCTTTCCCGGAATAGTCCACTTCGGAAGGCAGTTTCGCGATTTGATGTGAAAAATTCTCATCAGGAAAGTTTTCCCGTACATTGAAAACCTATATCCCTAAAAGCAAGCATCAACTAATCCATCCTAGCGAGCGCGCCTTTACAAAGACCCCAATTTCGTCAGCGAACCGTAGCTGTTTGCGCGCGTTTTGTCCCTCCAAAAAATGCTTCTCATCGCGAGAGTATCCTTGCACTTCCTTGGCCGGCAATACGGAGAATACTCGCTTCTGATCGCTGGAATCTGGCGCCAAACTCTTTGAAATGCATCCAAGCAAATACCATTCCGTGTGCATAGCGGCCCCACTAAACTTTGCGCGCTGCATCATTATCATCGTGTCTTGCTTAGTGCCGTCGCCGTCGTCGTCCACTTCTCCTCCATCGTAGAGCTATTGAAGAGCTCACAAAGGCATCCAGCAACAAACTCGAACCGTCCAGCTTCACCGGCAATGATGTCCAGTGAGGAAGCAGTGTTTGCGCGATTCAGTTTCCACCATTTTTCAATTGGTGCGCGCGAAAAGTGGAAGGGGGACCGTCTCTTTTGACTGCGAATAAGGGCGCTGCCATAGTAAACGCGTCGAGCGATGCGTGCGCGTGTGCGAACCCGCAAAGCAGAATATCAACAACAGGAAATCCTTTGATCGCATCGCGTTCGCGGACGCGGACGCGTTACTATGGCCGCACCCTAACTAGTCCGATGCAGCGGCATCGAGTGGCTCTCGAGCGGAAAAAGAAAAATATCGTGGGGCGGCCGATGAGGATGATGGAACGAACAGCAAGTCTTCTCGCTCTGGCGGCCTTCATCTATTGAGGGGGGGGCAGCGCGAGAGATGTTCGCGGATTCGCTTTGAAGCGTCGTGCGATCCACAACCAGTTTGAAATAGAGTGGGGTCTGTGATTTTTTTTTTGTTCTCGCTCTGTTACGTCTCCCGCTTACAAAAGAAGTCCGGCGATAGTTTTGTTTTAGTGTAGGAGAAGTAGATGGCTGTGGGTAGCCTTGGAGCAGACTGGGGAACGATGTCTTCCATTTATTACTGAGTCCGCTGTGCGACGTATCTTCGTACGATCCTCGTAAAATACGAAAACATGTCATCTCAATAGACACTTCTCTTCTTCTACATAGCGTCCCATTGAGAACTACTTTTATCCTGATTGTAATGGTAGCTTGATTGGTAATCCAAATAATCATTATGCAACAATGTTCTCAAAGTATATGAGACCTTGACAAACTTCCATAAGTTAATAATTTCGTCACAAATATATTTCATTCGAAATAATGTCTTCCTGTGAATCTAACGAGATCTAATCTTGCATTGAAATATCTAAAAGAACTCTTCAATGAAATTTGACGAAATCATTGGTAAATTCTCTAGACGAATTTCGGAGTACTCAACTCATGTCGAAATTAGGGGGCACCTCTGCAGGAACTAATAAAACTCTCTTTGCGAAATCTACTTGTTTATTTTTCTTCTCTAGGAGAACTCACTTCGAAAGCAGCAAAACTAATATTTTTATACCTATGGGAACTCTTTTTCCGCCATTTTTAATCTAAAAAATCTCTCTTACCGAAATCTATTTGTTTTTTTTTATTCTAGGAGAACTCATTCTTCGAAAATCGGAACTTTTTCCGAAAACCTGTCTTGGTAGTGTCATTCTCAAAACACACCCAAGCCGTTCCCATAGGGGACGTTAGCCACAAGGAAGGACGTTTCAAGTAATACTGTTTCATATGGTATGCCCTCTTCAACATCTAATCCCATTTCTCTCGTCGTTCCCTTAGGGTACCTATCCATCTGGTATTCATTGCTTTCTTCTCCATGCTCCCTCTTACTTCAAGCAAAATAGACCGATATGCCGATAAACAAATTCAAGAAAACCACAAAGCAATTCTTTTTACATGCTTAAAAGAACTCTCTCTCCGGCTTTTTCTATTCCGGAAAAGTCTCTTTCCGGAATCCACTCTTTATTTTCTCAGAACAGTCACTTTCCGGAACCCACTTGTTTTTTTTCTGTCTAGGAGAACTCACTCTCCGAAATTCGGATTCCCTTCCAAAAGTCGCAAAACAATTTTTTTATGCCTAGGGGAACTTGCTCTCCGGCATTTTTAATCTCGGAAAACTCTCTTTCCGAAATCCATTTGTAATTCTTTTCAAATGAACTCACCCTCCAAAATTCAGAACTCTTTCAGGAAGTCGCAAAATCTCTGAAAAGATAAACATCAACTTCCTAATTTTCCTACCGACTGTGCCATATAGTGAGCGAAACGAGGCTATTTAATTTCAGCACTCAAAAATGCTGATTTTTAATACTGTCTCGCGTGAACCGAACCGACAGAGTTTGGATTTTGATCCGAATAAGCCGAGCGAACCATATTCAGAAAGTGTAACGGTTCATGAATCATAAACAGTTCGTAGCACATCGCATTCGGAGAGCATTATGACTGTTCACTATCTCGCATGGTACGTGACGAGAGAGCGTTCAAGAACATTAACTCTCATAGACGATAACTATAGCGAGCCATTTGGGAGATTCATGGTTTGATAAAAACAACTTCCATTTTTTTCTGATAATACAGCCCAAAGAAACTTGTTTATGATCAATTAGTTCATATAACACCCCTTTTACCACAAACATTGTACATAGAATGGAACATATTCGCTCATGTTTCTTGATCAGAATGAGAGAGTGTCGTAGTGACAAACAGTCATCGGCACCAAACAGAGAGGTAGTCACAAAATTCGACATGCTGAGTGCTATCAATGTGACAAATTCATTCTTCTACTTAAAATCAAGATGGCGTCAAAATCCAAGATGGCCGCCAGATTTTTTCACTTAAAATAATATTCTTATTCTTTACTCGACTCGAATAAAACACCAAAGATTGAAAACTTGTTTCTTTGTAGTACAAAAAAGATTTTTGTATTGATTACACTCGCCATATACGTCAAAATCGTAGAACATGATTTAGAAAATCGCTCATTTGATAGGGTAAATACCATTGCTCACCTAGTTTCTGTAGCCTATCTTAGTTCCAAGCGAAATACCACGTGAAGAAATACCCAAGATTTATCAAAAAATGGGCTCTTTCGCAAACTGTTCAGCTAGCTGGCGTACGAGGGGTCCACCAATTTGGGAAAACAGAAAGGACCACGCTTAAGTTTTATCAAAAACTAGCGATCAGTGACATAAAATTGGAATTCTAACGATGGGTGCCGATGGGTGCCGATGGCTGCCTGGTTTCAGCGAGAATTGCTCATTACAGATAAATCTGTGTATGTGGCATCACTGGCCATCTGGTATTTCATTATACTCATTCATGATCATCATCCACTTCCATGTGACGCACATCAACGATGTTCGAGCACTCAAACAAACTTTCAGTTAGCTACATTGTACACGCATAATGAATTCTGAATAATTATACAGCTCATTCACTACAGCCATATTTGTATGAATTCTAGTAAATAGTTTTGACATAACTTGATTTACATACATATCCCGCAGAGCAAGAAATTCAATAGAATTCTACCAGGTATTTTCTCCTGGTATACCTACTTAAATTGTTAATCTATGAATTAGCGTAGCGTTAGCGTTAGCGTTAGCGTTAGCGTAGTTACGGTATACTTCGTAGATTGGATACTAACAATATTCATGTGTCATTTAATAATCTCATCCAGACTGCTTTCAGGAACAAGGCTGGGGAGTTAACCTTGGCCCAATCTTGAACAATATTACTAAAAGCATGAGTACTGATACTCCTGGCCACGCCCATCTTTACCGTAACTTGGGATAGGGGAAGGAAATGTTGATGCAGCACTTACTTAATGAGAGGCCACCGACTCAGCGACGCCCTCATAAGTGCTACGGAGGTAGGGGTTGGGAGGGGTATTAGGTCACGTCAGGATTCGCCTGAAAAGCTGGCGATGGACCCAGAGCATTTGTGGTTAAGTGGTAATTATTTAGTCATTTGAATGCCGGCATTCAAAGAGGGAAACGAATTTTATAAATTACAGTTTAGTTGATTTTAGTTCTTGTAGTGGTTTTCTGCTCAGAAAACAGTAAAAAGCAGAATCGATCCCTCCAGGGTCATCGTATTGGGACGAAAAAAAAAAAAATGCCGGTGTTGAATGAAAGTCATTTTCACGTAAGTAACAATCAATCCGCAAACGACCCAACAAAAAAAACCCTGACAAATTTAACGCCATGCGGCAGGCCTAAACGCGTTAATTCAACAATATACTGTACTTCGAATAAAAAAAAAATCTAATTTCAGCGCAAAACCAGCTTCGTAACTACGTAACTACCGACAGTTATTAAAGCATACACGAAATCCTATAAAATCGATAAATAATACCGGAATCCGAATCCGGAAACTTTCCGTTCTTAACCACGTATGTAATCCCGTTCAAAAAGGAACAAACTCACCAAATGCTCCTGGAAGATAACGCCGTGTGGAACTAATTGGGCTGTACTTATCACCACGGGAAGCTAATTTATAAAGCAGTACGCCGTTCTAGAGCCATCAACACATACTTCTCCGACAATCATCACTTCGCACTTTTTCTTCAATCTTATTAATGCACAGTGCTTTTTGACACCAAAAGTCAATCTGCCGGAATCGCACTAAAAAGATGTTCCGATCAAACAAATAGTTCGTAAATCACAAAACAAAATCTTCCGGAAAAAATGTGCTGTCACAATACGGAAACACGTCCACTCGCGAGCAAAGCCTACTCCGATCTTAAATTGTTAATCTATGAATTTCACTAAAAGTATTCGCTTTAAAAAATTTAGTGAAATCTGCCTGAAATGTCATGAAATAATGTCATTCATGTACTCATCCAGGAATGGCGCCAAATTTCCCTTCAAGGAATGTCTCTTCAGACTCGTTAAAAGCTTTCTCCAGAAATTCGTTCCGGAGTACCTTTACTGAAAGGATACCCCAAGAGTTTTTCAAGAACAACATTCAGGGACTGCTTTATAAATTTGTTCAGAAAGTCCTGCGGAAATTCTTCCTGGATTACATGTAGAGAATGGTGCAGGTTTTTTAGCAGAAATTTATATAACAATTCCTTTATTAAATCAGCCAATGAATCTTTCAGAGCTTCCATTAGAAATTCGTCCAGCTATTTCTCGAGAAAATCATTTGGAAATTCATTTATTCTGAGATTCCTCCAAGAAGTCTGGAACTTTTCCAAGAAATTTCTTTATAATGCAACCATTGCTTTACCCATGAATCATTAAAAAAACACCAAAAATTGCGTCTGATGTTTCTGCAGACATCGCGACATTTTTTTCAGGGAATTTCATTTGAATCCCTTTAAAACCTATACAAAAATTCTTCCGAAGGGTATATTCGCAAATTAGTCCAGAGGTTTCTGCATATATTTATCAAAATACACCTTCTTGAATTGTAAGCATTGTTTCTCCCTAAAATACCCTGGAAATCCTCCAGAGAATCTTTGAAGATTCCCTGGGATTCTCGAGGGAATACCTAGCGCAATAAACTGGATAATTCTTTCGAGAATTCAGGATTTCTCAGAAGATCTTCCGAGAATGCTTCCAGGACTTCCTAAATTCAATAAATTTATCATTTATTTGTGGATTTTCTACGAATTCATCATGGATTTCTTAATACATTCTTCTATAAATTTCTCCATGAATTATTTAAGTATTTATAATATATTTTCATTGATTTTTCTGCAAGGGTTTCTGTAGCATCCAAGAGAGACTCGTAAAGGAATATCTGATGGAAATTATAGGAAAATTCCTAGCGCAAGTTGTTGAAGAATGGTAGAACAGTCTTTAGAGGTAATCTTGGAGATGTTCCTAGATTTTCTGGCCATTTTCTTGGGAGAATCATAACGGAAACAGTCACAAGTAATTTCTACATGAATTTTAGAAATATTTCTAGAAGACTCCATACAAAGAAATTCCTGAAAAATCTCCTAAATAAATCCATGAAGCGAATGCTACAACAAACGCTGTAGCAATCCTTGGAAGAGTTGATGAACGTCAATTGTAATTTGACCATTACAGGTAGATAATCAAATCATCACTTACTTGACTGTTTGACTATTTCGGTCTTATGATGAATTCGGTATAACGAGCAATTGGATCTCAAGAAAAACATTGGCTGGACGGCTTTATAATCAATTCAGTCTAATATCCTAATGCCTTATTCAACCAATACAATGAAATTCCCGAGCAATAATGAATTTCGTCTGATGGCTAGTTTTTGTCTCGAGAAAAAAAATGGCTGAAAGGCCTTATACTCAATTTGGTCTCATGACCATTTCAACTAGATGACCAAATCTTCATGACCCTTCGTTCTTATGACCGAATTGATCTCAGGAAAAAATGGCTGGGTGGCTTTATAATCTATTTGGCCTTCTGACAACTGCAGCCTATCATTATTTGTATTTTCACCAAACGCCGCTTTTTTCACTATTCATGAAATTCTATGGGGCCTTCCTTAGCCGAGTGGTTAGAGTCCGCAGCTACAAAGCAAAGCCATGCTGAAGGTGTCTGGGTTTGATTCCCGGTCCATCCAGGATTTTTTCGTAATGGAAATTTCCTTGACTTCCTTTCGCATAGAGTATCATCGTACCTGCCACACGATATACGAATGCGAAAATGGCAACTTTGGCAAAGAAAGCTCTCAGTTAATAACTGTGGAAGTGCTCAGAAGAACACTGCTGAGAAGCAGGCTCTGTTCCAGTGAGGATGTAATGCCAAGAAGAAGGGGAAGAAATTCTATGAAAAAGTGACTGTTTTTCAACTGAAATCGTCGATAACTTCACCGAAAGATGAGATAAAACGTAATGAGAGTGTTTTTCTAAGCTGAAGGATCTCTAGATAAATTAATCCTTTAGGAGCTGGTTCAGGGATCTCGGGTGGTATTCCGGAAACAATAGTTTAAGAAACTTCCGAACAAATACCTGGAACAACTCGTTCTTGAAAAAATACTAGAAGAATTTCTGGCGAATTCTTCTAAAGAATTTCTAGAGAAGTCCCTCGAGAAATTCCTAAGAAATTCTAAAATAAACAATGATTACTTTCTGGGATATTTGACAATCCAAATATATCGTCGGATGCCTCTCAAATTTCTTCAAGGATTAATTGAAATATTTCAACATTTCGACATCTCAATTTTAACCCACTTCTACCAACACTTTACCCAGTGTTTCATAATTGGCAAAGTAAAAGAAGCGGCAAACCCCCTTCCCACAAGCTTTCTTGAAATTCCGGAAAGGAACGCATCAATTTTAATTTCCCGAATCGACGGCTGAATTTTCTTTTCGGTTTCGTCTACCCAATTCGAAGTTTTTTCTTTTGTTTGGATCGATACCGAAAAGAATGGATGCACCGCATGCGAACTCTCGCGGAGGGGTTCGAAGGCCTTTTCACCCATTTTTTCGCGAATGCATACATTCGGTGCCAGTCAGTGTGGGTGCATATATAGGCTGACACCGAGTACCCGAGGAGGTGTTGATAAGCTCAAATGGGATTCCCAGGGGGGGGTGTGAGCGAGGAGAATGCAGGTTGCAATTGGTGCACGGTGAGTGCACTTCCGAGTTGAATGCATTTTCGTGAACTCGTCGTGGGCTTGAAGTTGGCTCAAACAAAAAATCAACTCCTGTTAAGGCGATAAAGTTTCGTGATTGTGTCTGGATCTGGAATTGGGTGCGCGCGATAGGTGCCTTCGTGTTTGACCTGGTGAAATTCGATGCATGTCGAGAGCTGGGCGATGCATTTTTTGTTGTGCATTCGTTTTCTGAAATGGTAGGGAGTTTGTGTTGGACTGAGGTTTGAAGTTGCACTTTGAAGAAGTGTACAAGGTGTTTTCTAAGAAAAGTCTTGATAATGACTCAAAACTTTTATGTGGGAATATTATAAGTTGAGTTCTGGAAGCATTAGGAGGAATCTTCCATTTTTGCAAGTATGAAGAAAAAATATCCAAACTTTTTTTGCAATCTACTACAGACGAATCGCAGGCTTCGTCCTTTGGCGGAGAGGCCTGTGTCATCAGCAAACAAAGTTTTTTGACCTCCCTGGGTAACTCAGATAAGTCAAATGTGAAAATATTGAGCAATATTAGTTACAGAATGCTGCCTTGAGGAACACCAACAACTTAGATGTTTTCTAAAAATAATTTTTCGAAAAACAAAGTTTTTCATTGAAAAAAAAAAAACAAGTTTTTTGAAAGCGTGTTTTTGCTACTACTTTGACAAATTTTCCCGCTATGTCATATTTAAATTTTAATTGCACAAATAGGTCCAAATTTGAAGCTTGGCACTATTGATCATGTTTGACGTTAACATAGTCGACAAAAACGCCACAGGGGTTTTACTTTCTAACACTGGGGTTGTTCTTATTTGGCTTTTCGGAAGAGACACGGAAAACAAAATACAACCACAGCTTTATTCAAAATCAAGGGGTGTGACAAAATCTATTTTTTTTTTCAAGACTTGAACTAACGGAAACCATTTAAAAATTCTATTTTTCTATCTTTTATTAACGAGATTTTTAGCCCTCGGCTAGTTCATCTCGGGACCAACGGCTTTACTTCCCTTCCGAAGGAAGTCGTCACTAAAATTTTTAGTGACTATCTCGGGGATGAGATTCGATCCCTGGTCCTCGGCGTGAGAGGCGTGTGTTCTAACCACTACACCAGGTCCATCCCCATTTAAAAATTGAGAAAACATGTATTTCTGGCATAAATTTGAGCATTTGATACTAAACTTGAGACAGGGCCTAAGGACCCAATGCAAATGATGTGGAGAATATGTAGAATAATTATACAAATTGAATAAATAAATGGCTAACTATAATAGGAAAGTGCATTCTCTAAGGAAGGGCGCCTAAGTTACTTCAAATGAAAATATTGAACAGAATTCGAATGAACTAGTGTCCCAAGATTTTTTCCCACTATCCCATAACAAGAACCAATTCAAACAATTAACCGCTCCGGAAACCAAAACACTTCCCCCGCTTCATTTCCGTTGATGACGGGTTAGGTGTTGGTTTTGGCGGAAACATGTGGCGCAGCACCTTCGTGATATCACCTTGCGCCAACCGCCCTATTAAGAAGGGGTGGGGGCGAAGAAAACTTTTCAATTCTTTTGACGTGTACCGACACGAGCTCTTGGTTTTGACTTGGTGGCGGCATCGAAGAAAACGCTATTTATTTCACTCGGATTGGAAATCACGGTGCAATACATGGGCGTGCGGTGAAAACGCGATCGAAGACAGGTGCCGACGACGCCCTGAGTATCGGAAAAAATGGCTCCGTCAAACTTTTTTCGAGAAACGTCGTCACGAATTTGTGCTGATGGTTTTTTTTTTGTCTAATATTCATTTTTTTATTTTCGTTCTAAAAAATATTTTATCCTAAATCGATCTATGCACGTTTAGGGTGATGATAAAGTTCTTTTATCTTTATGAGTTTTGGTTTTTGATTTTTCAATTTTTTATTTTAGGACATCCTTATTTTTTTTTGGTTTTTCTTGAACATGTTTTTCTTTTTATTTTCTTTGTAACGGAAAATTTACATCAAATTTGTAAACAACAAGTCCAGTAAATTTCAAAATCCCATTTTAAACCATAACAGTGCAGTGCTTCATGGAGCTTTGCACTGTTTTGATTTTGTATGGGATTTTGACGTTTCCTGGACTTGTTGTTTATTTATTTTATTGGAGAGTAAAAGTGATAGCATGTTTTTTGTGCACTGCCAACTAACTCTTCTTCTTAGATAGCGGTAGGTTGATTGTGCAAAAATATACAATTATTCAAATTATTTCCTTAGTTCCCAACATTGTTGAAAATACAAAAATATTTCAAAGGTCATAAAAAACATTCCTGATAAGCGTTTTATGGTTCTATCTATCAGCCAAAAATAAAATCATTTTTATATCCAAATCACAGGGTTTCCACATAAAAGGCGGAGCTGGGTATTCGAGGGTTAAGACTTTTCGTGTCGACGCCTTCAAATCAATCAACTGTCATCGGGTGAGAAACTCGCTATTTTTTGACAGCCCCGAAGTGATGAGATATTAATTGCGATGTCGGACGTTGCTTGAGGCGCTAATGGTATGCTTGCAGTTTTCTTGACGATTTTTTTTTTCTGTACGGATTCAAAGGTTCCCTTGATAAAAAAATATGGGAAAACGGGTACTCACCTGGCTGTTTTGGTAATCTTCGGGTACAAGTCGAATCGGTTGAATTGAATGTGGGATAATCTGTAACGAGCGAGAAACGGTTAGATTCGCCAGGAAAGTGATGGTTTTTGTTGTGAGAGGTTACTTTTTGTTTCGTTTGATTTTGAATTAACATAAACGGAAATCATAATCATTCGTCTTATTTTACGTTTAGTTACTTTCATGTTAACAACAACTTTGCATTTTTTTTTTTGTTTGAACGGCCGAAAGTGTCCCTATCACTGGTTCTCTGTTGTTCGCCTACTGCTCTCTTTCTCTATAATTTTTGCAATATTTTTTGTCACAGCAAACATTCTAATCGGAATAGGCGGGGTGAGAAACGAAACGGTACTGCTGGAGCGCCCTTGCGGACAGTAGCGCAAAGAGCGTCAGTGAAAATAAAACCGAGAACACAACGATACGATGACCGTTGCGTGTCGTGTGGGTTGCATACATGCTGGCGGATGACATGGTTGATCAGTGGGATGGGTAATGGGTAATCTAATTAGAAATGAGATGAAATACGTGAACTGAAATCAATACAATGGAAACTCCAATGAGAATGGATACGGTAAAATCAAGTATGAATGCTGTTGTTCTTATGATCTTATCAGACTTGCTGGTAATAAGAATATATAAATAAAAACACCGGGCAACATTAGTTATGACCTAATATTAGGCCTTCCTTAGCCGAGTGATTAGAGTCCGCGGCTACGAAGCAAAGCCATGCTGAAGGTGTCTGGGTTCGATTCCCGATCGGTCATATCTTTTCGTAATGGAAATTTCCTTGACTTCCCTGGGCATAAAGTATCACCGTACCTGCCGCACGATATATGAATGCGAAAATGGCAACTTTGGCAAAGATTCACTATCAGGTAATAACTGTGGAAGTGCTCATAAGAACCTTAAGTTGAGAAGCAGGCCGCGTCCCAGTGAGGATGTAATGATAATAAGAAAAGGTAGTATGTTTATTACTACATTCTGTGTCAAAATCTCATACTACATATCAACATTATACTTTATGTAAAGTGTGCCAGTTCGACTGATATTTTGTTCTGAGCTAGTGTTTGCAAAAATGCTTGAAATGCAAATGATTGAATGGTATCCCGACAATACGGGAAATTTCCTTAAAAGTTTTATTTAAGTAGACAAACCAATATTAGTTACATTCTGTATACCTCAATTATCAACTATTTTCGACAATAATACACTGAATATAACCAGTATTTTAACAACACCGGTGAAAATCGGTCGGCATAAAAATCCGATGATGGTCGAAAACCAGTAGGCAGAAACGATATGCACAATTCGCCACTGCTACTGGCTGAAAATCTCCCTAATATAGCTAACAATAATCTAAAATCGGAGTTATTGTTCTCATCAAAGTTCCGGACACTCTACTTTGCTTGGGATATGTTTCAACATTTTCCAAAACATCGCTGGCGTTTTAATTTTGCCACAAAATGGTTACTATTTGACTTTACAAAAAGTTACACGGAAAGCAGAATTCACCCAAACTTTGAATTTAATTCCAGAGATGTTACAAAACCTGTGTTGACAGACTCACACTCAAATCTCAATCAACGAGCTCTCCCGCGATAGCAACTTTTAAGGTGAAACAGTTTGGAATCAACTTCTAAGATTGCACTAAAACTTCAAAAGCACAAATCTCGCGAAGAAAGCATCCCACAACAGTGCACTATTTATTTTGGCTTTGTGCACTAGCAGAAAGCTTAAAATAAGAAGATCAGGAACATTTGCCAACTATTTCTCCAGTTTTGTGCCTTTGAAAACGTGAGTAGGTGGAGAAGTCGGCCATCTTTGCCTTCCGAGATGTTTCACCTTAAGAGATTCACTTAATCACACTCAAGTCGTCAAAAGTTATTCAGTCATAAAGCCCGTCAAGAACTCATGAAAACAGAATGCTGTTGTTTACGTTAGAAAGGATTACTAGAACTCTACCACACTAGCAAGAAATCATTGCTTTTTGTGAGTAAACCGTGGAAATACGAGAAGATTAGTCAAATAGATGAGCCAACTCCATGATGTTTTGACTGCTGAGTTTCTCATATATCTCAATTTGAGGTTTGGCTTTGATTCATCTTCACTTTAAGACCTCAGTGATCAGTTGATTTTTCAAGTTATGCGTTTCATGAGCAAACCAATCAATATTTGTATCAAAACGTCTGGAATATATAGCAAAACTGAAATGCTTGATAAAGACCACCTCTTTATGTAGTGCCTTCTCAGGTAGAGAATAAGTATTTGTTATCACCAAAATTAATCCAAACATGCAGGTAAATTTTGCAAAAAAGAGTGAAAGTGCAGCACTATAGGTTCCATCGAGTAAATCGAATAAAGTTGGAAAATCTTATTTGTTGCGTAACGATCCAACATCAATATTAGACCTATAAAACTTGCGAGCACTGCATATTTTCGAAGAAACCATTTTATTCGCATTGCATTCTGTTCATAACCTTTGTATGATTTGCCAGTTCAAAATTAAATCAAATTATATGTTGAAAATATAATAGTGTTCTAAAATGTTGGATAAAACCTTGTTTTCATTTAATAACACAATAGAGCGAGTTATTGCTACTACTTTGGCAAATTTTCCCACTCAAATAACGGCAATATCATATTTAAACTTTATTCTAAAATTTGAGCCTTGACATTTTTGATGATGTTTGACGTTCACTTAGTTGACAAAAAATCGCTACATGCGTTCAATTTTTTAACACTGAGGTTATTCTTATTTGATATTTCGTAAGGGACAAGGAAAATAAAATACACCCAAAATATGAGTTTAAACCAAGGGTTCGAAATAACTGTCTGACTTAACCTCATATGCCAGAGGTGCAGAAAGAATTTCTGAATAAAGCGCTAGGTATTCCTTGGGAAATTTCAGGAAGAGTTCGAGATTATGTTTGTTTGAAGTTCCCCACAAAATTTGTAGATAATTTCCTGGACGTTATTTTGGAATTCCCGACCAAATCAATAATTTGAAAATATTAAATAAATCTCAGTAAGATTTTTTTTTAATCTGAACATTACTACAAAGCTTTATTTTTTTTGTTCAGAGAGACTTTACCCAGAAGGGGCATTCGTCTCTATGGAAAGCTTTATTTATTTTCGATGAATTTAAGAAAAACTGTATCAGGTGAGTATTGTGCAAAAGTAACTAGCACGTATTTGGAATAGAAAGGGCAGGCTGAATCCGCAAATGAATGTCTGGTGAACTTGTAGAAAATTTTTGTAGAAATTTAAAACCATTTCATAATAAATTTCTGAAATAGTTTCTTAGTAAATTATTAAAGGCAAAATTCCTGAAATTTTCTGACAAATTTAATAAATAATTCGTGGTTGAAATGTCAGGCTTCTTGCATGAAAGATTTCTGTTGTTCCGTTGTTTCTCTAGAAACCTGAATTCTTACAGAAAAATAGTAAAGAATCATTTTATATCTAGAGACTTTGAAAAACTGATAAAAAATGCAGTAGAACAATGAAAAAATAAATAAAAATAAATAAAAATAATTGTAAAACATAACTGTTCTGCTCTTTAAGTTTGAGAAGTTGATCCAGATTATCGTTGATTTATTATCAAATCTCGAAAAAAACTTTAGTGCCCATTTTCATAAAAAAGTGATTTTAGTGACTTTTTGTTGCAAATAGTGACTTCTTAGTGATTAGGTCGGAAAAATTGACTCGTGAAAACAAGTAATTAGGTTGGAAAAAGTGCTTCAGAAAAAGTGAAAATTCAGGGGTTTTATAACAGTGCTTTTAGGATGGCGAATCTTTTTGGTTGATTGTTGGCATATCGAAAACTCTTGAAGGTTTTATTTCAAGATTTTCGGTATATGGGCAGTTAAATAAATCCTCCACGAAAATGTAGAGTAAGTTGAATTTTATATACAAATCACATACCTATACATATATGTATTCTTTGTTTTGGATCTAAACTTCATAAAAAATAACTTAAGAAGCAAAGTATCAAGATATAGGTACCAATCGAAATACAAAATGAAGTCGATATAACTAGACATTTGGGACTATTGAAAATATGTAAATAAAAAATTTTGACACGAAATTCAAGTGAACTCGCAAACATACGAAGCGATAGCCCACGTGAACATCAAATAACACATAATTTGAATCATGGAAGGCACATTCAAACTTCCGAATAATCCAACAAAATAAATCATATTCATCTGAATTTATCATACAATTTATTGACAATATTCCATAATTCTCAGGTGTATTTTTCTTCAAACGTATGTGATCTATCTCACACACTAAGCTCTTTCGGTGAATTTCACCGTAATCTCAACAGCTGAACAGTTCGGTGAAATAAAACACCTTAATTTCGTCGGAATTTTACGGATTCCGGTGAATTTTTACCGAATACTGTGAAAATTTACCGTACTCCGGTAATTTATTTTACCGAACCGTTCAGCTGTTGAGATTACGGTGAAATTTACCGTAAAATAATTTAAGTGTGCATGAATCGAATCAAAATTACATTCCAAATATCTTGTCATAAACTGAAGAAAGTAATGTGAATAACTACATAAAAAACTATACGTGTTTTCAGATAAATCTAACGTGATTACTTGGCTCAGTGTAAACAGTCTGTGCTTGATATAGGACAGGACGTGACAGCTAAGCTATGACTGTTGTTTTTCACCCGAATCCACTGCAACCAATGTTGTTAGAAGAAACATCTTATGAACATATTTAAATATCAAGGCTCATTATTTAGTGTTCTTTCAGCACATATTCTTCAATTAGTGCACTATTGAGTGCAAGCTATTTTAGGAATCTGATTTATATTCAAAATAGTTTTCGAGAAAATGAATATAATTACAATTATAATGCTTTGTATCAAAATTCCTTATTCAGAATCCGTCAGGCTAAGCAACATCAAGTACAAAAAGATTTAAAATAAAAGGATTTCATAAAAAAATTAAAAACTTCTAGTGAAAACTCTAGTTTTTGAACTAGCAACACTTCAACTCAACGATGTGGAAGTAGGTTTTTGTCGAAACGACCAATGAGAAGTGGTATTTTTTGACAGGCAATTTCGTTCATTTTTGCCCTTTGACCTGGCAGGCCTTGTCTTAGTGCTCGATAAAGCAAAACTTTTCAAATTTCAATAACAAAACAATTTGTCGATAAATCATTCGTCATTCAAAGAGTGAACATTTATTTTTGACATTTTTAATCAAAATTATAAAATTAAAAAGTAGTTTTGTGCACAGAGAAGCGATCGTATAGAGCAAATATTTCAACACTTTTTGAAGTTTTCTATTAAAAACTTAACGTACCACAATAATATTTTGTTTAATCATGTTTATGTTCAAATTGTTCATAATATATCAGTAGAATGATTAAACCGATTAATTCTTCTCAGCAAAATTTTGAAGATTTTTGAACAATAAATTTTCCAAATTTGATGAACTTTTCGTTCAGATTTCTGATAAAACTGGATGGTGAAGGTGTGAAAATGCTTTTATAGAACACAAGCAACTGAAATTGTTACAGTAAAGATGTTTTTACAGATAGTAGAAGGAGAAGCGTGACGTACCACTGATCAGCTTATTCAGCTTCTCATACTTATTAATGTTAAACTCTTCGAAAGTACCCCGATTAAAAGTGGGGTTGGTTAATGAAATGTACATTTTGAATCCTCTTACATCCCCTGAACTATTTGAGATTCTTGATATGAAAATCACTTACGATGAGAAAATAACAGTAAAGACAGAAGATACTATTTTTTACTCAGACAAAATTTACAACTAATTCCAAAATAGGGTACTAAAGCCCTTTTCCAATTTTAGTACCAAACGCTTAAGTTTAGACCAGAAACAAATGTTTGAGTGGGAAAATTTTCCAAAGTAGTAAAAATGATACACTCTGTCGTGTATCTCAATAATATGAAGATATTATCAAAAATTTCAGGACCTTCACGAAAAATTTCTTTTAGGAAGAATATTCTAATGCATGTAATTAAAAAAAAAGTCTGATAGTTTTGAAACATATTATGAAAACAAATTTAGAATGCAAACTTTTAAAAATCCATTTATGACATAAGGATGGTTTTCCGAACACTCGACTAAATGTTAGAACAAAATGATTACGCTTTTGAATGGCTGTTGAAATCATTAATCAAATGTATGAGAGACATACACAGTCCCGAAGCCAACAATGGTTTGTGAAAAAATATTGATAAAATTCATTTTTTTTTATTTTACGCGATTTTTGAAGAGCACATATTCTTGAAGTAAAGTTTTTTTTATCGACAAATTAAGTGAATGTCTATTGTAAAACCGCATAAAATGGCAATACCTTCCATATACAGACAATGGCAAAAAGTTAGTAACCAAACGCTGTTTTCCCATGCTTAGGCAATTTAAGTTTGGGGCTCTGTATCTCAGCTTTCAGTAGTCCGAATAGGGCCCTAAAGCCCAGTCTCAATTTAAGTGCTAAACGCTTAATGTTGGACCAGAAAGACATGTGTACTCAACTTTTATATTTTTTTTCCAAATGTACTTAAAACAATTTTTTCGGGTTTTTCAGATTTTGTCACATCTCTTGGTTTAAAGTCAAATATTGGATGTATTTTGTTTTCCGTGTCCTTTCAGAAATGTCATACAGGGGGACAACCCCAGTGTTAAAAAGTAAAACTCCTGTGGCATTTTTGCCGACTAAGTAAACGTCAAACATGATGAGTCAACGTCAAATGTTAACCCATTTTCTGAATTAGAGTTCATTTAGGTAATTATTTGAATTTTTAAAGTTCGCCATTTTTTTTATGCTGAGAGTAAAGTTATAAACTTTAAGCTTCAAATCATTTACAGCTTTGAGAAATCTACAATATTGGTATTGCGTTTCCAGTGGAAGTGTGAAAATTTTAAAAATGTGATGCTTCTCAATCAGTTTCTAGTCAACCTATAATAAATAAAAAAATAGAACTCTCAAAGTAATACTGGGCTATGATCAAGATAACTCTACCATCTCATATGTTTCCGCCCAAGAACTGTATAATTTTCAGTTTATCTGGACCTCACAAATCGGAGCCATGGTTGTTTAAGTTGTCTGGACAAACCTGGATGAATTTGTTTCGGTTCACAGTTTGGCAATGTCATATAGTGTTAATACCGATTTTTTTTACAGGTTCAATTTGCTTACAGCACAAAAATATTTAAAAATGTTGTGTTGCGATCCATTTTTCAATTACAAATCTGGAAATGGAAATCCACATTTTTGTTTTAATTTTTGCTATCTAAAAACGATTCCAGCACGTCTTTTACAATTTTATATTTTTTATTCAAAATTGTCATATATTTTGATTTTAGTTTTTCTATTTCTATTCAGAGACATCCTTATAATTTGATAATTTTTCTCTGAGCTTTTTTTGGGATTTGCGATAGTAAAATTAATAGTTTTAAAAGTTCTTGTGAATACTTAAAAATTTTTCTTATCATAATTTATCTTTGTTTTGTTGTTAACGAAAAACCAAATTGTGAGTATCTAAAATATTACTTGTGCCTTTCAGTGTGGTTAGTTCATTATGAAATAACTTTTTTTTTATTGTTGCAGGGGTAGTCTGGGTGGTTTGGCCAATGGGGTGGAAAGATCACCCCTTTAAAACTGCATAAATTCTGGAAATTTCATCTGGCATAACATGCAACCCCAAGTCTGACAAGGAAATGAAGCAATGGGTATGTTATAAGTGAGTATTCTAAACCCAAAGAAAAAGAAATAAATGATGTTCGAAAAACTGCCCATATTGCACCGAATGGCTTTTTCAAATTTCATAATTTCAGAATGATAATGTTAGACTGTTATAATGTTATATTTTTTTTTTTTGCACGGGGTGTTTGTAAATACCTGGGGGGTGTGAACTGGATATAAACAAGCAGCCAGGCTGCTGTCAAGCACACATTTTCATCAAAATGATCCGAGTATGCCTAGGAGTGTGCGATCATTAGTTCGTCACGCTAAAAACTGCTATACATTTTATGTGACACAAAAACTATCAAATGTTGGAAAATGTTTAGTTGGTATTATTGATACGTTTTTCAGAACTTTTGTGAAATATATTTTGAACTAACATACGGTCAGAAACTATCTAATTCAGCTGATTTATTGAGCTGATTGCCTGCATCGAACTGCAAAAGCTTTGTGTGAAGAATTTAAAGTGTGCATCTTGAAAATGGTTTCCTGCGACACAAGCAAATAAACAACGGTTAGCGCTGGTAGAAAATTAGTGTTTAAATTAAATGACCAAAATGTTGGAGACCGCACCCCTCAGGTAAATACTAATAACTTTCAAGTGTAGTGAAAATAATAACTGAACTTTTAGATTATATGAGATAATCTCAAAATTGGAGTGCTCATATCACCCCATCGGTGAAAAATCGACTCGGAAAATGACAAATTTTTAAGAATGATTCATTCATTCGTAAACTTTATAAGACAACGGAAATCATGCGGATCTAGTGTATCGATCTAAAAATTGTTGAAAATCATATAAAAATCCGAAAATTGCATAATATTTCCGGCATTTTTATCGACTTTTTTAAAGGTGGCTACTTTCCCCTGTATTAACTTTTTACAAGAAATATCAATTTTTCAGCTCAAGACTTCGAAAACTGTCCTGGGATAAGCTTTATGGTCCATAACTTAAGTCACCACTCAGAGCAAATAATTTACGCGCTATGAAAATCTTTGATCTCAAGGTGTGCTAAGGTATTACAAGGTTGATCGGATCAACAATTTAATTTGTTCGAAAAATTAAGGATTTTTTTCCAAAAAGGGATAAGGGGAAATTTTTGTGAAAAACCTATCAAATTTCAAAATTTTTGTGTATCTCCATGTATGAGCTGAGCTTTCGAATAACAACACCCTACATTCGGCTACTTATATTCAGTACAGGTATTGAGTTTTTTTTAATAAAGGCTTATGTCAATCTTTCATGCAAATTGAAGCATCAGTAATTATTGCCAATCGATAGTGATTCAGAAAAGGTCACCTTGAAAAACATTTTCTAATGAGTTTTTTCCACGAGGAAGGATAGTATTGACGATATTCAATTGTGAATGTCACGTGATATTCATGACATTAAACAGCTCTGCTTATAATGCAAATTTATTAGAGAAACAAGTAAAATTGCTTTATAAAAATATGTTTCAACGCTCTCACAATAATAGGATAGAATATTGTATTAATCGTTTTTCATACAATACAGTCAACTTTGGGGACTTCAGTTGAAACTTTATGTGCACCCGAAGGTAGTAAAATTTAATTTTTGAAATATTATATAAACGTAAATATTCTGCATGATTGCATATATTTTTAATACAGACAAGTTTGTAGTACAAACAATTTTATTAACATTAAAAAAATAAGCTACTCAGAGAGTGATATTTGTGTTAGTCCAAAAGTTTTTGTTTGGGATTCTGCAATATTTTTTGAGTAAATTTCAAATGCTTTCTTTAATGTTAGTGCATGGATCCAAACTAAGCTAGGTATATTAAATTTCAAGTATAATATTTTTTGTTGATTTTACAAGCTTTTCGATCCAATTTATCGACGATGACTGCCTTGTTGAAGTATCTGTAGTCGACAAAAATATGATAATCTAAGGTAAACGATCGCATCGTTTGAAAATTGAATAACAGTAATTCAATATAATGTAAAAAAGATGTTTGATAGAGTTTTGTATAAGTGAGATTGTTTTAGTCAAACATGAAATGATTTTGAAAAGCGAAAAATAAAAACATAAAAGTATAGAAATTTAAAACAAAGAAAAAATAATAGAAATGTGATATGAAATAAAAAACACAAACACTGAAACAAAAACGACAACCAAAACGAATTTATTGACAACACAAAACGGAAAACCGAAAAGTCAGCCATGTATGCACCCGGACAAATTCAACACTAGCCTCATATTTTTAGAAACAAAAATAAATCCTAGCAAACAGAAACACCCTAACGCTTTCGCAAAAGTAAAATTTGAGTGATTCAGTTTTGACAGGTTAAAATTTCATTATTTTTGGGTTTTGTTGTTTTCTTTGAATGATACATCACCATATGTGAACCGTCCACACACTCACTGTCCTTTCTCTCTGTTTTGCTTTCGCGACTTTTTGTGCGACTTTTCTTCTTCTTTTTCTTCGTCTTCTTCTGTGTCGCTTTCCGCTTCTTTCGTTTCAGTGTTTCAGGTGCTTCAGCGTTACGCACCGCTTCGACTTGTTTGCATTTTTCCTATTCTCGCACACAGTTTACACACACCGGAGGAGGAGGAGGAGTGGCCCCCCGTTTCTAATCCTTTCGCTTTTTAAAGACGACGAAGATGATGACACGACGATTGGGGGGAGATGGCAGCAGGAAACAAAACGAAACGCGCGTTGCACTGCTGGCAGCCACCTTCTCTTTTCCTTTTTCCGACGACTACGATGACGACGACCTAGCGGACTTGTTCTTATTCGACGACGTTTTAGATTTTTATATATTTTTTTGCTAATAAAGATTGGAGGGGGAAGTGATTGAAGGAAATGAGGGAAAGATGTGTTATGGGGTTGTTTGTACTGTTTAGATATCACGTTCTGTTACGGATTTTTTTTACTATTTTGGAATGCTGGGTGGAGGATGAAAAAAAGTAGGAAAATGAATGGAAAACTAAAGGATTTGAGGAAAGCGATTGGGGGTTGGTTTGGTTGTTGCTATTCCACACATGTGATACACGTACCGGGGGTTTGGTTTGAATTTAAATGAATATTTTTATTTGCTTTGCACTTGCAGTTTATCTGCCAGTTTTTTTTCTGTTTGTTTAATCACTTTCACTTTCTCCTGTTTATGTTTGTTTTTCTTTCACTTTGTTTGTTTTGCGGGGACGAGTATTCCTTCTGCTGTCTTCTTTTTCTCTCACTGAACACACACACTATCACTGCTGTCTTCACTATTTTTTTATGTTTTTGTCTTCGTATTTTTATTGTTTTGGGCTGATGTCAAATCCGGGGAATTCTTCTCTTGTTTCTTCGTTCAATACTCGCTGGTGATGGCGAATTCCTCGTTTCCACGAGGGAACTTCCCTTAGTTTTAGCGTTCGCGTGGCTTCTTAGATCTCTATTTTCGCACTCTTTCGGCACATGTCACCGTCATGCACTTTTCTTCTTCTCTACTTAGAGTTTATATCAGTTTTTGCTTCATTCAGTTTAGTTTATCCGTGTGTACAGTTTCCTTCTTGTTCTTCTATCGATTTCGCACTTTTTACGTGTTTTGTTGATTGAATTCTGTTTTTTTTTGTTAGCTCAAACTTAAAGATACTCTTCACTCAGACTTCTGATTCTTCGAATTGGTCAGAAAATTTTCACTCTCACTGGTCTTCTCCGATGATTCCGAGTTGTTGTTTCCGGTGGTCGTCGTGGGGATTTTTTGCAGTAGTAAAAAATTGCGACAAACTAAACTTGGGGGATTGGGTTACTGCTGCTTCTGCTACTACCTGCTGCTACCACACAACACTTTGAGGTGGCGGTGCTGGTGGTGAGAGCATTCTTTGTTTTTTGTTCGGGGGGAGAAAATTTTTCAGTGTTTCTTTTACTATTATTTGCGTTTTAGTTTATTTAACTAGACGTTATCATACTTTTTATTCTAGCTTTGATACGATGTACGATCGGATCGGTTTGGCCTATGGCAGTACGGGAGCCAACCGCATCAATCGTCATTGTAGTTGTCTGACCATTTTGCAGTTTCACATAATTTTTCACTCATTTCTTTCGGATGACATTTTGCAACAGTTTGACCAGTTTTCGTGATTTTTTCATTTTGTCTTCCACGTATTTTGGTCTTCAGCATCGTTTAGAAGTCTTTCCTATGTTTGTTTGGTTTTGTTTATTTTTTATGCACAATTAATGAAACAAGACGATTTGATGTATTTATATGCCATTTTTGAGAACATGTTTGTTGAGTCACACACACACTAGATATAGTCGTTTATTTGGTTCTTGTATAACTTAAAATCCAACTAAAGAACTTGTTCAAAGCAAGATTGACACCGCTGAGGGTGTGAACACTGATCTACTGCGAGGACTTCCGGCCACGGCCCCGAGGATGGTTTCGGTGGGCAGTGAACCGGATCCGGTGGCACGAACAATATCCTTGGAGTTCAGCAGACTTGTGGCCAACGAGAGCTGGTGATTGAAGGCCATGATTTTTGCGCGCAACACTTTTTCAAACTTCTTCTAAGGATACCGCCGAAAACCACACACTACGGATGTTGATGAGAGAAGTAATCCTCGCGTAACGAATCGTTCAGCGATCATTCATTCACGGTTTTGCTGATGATCCATCTCGTGATTCTGTTTCTATGTTTTCTCTGAGTGCAGATTGAGCTGATTAAAGGTTGTTCAAAGAGCCGTTCAAAAGCTGTTCAACACGGTTGTTTGGTTTTGTGTTTTTTTTTCTTCGCGAAACTGATTGAATTGATTTCACAAACTCGAATCCCGGGATATTCTCTGATGGTGACTTGGTGGATTTGGTTTGAATTTGTTTTGAGTTTTGGTACTTTTTTTGCGTTTCGACAACGAATCTAAGAAAATGTACGCCGCGTGTACGTTTTAGGTCCGAACCGTAAGAGAGTCGAGTTAGATGTGGTGCACGACTTTCTCTGAAGCTACGATAATATGTAAGAAGACGGACACACGAGGATGATGGCAGCTCCTTACGGCGTGGCGAATCTATCTTCTCTTCGAACTCCGACCCACGACACGAGAGGCAAAAGGATCTGAAGCCAAAGGCGCCTCAACGGAACGCACGACGGAACGAGGCGCCCCGGTGGTGTGTGGGTAAATATTTATTAAGAGAAGAAAATTACACTAAATTTTATATAGAGAAAATTTCTCGAAGGGGTGGTTTTTGCCGACGATGATGGTTTTACCAAGTTAAAGAATATATAATAATATATAAGAGGGGGTTTATAACTTGAGACGATAGTCCGGCTTTGCTCTTGCTCCTTTCGGTCACTTTGTATCTAACTATAAGCTATGCACACTAAAATATATACACATCTGTGTAAAAGTCTCTAAAGTCGGAAGTATTTTTGTTATTATTCTTTCTTCTTTTTGCTTTGCTTGCTTTTTTTGCTCCTGTGTGTATGCAATATATGCGCGCGTGTGACCGAAGATGTTTTTAATTTTGCAGCAATCTCGTCCGACTTTTGGCTAACGACTGACGACGACTTGAGAATACGGGGAGCGTCGACTTTCCGTTTATTCCTTACAGGAAGCAAACCAAAACCCAAACGCGAAACCGAGAGCTCCTCGCACAGAGACACAGAGATGCTCAATCGCGCGCGCTCTCCCTAACTTACACCAACACAGAAAGGACCAAACCAAACTCACCATCGGAAGATTCTCTCTTCAGACGTGACGACACCAGTGTCGACGACGACGACCACGACGCCGGGGAAAATCCTCACCCCCTAACCCACCACCACCCACCCACTCACACTCACACACACGCACGCAGCCAACCTCCCGCTTCGGCATACACACGCACTCGGGCTAGAAAATTTAGGGGCGCACATGCGCCCTACCGAGCTTGCATTCTCTCGCTCTCTCCCACCCCATCAAACCTCAACCCTCACCCAACCGAATCCGTATGTGCCACAAAACTATCCCTCTCGACCAACACAGACCCATCATCCACAGCTAAGCATCGGAGCATATACTACCAGCCCTTGGGCCGAAGCAGTTTTCCTTCGGAAAACCGAAGTCAACCTTTGCCGCCGCCGCAGTTTTCTTAATCTTGCCTCCCTCTCGCCGCCGTCGCTGAGCGCAGGATGCTGCGCCTATGTATCTCCAGCTGGCCTCGCACCCTTCGTACTCTCTCCCTCGTTAGGTACATAACATTAACTTTCAATTCACCCCCGGACGTCGCTTCTCGGACACTCGGAATATATTCTATATTATAATAATCTCCGGCTGATGTTGGGGAGAAGAGGACTCCGCTCGGGTCGTCGACGTCGTTGATCGAAGGAAAGCTCCTTCTTGGAAGAACTTGGCGCGGCGCAGGTCTCCGACGATGGGCACGACGAAGCTTTTCCTTTCGTTCGGACGGTCGGTTCGTCCTGTGTGACGCTTTGGATTATCCGAGAACAGAGCATGCCGCTTCTTCTTCTTCTGGTGGTCGTCGTTGGAGGGAAAGGAATTTGGTGTGATTATAGAGCGTGGTGGACATGAAAGGGGATGCGATTGATAGGCAGGCGATACGTGGCATCTCCGCGACGTATAGGCAGTGAAAGTGATTTGCAAAGCGATATGGGAGGCGTATGAGGCACGGTCAAAGGATGTGCTTTTGGGAGCCGGAAGGGGGTGGGGGGATTGTTTTCGTATTGATCTTGCTGTGTGGCGCGGTTTTTGCCTGATGATGGGCTTACCTTAATGATGAGATGTGATGGGAAAGTTTGACAGTGGACAAATTTGAAAATTGATGCCTGTGTTGGGAGAATCAATTTTGACGTAGGACTACGATGTAACTACAAATAGAGTAGTAGCGGAAAGCTTACAAAATTAACCCCTTCTTCTGCCTGGCGTTTCGTCCATAATAGAATTAGGGATGAAACGATACCATCAAGGTATCAATACTTTTGCTTTAATGTATCGATACCAACAAAATAACAATCAAAAGTGGCGATACCTTGATACTTGAATCATATGAGTGTTGCAAAGAAAATATCGAACAAAAATAATTCCTATAATAAATTTATTAAGCATCACAGTGTTGATTTATTCATAAGATAAAAATACTTGCAAACCAAAACTCTCTATAAATTTCCATCATTAAAACAGGATTTTTCAACTTCTTTGCGTTATGGTTGCAAAGGAGGTGACTCATTTCGCATAAAAACGTTTCTCACACAGCAGTTTCATACAAGAACAAGTAGCATCTTAAAGATGGCATATGATTATATGCCAAATGCCCATTATGCCAAACGTGCTTATGCGAAACGTCTTTGTGCGAACTGTCCCACCCCCGGTTGCAACAGCCTTTACAAAAAATTACATGAGAGAGTACTCATTTGATTCAAGTATTAAATGCTTGGTATCGTACTGACAAGTATAGAAGGTATTGAATAAAAAGTATCAAATATTTACTAGGATCGATTCATCCCTAACTGGGACCTGTTTTTCCGCGTAGTGTTCTACAAACACTTAAATTTTACCTTACTTTCCACAGTCCAAAATGTCGTCTGTTCGAATTGACTTTGCTTGGAGTCAAACATGAAATTAGCAGTAATCAAAAGGCATTGACTTCTAGAGGCTACTATACAAGTACCAACATATTTTTTCTTCTTATTATATAGAGATATTATGAGAACTCAAAGTTTTACCGAACTATTCAACTGATCAAAGATCGGTAAAAAATACACTGTGCTGTATACCGAAATAGAAAATTCGTTCATTTGAAGAAACATCTGCATCGAAATTGCATCGGAACGATCAGAATTGGTACAGTCCTTGACTTATTTTTACAAGACCAAATATCATCTAGTCCAGACTGTCCCTAAAACGAACATTTGTGTCGGAGATATTCCCAGTAAGGAGTTCGACCCAATTCTTGGCACTTTTGATTCACTTCGACAGTGGGTTTTTTTTTTAAAGCTACTGAGCTCATATTTGGCCACAATATGCATCGTATTACAAAGTTTCAGACGATTCGGCCTAGAAAAACCTCCCATGCCAAAGTGAATCATGGAAGTGCCCAAGTAGCTCTGCACCCTAGGAAAAATCGAGTTGATTCAGAATACTATCTTTAAACAGAGGATCACATCGTAAATATTTTGGAAATATATTCGATTGTCCCAAAAGAGTTGAATGAATCTTATGACGAATTCCATCCAGAATGAGTCGAAAAAAATAAAAATCGTGCTCGATAGTCTTCGATTTGGATTAAATTTTGCACATGTTTTTGGTATGGTAGAATAAGTGTTTTCCATAGAAAAATTGATCATTTTGACTCAAGTGTAACTTTCGAAAATGGCCTATAAATTTTTGCATGCAACTTATTTTAAAAATTCTAACTTCAAAATTACTGGTTTTAGGAGAAAAATGTTCTATGAAGAAGTTGTAGTGAACCGATTGGACTATAAGAAAAAAATATACACTGAAAAAATATTTTATTTAAAAAAAACCATTTTTAATATTTTTTAAATTTTCACCATAGAATCTTGATAGTAAACAGATGTTTGGGACAAAGTTTCATGATGGAGAAATTTTTAATAAAAAAGTTTTTCTAAGAACAACTTTTGGTCGATTGAAGAGTTGAATGAATCTTACAAAACATTTGATGATCCTAGATGATGTATATCTTGGCATAGCCTTGGCAAACAAAGCCATAATGCATTAATTTGGATGCTTCCGACTGTTATAAGTTGCGCAGAGGAACTTCTTAACGGCAATCAGAATGAAAAGACTCCTTCGACGCCCAACTTTTATTGTATTTTCAATCTTCTTCAATGGTTAGGAAAGTAATGTTCTTTGACTGTGTTTTTAGATGTAAAACTGTGAAACAAAACTGTGTAAACCAATTAAAATTATAATATAAATCAAAAACCCAAAAAGACCATCATCCATGAAAAACAACATCCAGACAAAGTAAATAACTTTATTACTCTGAAAAAGATTGAAAATGGAATCGAAACGTCGAACGAAGAAGAAATCTTTGCGTTCTGATTGCCGTCAAGATTGAAAAAAAAAACGACTAAAAAACGTTTTCAGTGTAAAGAACTACTTGGGCACTTGAATGGATTTTACCCCATTACCCCAAATCCCATTAACCCGAATGCCATTCACCCGAACGCCATTATCCCGAATTCCAAAACCCCGAACAACCCATCACCCCGAATGACATTAACCCGAATTCCAATATCCTGGGGAAATGTCATCAATATCATCATGTCAACATAATTGTAAATTCGGGGAAATATCATTCGGGGTAATGGTACATTCGGGGTAATGGAATTCGGGGCGATGGCATTCGGGGAAATGGCATTCGAGGTAATGGGATGGAATCACTTGAATGATTCACTTTGGCATGGAGGGTTTTTCTTAGTAGAATTGTCTGAAACTTTGCATAAGAAGCACTTCAGTATGACGTACATTGTGGGCATAAACAAGCGGCTTCATATTCTTCTTCTTCTTTCTGGCGTTACGTCCCCACTGGGACAGAGCCTGCTTCTCAGCTTAGTGTTCTTATGAGCACTTCCACAGTTATTAACTGAGTGCTTACTATGCCAATGACCATTTTTGCATGCGTATATCGTGTGGCAGGTACGAAGATACTCTATGCCCTGGGAAGTCGAGCAAATTTCCAACCCGAAAAGATCCTCGACCGGTGGGAATCAAACCCACGACCCTCAGCTTGGTCTTGCTGAATAACTGCGCGTTTACTGCTACGGCTATCTGCCCCCCCGGCTTCATATTAGTAAACTTTTTGAAACCACCACCATCTGCCTTAACCGATTTGGAGCCCTAAACCTTAAAAAATTAAAAAATGGCAATAATTGTACGAAGATGTTTGAACATTTTTATTCTCAATTTCTGAAAATTTTAATCACTAAAACATATTTAGAAATCCGCGTTTTGGACCAATCTTATTTTTTGAGTGTAGGTACATTCTGATTTGTTTAAACCTTGAAACCCTTTATTTTTTGAAAAGCTTATTAGCATATGTGGTCGCCGATAAGTCAGAGGGGACCAAGTACAAAACATGAGAAAATTGGATCATTAGATGCAAAATTATTATACCTCCGTTACACTTTTGAAGAATGCTGTAAACTGCGAGAGATATGTAATAAATTTACTTTGGATGATCAACAAAAATCGATAAAAGTGTGCAGCGAAAATGATCAGCGCGCTTAAGAATGCGAGGAAATGAAAGACATTTCAGGAGATTTGTAAGATTTTTCGACATCGAATAAGTAGAAGAATGACTTATCCATCATTAGAAATTTATAAATATTACATGATTCGATGCATATAATTTTGATTTTTGACCATTTACCATATTCGGATGGGTGGTCAGAAATTGCAACAAATTCTGTGCAGACAAACCGGACCAAGTGTTGAAAAGCAATAAAATGATTGATTACTGCATTTTTGAGTCAATTTCAGAGTCCGATAGAAGTTTACGGTAGTTCTATGGTGTATGTATGGCATGTCCTACGATCCGCTTATTGGACCAGCATATTTTGGTCGGTACTAGAGATTTTCACTTGGTCCACTCTGACTGAACGCATATTTGAATATTTCTGGTCTTCAAGGCCCTGACCCTGCGAAACCTTAATTTTCAAGCTATCGTAATGCCACTGATTTTGGTATTTACTATATGGATTATTTAAGAATTTACGATACTGGTGTCGAAGGGTCTTGATGATCTGTTTATCTTAGAGATATGCACCCAATTTGACCATGCAAGCATTAAATGGTTGTTATTTTTCAAGAAATTGTTCAGTCAGAGTGAACCAGGTCACTGATCGGTGGTCTTTGGTTCAGTCAGAGTGGACCAAGTACACATAGTCCATAAAAAATCGTTCTATTAGAGGTTTGGATTATGATTTTTCATGATTATCACTTCACATTATATTGTTTGAAAGTAACATAAAGACGTGTAAAAATATTGAACCGAAATTTAAACGAGTTCAAAAATTACAGAGCGTTAGATTTTAAACCCATTTTTCTCAAAATATCAAAAATGTCACTTGGTCCACTCTGACTTAACGCCGACTATGTTGATCATAATTCAATCACGAAGATCTGAAAGAAAAACTGAAACAAAAAGATGAATTCACCAAGTGGTGTAAAATGTAAATAAAACAAAACAAACAGTTTGTAGAAGTGCCTTTAATGGTTTCATCTTATTTTTGATGCAATCCTTAGAAAGTTTTCCATGGATAAATTGACCATGGGCGAGACTACGGGACTACTGGAGGTGTCGCGCGTCTCCCGGAAAGGAAGGAATTTTGTATTTTTATTGGAAGTGATGAACTCGCCGATTGCGACAATCTTCTGAAAAAGTATATTACTGTTCGGAATAATAGCAACGCATACAAAATGCTTAACTTTTGCAATCTCTAGTTTTGTTCCTTTTTAAGCAATCGAGCTGAATCTTCACCGAACAACGATTCCGCGTCATTTGGCCGAATGTCATTTGGCCGTCTGCCGTTTGGCCGAAAACCAAAATAAGAGAACAAACTAAAGTATGCATGCTCCGTATGAGTTCCGAAGCTACAGTGCTGTTCTGAATAATAGCAGCGTATGTCGATTTCCATACAAAATGCGAATTGTTAATTTTAGATGACTAAACATTTATTGTCAAAGATACCTGTTTGAAAAAAATATCTAACGATAAATTTCAAATTGATTTCCCCTTCAATAGGGAAAAATCTATTTGTTTTGTACTAAACGTGTTAATAACATAGGTAAAAATATCAAAAATATATCGGTGGTTTTTATTTAATTTCCACGGCAAACAAGAATGATTATCAAATGATCTGAAAGTGCCTTCAATCATCAAAGTCAGGTATAAAAAACAGTCTATTAGTATCCGATCGTAAGGAGAAAATAGCCTTTCTCTCAAAATGGAATTCAGATTATTGAACATCAGCGAAGTACCCAGAGCATTTCTCTGGAGAGCGTTTTGTTTTTTTTTCCTAAATGATATTTTGGGAAAATCAGGGCTGATAGTGACTGATCGTGTTGAAAATAAGAACTTAAGAAACCTCCTTTATGAAAAACAAAAACAATGATGAACCATAACGAGACCTTATATGAATTATAAATACAAAAAAGCAACCTAACAGGAACCACGACATTGGCCATTTGATTTTGCTGGCGAGACGGTTTTCAATCGAAAGGCATTGGGACGTAAACAAGTATTACTGCTCGTTTTACTGTAGATTTCTGTCATACATTACTCCGAAGATTTCTTCAGGAGTTTGTTTTGAGATTTTTCACGAACTTTCTAAGTAGTCCTTCCAAGATATTCGTTTTAAATACCGTAATCCGGGGTAACATTGATCATTTTTCTGAGTGTTTCTTTAATATTTCGTTTGAAAATGCAAATGTTACAATTTTTATACTTTTAAAACAAGTACTGCCACTTATAGCTCGAGACTATATAATGTGTTTTGTTTATTGAAAGATTTAAGCATGTTTAAAAAATGTTTTAAGCGATTTTTTGATTTAGCTCATATGGGGTAACATTGATCACCTACGTAAACAACCTTCGGTTATACTGAGAATGTCGTTACTGACTTAAATCATGGCCCTTGAAGCCGATTATGAAGGCCAAACGCTTACAAGTTATTTACTTTTTGAGTTATTTTAAAATTAAATACACCCCGATCCACGGAATACGCCTAAAGGTAGGCAATTTCCTAAGAGAATTTTAAATTCTTAATGGTAATTCGGTAATGTTGCCTATTTGAGCATACTTATAAAAGTTTTGACAACGGAATCTTTTTCGGCGATGCCATTTTTAGTAAGAACCACATTTTCCTTGTTAATATCGTTTGCAGAACTTATGTGAGACATCAATCTTCGTTAGTGTCATCCTTTACCTTTGAAATCATTGTTTCGAAAAGTTGACAAATTTACGCATAAGGTAAACGCAATTTTTGCAAAAATCTACACTTTCATCAGCTCATGAATATGAGAAAGAGAAGAACCATTCATAATTTGAAAATGTTTCATCAATAAATGATAACACGAACTTTTGATGAGATGAGTCATTCCGATCAATGTTACCCCGCTGATCAATGATACCCCGGATTACGGTACCTTTAAAAATTAAATCTGGAATTATTTACAGATATTCCACCAAAAATCACTCCAAATATAATTTCAGACATTTTTCAACGATGTCTCAAATTCTACGAACAATATTCCATTGATTTCCCTCGAACTTCCTCCAATATTCCTGTTTAGAGCACCTTCAAGAATTCATAACTCCTTCAGGAATTCCTCCAATTATTTTTTTAAATAGTCAAAAAAGTTTTAAAAGATTTTTCCAGTCATTCATACAGGGATCTCTCCAGTGAAATTGCGCGGAAATTTTGAGGATTGTTTTGGAGAAAATGATTATTAATATCTTCGCGTAAATACAAAAAACATCCCAGAGTAACCGCTGATGAAATTTGTGTGTGTTCTTAGTATGCTTTGATTAATTTCGACAAGGATCTCATAAAACTCCTATACATTCGATAAAATTCTTCCTTGAACTTGATGAATTGCTAAATTTCTTGACTAAATACGGGCAGAATCTCTGAAAAATTATCTATGAATGGTCGGTGCAAAAACTGTTATAATTGCTGTACTGTGGAACCTTCAATAAAATTTTGATGTATCGTGGAAATTTTGGAACTTTTGGAAAAATGTTTGAACCGCAGCAATAATATTGTAATGAAACGCTGGAGAAATGCCGCGAGACAGCTCTGGAAGAACTTAATGAGGAATCCCAGGTCAAATTTATCGATGAATTATTGGAAAAATCTATCTATATAGATAAAAATAGAATGCTGTTTGTATGTCACGAAATGGATTGAGAACGGATCAACGGATTTAAATATTTTTTTCTCCATTTCATTCGTCAGGAGTCCCAACGTGTTCGTATGCAGGAATAGTGTAAGAAATTCACCGAAAAAAAAAAATGAAAAATCGAGTGCAAATAATACTGTCACTTTTTTGGGAGTCTTCATAGCATCATAAAACGGCCTACTGGGTGGCAATACAACGTTTTCCGGGGTGAATTTTGAAAAAGAATCCTTATGAAAATGCCTAGATTAATTTAAAAAATCGGTGTAGGACTTATTGTAGAGTTTCTTAGAAAATGGTCGAATTTTTTTTTTTCAAAATTCTGGAATACATTTTTGTGGAAGAACTCCTGTAGGATCTGTGGGAAATCTTGAAAAAGTGACAACTAGAAAAATCGGAGAGAATCATTGGTAAAACATCTGGGGGATCCTGGGATAAACGGCACAAATTTTTCAGGGTGATCTCTGTAAAAATTGCTGCACTTCTATTTTTAACTCTGGAATAAACCTTTGTGGAAGCGAATCTTTTCAACTATGTTTCATATGCTTATGCAGCCATTCCATGATAAACCGATCTAGTGGGTTTTCGAATTCTGTGAATATTTGCTTTTTTGTTCCTAATCCAAAATAAGGATACAGTTGGATTTTTGGATTAGGGTGACCATTTCTAAAATAGGGTGACCAGAAAAATCGCGATTTTGCAAAATTTTTTAAAAAAAATTATATAACGTTTGACCGATTTTCAATCTTTTTGGACGAAACAAAAGCTACAGATTTTGAATTTTCAGGAAAAATATAAAATTTCACAAAAATTGTTTTTTACGTGAAAAAAAATCAATAATTTCCGTTTTTTTTTGTGTTTTGAAGGCCTCGGGACCAAAGGGGCTATTGCTGCTCTCTTTACTTGAAAGTTGAAATCTTAAGCTTTCATTCCATAAAAAAGATTGGATCGGTTGCGCTGTTCGAAGGTTATGATTTTTCTAAATAAAAAATTTAATGCACTGAGACCTACAGTGTGTGCCGATGAAAAATGACTGATTTTTTATTTTCAAAAAAATATATCTCAAAAACTAAAAAACATACATCGTAGAAAATGTGATAGTAAACGTAAAATTTTCTAAACTTTCAAGAAAAAATGAGAACAGCAATAGTCCCTTTGGTCCCAAGGCCTTCAAAACACGAAAAAACGGAAATTATTGATTTTTGTTTCATGTAAAAAAACAATTTTTGTGAAATTTATATTTTTCCTGTAAAGCCAAAATCTTAATCTTTCATTTCGCCCAAAAAGATTGAAAATCGGTTCAAAAGTTATAATTTTTTTGAATAAAAAATATGCAAAATCGCGATTTTTCCGGTCACTCTATTTCGGAAATAGTCACCCTAATCAAAAAATCCAAAAACACGTGTATCTTTATTTCGGATTAGGAACAAAATAGCAAATTTTCACGGAATTCGGTGACCCACTAGATCGGTTTTTCATGGAATGGCTGTATGAACTAACTGGAAATGTACCCGCCTTTACCAACTTGACATTTTTAAGTTCTGCTTCCTTGTCTAAACATGTTTTATGCTGAATAAATAAAAATCGTCAAAAGGATGGAATATGTCAACTAGCGTTTATGATTCGAGCGAGCGTTCGAAAAGATTTTGTGTCACAAATACGAAATATTCTACCGTGTACTACAGCTTCAAAATAATTTTCCTGAGTGTAGGCGAAATTCCCTGAAAATTCTAAGTTTTTCCCAGATTGAATAAAATTTTCTGATAATTCCAGGTTTTTCAAGTTCCTCCAGGTAGTAGACGTAGATGATTGATAAAAAATGGAACGTCTATTTGAACAACCTACATTTAATGAACAAACATTTCAGCTCGAATACTTGAAATGGAACAAAGCTATTCCATGCCAAAGTTTGACATGTTGTATGGTAAACATCAAGAGCTGTTGTTTTCCAAAACAGCACTGTACGTTGCATTGAACAGATTATTCTTAAACAAGGACAATTTATCATTGATGTACAAATAACTATCTCTTCAGTTAATCAAAAAAAAAAAAAAATAACTTGTGCTGAAAGCGCAAACATTGAAAGAATAGCCTCTTTATGAAAAAAAGGTTCAATCTCGAATAAAATTTATCATATATAACACCAGTAAATACAAATTGGGACCTTCCTTAGCCGAGTGGTTAGAATCCGCGGCTACCAAGCAAAGTTAACATTGGAACACTAAGCTGAGCAGCAGGATCTGTCCCAGTGAGGACGTTAATGCCAAGAAGAAAGAAAAACACCAGTAAATATTCACCTCAAAGACAGAAATCGAAAGAAAAATATGTGAATACTCTCATTGAAAGAATACTCTTGATGTACGTGTTATAAGCTTCAATTCCAATAAGTTTTGAAAGAATAGTCTGTATCAAAAGAAGGAATTTTCCTTATGAAAATCTAAGTGAGTGTAATACAAATAATTGTTTGATCAATTTTAATACAAAGAGCTTGAAATATTACTAATTACCAATTAAAAAATGAGCGAATTCTAATCAATATAAATAAGATTAGCAAAACATGAAAGAATAGCTTATATTAAAAAAAGGATTAATTTCATATAAAATAATTGAAAATCAATTTTATTACACCATTGGTAAGCTAAACGAGCCAGCCCTTGGCACGATGTGCGGAATTCAAAAAACTGACAAAAAAGATTTCCGATAACTACATAAAAATTTACAAACTAAATAGTTGATCATTGATTTGGCCGTATTTTTAAACCCTACTCATTAGCGTTGTATAAAGCTGATTCATTTTAGTACATGAATCGGTCAAACGGCATTCGACCAAACGACCCTTTCGGCCAAATATCATTGGCATTGCCAAATGGCCGAACACCCCAAACAACAAATATGTTCAATTTTCTAACCGCAATATTTAAAATTTTTCTAAGCCGCTGCTTGAAAGCATGCCAAAGTTGAGAATTGTGTATGGAAAACGATATGCGCTGCTAAAAAAAAATTAATACATCTGAATCCTGAATCTGGAGTATTTCCTATAAGAATTAGAAGAATCACTGAAAAAAATCCATGAGGAATCTTTTGAGGCACTTATGGAGGAATTTCTGAAGAAGCTCATGGAATCCCTGAATAGACTCTAATATGGATTCCTTACCAAATCGCTGTAGAATAGTTCATGAGGTATTTTCGAAGGAACCACTGGAGAACCTCCTAAAAGCATCATTGAGGGAACTTTAGGATAATATTGATGGGCTTCCTTGTAGAGCTCTTGAAGAAGTCTATAAAACAATTTCAGAAGGAATATATTTACAAAAATGACGATTTCCTGACAGAATTGCTACAAAAGTTCATGAATGGAACATTCAAGGAATTCTTGTTAAATTGTTTGAAGGTATTCATGAAGGAATCCATGTACAAAATTTGTAATTCTAGATGAAATTTGTCAAGTTCTCTTTTTGTTCGGGATGACCCACTGCGACCAGTTTTCTTTGATCTTTTGTGGTATAGCCGTGTCCTTTGTTTAGTGCTTGTCGCTCTACTCCATTACTATTGAGATATAATCAAGTAGTTGTTTTTTATACAATTATCATGGAGCCTCTTTAGAAAAATATACCGCTATTTATACCTTTTGGAGAAAACAGTTTGACATTAATCTTTCAGAAGCACGCCCCTCATTCAGGTTTGGCCAATAATCTGGTTGAATGATACTGATTTTGACAATGCATCGGTTCGTATTAGATTTATGGTTTGTACTTATAAGGAGCAAAGTCGTTTTTTGTAACTGTGAACAGGGTTCAAACAAGAAATTTATTTTAGAAGTTAAGAGGTCTGCTACTTCATTGATTTGGAATCATTTACCTACTAGACATCGAAAGATACGCACTTGAACTCGGAAAGAACTTGTCTCATGAATTCAAATCAGCCTCAAATGTTGATTGGGTCATTTTTCGAGTTGATTCGACCTCTTCATCATCTGGGACTATGCTTAATAGCAACTCCTCTGCCATGCAATGAGGCGATTTTTACGTTTTTCTGAGTAGTAAACACTGAAATCAAAATTGTCAACACAAACCTCAAGCGATTTGAATGAGAGTGCATCGAAATGCGAGGATTTTTTCTGGCTCTCTTCTCTCTTGCGTCTATACTCAACCTTACTCACACCTTGAGTGGCCCGTCCGAACGAAACAGGCCTCGCGGAGTTGTGATGGCACTCTATTTTGATGGAACTCTCCTCCGTTGTGTATTGTGACGTAACTTCCTTGCTCATTTTTCGTTTCCTCTCTGCTTGGTGTTTTTCCGCTTCCTCATAAAGAGGCTCCTTCATAAGCATGCTGCTTCGGAGCTTGTTATCGAAATCTGGTGATATTGTAGAGTAGTATCAAGCCTGGATCTGATTAATAGCGGAGAGCCATATATTAAATCTACAAACATCAAATTTTGCAATGGTTCAGAAGTTGCAGGTATAAAGTTTTGATATTATCTTCAGTACTTCAAGTCAATATAACATTTCAATTGTCAGAACTTCACTTTTACTCGGTACCGACAGGCGAGAGTACATCTGCAACATTTTATCATGCTCTGCCGACAATATTCATGTCAACCGCGTAGCAAAAACATACTTCGGTTGTTAAGCACGGCTTGATGCCTTCTAGGAAAACGTTTCCATCATTGCTCTTGTAAGTCTTATGAGTTTCCCTAGAACGCTTACCAAAATTTCTGAAGGATTTGCCATACAGTGAAGATTTAGTCCTGCTAGATTGCTTCCCAAAAAAAAGCTATTGGTGACAGACAATGGAAGATGGAATGGGATAGCACTTTGTATGCGGTCCTCTGGTAGTTGTTCTGTATTCCAGATTCTGACAATCGGCTAGTGCAGACGGGTCCATTTTTTATGAGTTTAGTTCCAACATCATCCCTATAAGCCACCTTATTGTTCTTGAGTTGGAAGATGGCATCCTCCATGTGGGAGCTGGTTGGTTTTCTTCTTCTGCCATGCCAACGTAGTCATTCCTCCACTGTCGTGACCCACTGTACCGATGTCCATTCAAGTGTTTGAGGTAATGCTACTTCCACCTTTCGATCACCTCATGCCCGTCCGTCAGCTCGCATTTTTCCCCCCACGCATTTCAGCTCGAGACACGAAGCCTTTTCGAGATGTGTTAAGCTTCTCGTAGAGCTTTCGCGTTTCTTGTAAACGATACAGCTGCCCCATTTTTTGACATTCCGCTTCTGTCAGGTGACGATTTTTGTCCCGAATTGGGGGGTTTGCTACTTTTCGTTCTTTTATATCGATCTACGTTTTGTTACGTTTCTTATTGCAGCATTGCAGCCCGCGTTGCATCATTTTCCTCCAAAAGTTTACTGAATTCCTCGTTTTACTAATCATTCCACGCTGCATCGTTGATAACTGCTTTTATGGAACTCCAACAGTCCAAGAGAGGAGCCTCAACCTCCCGACAATACTGCCACGAGATGCTACGAGTATGCAGTGGCATTCTATTGTGTCAGCTACGCTATATGTTATACCGAGGTCGGCGCTGGTACCGTACATTGTTGATGGCGGATCGTTTTGGGCACAATTTCTCCATCACAAGATAGTGGTCAGAGTCAATGTTAATGCAAAGATAAGTTTTAACGTTGATTATTTCGGAGAAGTGTCGTCCATCGTGAAAATTATGTATCTTATTTGAACTGCTATCGAATGATTTAATCCATAGATGGAGGAGTTTAGAGAAACCATCCAAGTCATGTACCAACAACCAATTTACAAGACAGTTGTAGTTAGATAGAACTTGAGACCAAAAACGACAAAATTAGTCTCCCTCTCAAGAAAACACCAACCCCGTGTCGAAACGTTGAGCATGCAAGTAATAAACCTATTCCTTCAAAGACTGCGTAGTCGTTAAATTCGAACGATAGAGCTATAGTTTGTTCAAAATAAAACTGATGTTGTGCTGGTCATCAAATCAATGCATCTTCGTCTATCAATTCCAAATTATCTTCCATTGCCAATTGCTCTTTCGACATTCACACTAAGTTAACTTCTGAACGCTCTTAGCATAATCCGTAATTTCAATTTATTTTTTAGTTTCATACAAAAAGTCTTACCTTGGAGGGAGGGGGAGTTGAAAAAATGTCTTACGTAATCAATGGAGTCTTTCAACTTTTACATTTCTTGATTGATAAAAAATCTTCGATAAGCTAACTTAATGATGGCAACGAAATCTCTTTTGTGCCCAATTCTGGAACAATGCAAAATTCCATGCAACACTATTGTAGAAAAAATAGTTTCTAGGTAATTCTAACCAAAACAAATGACTTAAATAACGAAATATAAACCACTACATAAACTTAATCCTTGATTTTTCTTTTCGCACCCACAATTGTCATGGTTACGCCCTATCAGCACCCTACCCCTACCAGTACATCGCTTAGTCGCATCCATATCCTTCATCCTGTGCACATTGCGTTCGTCATCATCATCATCACCACCGCGCTGCGACCACTCGGGATCGAAAAAGAATAAATCATAAATTATTCGATTGAGTAATGGGATTGCTTGCGCTCCGATGGATGGAATGGAATCCTCTATTAGCAGACGGCTGACTGCACCCCAGCAGATATAGAGGAGATGCAAAGCCGACTGTAGCTGTGGACCGGGCCAGGGCCAGGGCCAGGGGTGTACAAACAGGATGTACTAATGGATGAAGATACAAGTGCACGAAAAAAGAATAACGTCAGTGCGATTTAACCATGCATTGATTCCTGGAATAGTGTTACCCTTTGTGGATTGACTTTTTTTTACGTGAAATTCATATTTTTCATCTTTTTGTCACTTCGAATGGATGCATTTCTGCTACTTGACTTACTAAAACGATTATTAGGGTGGTTGTAAATGAAAGAATATTTGAAAATCCTATCCCCCACATGTTTGTCACAATCCTTCTCCACTTGGTCAAACCACAAACATTAGGTTGAAATCGGTGATGGTTGATTACACGTTTGTCCCTTTTTGTGGACACTTGGTATGGAATGACTCAGAACTATTTTAAGAAAGATATGGGAGATAAGATTTTTAAACTTATTTGTAATTTGAACCGCCATACAACGTGTAGGTGCCCAGATAGCCGTAGCGGTAAACGCGCAGCTATTCAGCATGACCATGCTGAGGGTCGTGGGTTCGAATCCCGCTGGTCGAGGATTTTTTCGAAAAGGAAATTTTTTCGATTCCCAGGGCATAGAGTATCATCGTATAGGCCACACGATATACACATGCAAAAATGGTCAATCGGCAAAGAAAGCTCTCAGTTAATAACTGTGGAAATGCTCATAAGAACACTAATCTGAGAAGCAGGCTTTGTCCCAGTTGGGACGTAACGCCATAGAGAAGAAGACAACGTGTAGAAACGGTTAATTAGAAGAAAAAAACAGGCAATTATCCTTACTCGTTCGATCACCCATCAAATTGCGACCTAGTTATAGAAAAAAAGTGATGCAGAAACAATAATGCGAAACACTGTCAGTCAATTAACCAACATTTTGCCACCAGAAGCTGTCGGCTCTAACTACGTACGACTCCAGAGCGTTTTTGATGGGCTTTGTTCAGGCGACAAATCGCTCGGATGCGGACGGGATTAATTGTTTTGAATAATCATTGGTGCACAATGGTCGGGTTCCATGCAAATGGTGGCCAAAACTACCAAAAACGATTTTGAGATTTTTATATTTACAATTATTATAAAATATACATTAGGCGGCATCCACAAATTACGTAACGCTTTAGGGGGAGGGGGGAGTATGCTCAAGCGTTACGACTCATACAAAAAATTGAAATTTTCCATACAAAAAGCGTTACGGAGGGGGGGGGGGAGCGGGTCAAAAATTTTCAATTTTAGCGTTACGTAATAAATGGATGCTGCCTTAAATCAAATATCTACGAACAAAGTTAGAGTTTTTTAAGCCAATTTTAATTACATTTTTAATAAAATGGAGTAATAAAATACATGGTTCAAAAAAGTTAAAGTTATGTGAATAGCTGCTTCTGAAAAAAATAGAAATACCAAATAGTATATTCAGATCAGATATTTCTTGGATTAAGGCGATAAAACTAGTTATGGCCAAAATTTATATTTTTACGACCTTTGTGCAGCGGCAGCTCCACTCACAAATAGACGGAAATGCATGGTGCTACATCGAAAAAAATAAACAGACTGGCAGCAAAAAGCAACTATGGCTCTATGGAAAGAGGTGCACACGTGGTTCAAAAATATTTCGCGCAAATGGACCCCGACTCCGAACTACAAACATCAAAGCAATTGTCCCCTCTTTCGTCATCAGCGATGACAAAATAGAAAGATTGAAATACCAGGGAACTTGTGGCGTAAAAGTGATTGGCAGTTTTTATGTGTGTCCACTTTGATCATTTGATCGAGAGTGTTCGATATCGGTTTTCGATCATCATTAATTCGAGAAATCGAGGCCGATAATCGTGTTTGCGCCGAATGGAATGAAATAAGCCTTCGCTGTGCTGTGTTGTGGTTCATTATTCGTTTGTTGATGATGAATGAAGATCGGAAACAAAGTCTAAATTTAGCTTCATTATCTTGGAAAATTTGAATTGAAAAGAACCTTTTGTCCAGGGAATGGGAGGAATCGACATTGTTAATGTATGCAGCCGACAACGGATTTCGTTTGATTAATTGATTCTGTAGGTGAAGAGGTGGGTCGAAGGGTAGGTTTGGAAGGAACAGAAAAATATTTGAAAATTTTCGATGGATCAATGGATATTTGCAGCAATAATAATATATTGTGATTTAAACAAGGCATTAAAGACGCTTCACATTAATAAATTTCACAGTATACGTTTCGCCAAAGGTAGTTTCATACAATAACATGTAGCATTTGAAGGAAGACATATGACTTTTACCCGAACTTCATTTCGTCGAATGCCAGTTCCCCGAATGACCCTTTTCTGTGCGAGAATACCTTATTTTATTGCGACAGTGTGGTGAACTATAAAGTACGATAAGCAATCAAAGAAGATATTCGATCATTCTCGACCAAAGCGAGTTGTTTAAGATGCCAAGGACAGTGAAACTCTAAAGAAGCAGGATTTTAATTTCATTGCAGTATATAGAAGAAAGAAAAGCTTTGTGTTTTTTTTAATACGTTTTTTTAAAGTAGGGTAGATGCACTGATATTCGCCATAGTATCGGTATTCGTCACTCTAGTTTATATACAGATTTACGATGCAGATAGGCATAAATAGTGTTCTTGAAATTACTCTCAGATGATATGACAACATTCTCAGAAAATTTAAAAACTTCTTGGGAAACAATAAAAAAATATGTTCCTTAAAATTTCTGATCCTTTGCACCTTACTTCGCCATGATGTGTGTGTGTGAAGGTGGCGAATGCAGGAATCGAAATTAAAAAAAAACTAAAAACGAATACTGCCACAGCACTTTGGGCGGTTTCCATATAGGATGGTGGCCAAAAATATTATTGCAATCTCATGTCATATATATGAGTTTTGTGATACAAATTCGATACTTTGTTTTCAATGAATAAGTTTTCGAGACCAAGTTTTGGAAAGAACTTATAGCGAAAATATACGTTTTTCACTAATGATGCATATAGGCCACTTATGCAATTGACGTTGTGAAAACCATTATAAATAATAATATAACTTACATAATAATGATGGGTCGAAGACCATTAGGCCGAAAGGGTCGTTAGGCCGAAATAACATTCAATAATATACTACTTTTTCAAATGGCAAACACATTCATCAGTTTTTTTCTTCTTTTAATCAAAGGCTGTTCTTTTAAGTAATATATCACAGTGGATATTGTGGGTTTCTAGGCAATGCAAATTACCCTGATCTATAATTCATTCGATCTGAACATTCATGCGGCGGCTTCTAGGGAATGCAAATTGTCCTGACCTATCCCTGTTAGTTACCTATTCGGCCTTACGGTGCATAAGAACTATCGGATATTTTCGGCCTAACGGGATATAACCGGTCCTCTTTCGCAAAGCGCACCTAGATGCCTAGAATTAAATACACATCCAAACTCAACGCTTTCCACGAAACGGCAACACTGATGATATTGCTGTTAAATTTACACGTTACGACACCGCATCAAAATTTCATTCATAGATTAAGCGATCAGCAGTTCAAAAACGTCTCGTAAATTATTTATTAGGTATTGGAATAGCACGTACTATTTGCCAACGACGTGCTGGACGAGCTTTGTACAGTGCGAGCTCCAATGGGTCGCGACGTTCTCAAACGACCGGTTCCGGAACATGAGTCCGTTGCTCGATAAATACTTTTTAATTATCATTTTTTACGGTAGTTGTTCAACTTTCACTCGGCTGGTTAGCCGTAAACCGGATAAATTCATAATTGTCATAAATTTATACATTATAGGGTAAAGACAGTCCTTTCCTACAAATATTCAAAAGCTTCTATTAAAGGACTATTCATTTTATAAAGTGGACACTTTGTTTATGCTATATCTTTTTTATTAATTGTTGAATTCGAAATTGGTTTTCTGTGCATCGTTCAACTATTATTCTACAATGCTATGAAAATATAAGATCTTAGAAAATGCTTGTGGTTGAAGAGCAAAATAGTTTTTCCAAAAACTCCTAAGAAAAACTGTTCGTCAAAGTTTAATATTATTTTTCGTAAAACAAAAATCATAATTTTTATGAACAAATTGTATTTTTGTATTCTATACTATTCTACTAAAGATATAGCTTTGAAAAAAAAAACAATTATATTCCACCATTCTCTGACATTAGGTAACATTAGGGGTCGTCCATAAATGGCGTAGCTTTTTAGGGGGGAGGGGGGTCTTCACGAATTTGTGACGAAGTGTGACGAGGGGGAGGGAGGGGTCCTAGCTAATGGACGTAGCATTTTGAATCAATTTTTGGAAGGAAAAAAGATTGAAAAAATATCTATGAAACTTTAGATTTTCTTGATAAATGCAATCAAACAGATGTTTTGAAGCTTTAAATAATTATGTGAATATTATATTATATTCGCGTCTAAATTAATAAATTTATAAATAAACAAAATAAGTTCAATGAATTGAATAAAAATCAATGCTCTAACTACTTGAAGTACATATTTTTTGCCATTTGTTAACATGACATAAAGTCAGCCGTTTTAGTTTTATCCATATTTTCATATCCATATTAAAATATGCTCTTCTTGGCAAACATTACATTTAAAGCAAGATATTTATTCCGTGAATTATGCCTTCAATGTTGCAGGAGATCTCCACCCAATTAACTCATCATTTGTTTTGGTATATCAATGCTCTTGATGGAATAGCCTGAACATTAATGAGGATAATAGATTAGAGTGTTAACAAAATTGCCCTATCATTAAATTTTGTTAATAACTCGGTAATTTGTAGAATTTTTATTATTCAACGTTTTCATTATAGGCTGTGTAAGATTATTTCAGTATGGAAACAATAATAAAAATCAACTGAAATATCAATAGAGATTATTGTATTTGTATAACAATCGCTAAAATTTTCTAAACATTTCAAATATTTCAAGTGTAATCTTTTATGTATCTGGCCACTGTTTGCTAAAACGATTTGAAATTAGATAATATTAACGATGATTCATTTCAAACTAATATATTTTCTTGATCATCTTCATTGAAATCTATTTCCTAACAACGAATCATTTAGAAAAAAAAAACAATCCTCTAATATAACAAAATTTTTGTGCAATATATTATAAAACATATTGGACCCTAAATCGGCAGTAATGAGCTTCATCAATCCAATCAATTTTTTTTCCACATTTTTTATAGTAAACTTGTTTTTTTCTGGTAAGAACAGCAATAGTAATATAATTTAGTCTATAAGAAATTGGAAACCAAAACCAAGGAAAATGTTTATTTAAAGCAAAAGAGAAAAGTAAAAAGCGTGTTCAAAACTAGTTTGGTTTACTACAGAAACTATATTTGTGCAAACGAGAGCTAAATCGTGCGTTTAAACAATAGTTTAAAGTACAAATTTTACTGTTTATGGTAGTTTTACTTAAAAGTCTCATACTTTTAAAATCGTGTACGCATATTTATCGATCTACAGCAAATTGTAAATAATTTTCTCCGAATATTTCAATTGGTAATCTCAGAATAACATATTACGAAAATAATATGTGGAAAATAAAACCGATTTTATTACAGCAGTGTTGCCAATTTTGATGATAGTCAATGTACTTTGAAAAGACTTCTAAGAATTGTGTTTCTATTGTGCTTTAAATGTGACGTGGACACTAAATAAGTAATTCTATGAAAGCGTAAGTTATTTTTCATATTAATACTGTATTAAGACTTTCGGCAGGACGTACTTTCAACCAAAAAATTCTACTCATATCAGATCCCTTCAAATTTAAAATAGTTTTCTCAAAAAATATAGGGGGAAAATGATATTATAATATCTGTAAAAATGTTGTTCCGAAAATATCGGCTTCTGATTGATGATGCTTTCGAAGAACAAGCCTTTTTTGAAAATAAAAAATATAAATTGTCGAGTTTTCCAGCTAATTTTTAACAATCATTGATTTTGAAAACCTCCAAAAATCGACCGTTCTAATCGTTGTTCCATATTCGTGAGAAATTTAATTATTATGGAGAACTTTCATTATCAGAACATTGTACAATACTAGTCAAACGATGTGCCGAAAACCGATTGAAATTTCATTGATACATTAAAAAGACACAGCATGCACAAGGTGTCCACTTAATAAAGTGAACAGTCCTTACATTTATGCAAGCCATATTCAGTTAGCGTTACAGCCAGGGCAGGCAATCGTCAGATTCGTCACAGTGCGATGACGAAATAAAAAAAGACATCATCATCCAGTATGGACCTATGCACGAGTTCATTATCTGACGTTTTAGCGGTGCCGAATTATTTATGTGACCATGGAAACCAGTGAATTCGGCACCGCTCAAACGTCAAATTAGTGAACTCGTGCATCGGTCTATGGACCAATGCACGAGTTTACTAATTTGACGTTTGAGCGGTGCCGAATTCACTGGTTTCCATGGTCATATAAATAATACAGCACCGCTAAAACGTCAGATAATGAACTCGTGCATCGGTCCATAATAACTCTGGCAGGTCGTCGTCTCGTCATCGACGAAAGAATACACGACGAACGTCAATCTGAAATCGTCACCGAACAACTGAAGTTGACGATTCAGAGATCGTTTGTTTAATTCCGGACACGTTTTGTTTTTGTTTTATTTTTTCAAAAAAGGCTCATAATCTATCGACGTCACGGTTCATATTTTTAGTCGGCTCAGAGCTCCCGAACGAAGATTCGACCATAACGAAGGAGGCTTATTTGTTCGTCATGACGCCGAGCCTTTGTGGCGGACCACTACAGCAAATCGTCATCCAATGCTGGTTGAGTGACGATGACGATTCTTTTTTTAGTTTCGTCGACGACTTTTTCCATTTGACGGTGACGATTGTCTACCCTGGTTGCAGCACAGATAAATCATTTTGCTTCTATTGATCAGCAAAAAATATAAACATGAACACAATTCACGTTTCGCAGTTGTTGTTTGGGTTGAAAGCCCATATGAAGACTGTCATGTCTTTATTTTTCAATATGGGACTACACCAATTTAATAATTTTTTAAACGAAGTGAAACTTGGTACAGTGAAACATGATTGTTGCACTGAAAAAATATATTGGTTAGAAAACCCATGTGCGTCATTATTGCTTTTTGAGCAGTTTTAGTGATGTACAATCATCGTACGATGATCAGATCGCCGAATCTTGCATCGTAAGCTAGAAACATTGCAGACGTTTTATTTTGACGAAGTTTATTAGCTAAAAAGAGGAACGATGAAAAAAAATGATTCTGTCTGGTAAGTCTTTTTGAAAGAACAGCGTCCATTTGCCGTTGACAATGATTGAAAAGCACATTTAAATATTGATGAATAATGAAATTACTCAAAATAACGTCGAAATGAATGACATCTGAAAATGTTACGAATACGCACTTCTCAATTGCTTTCAGCATCAATTGACAGAACCCTGACGAGACCAAATAAAAATCGCGTTTCTGGTTACCGAACAGCGTACGCTAGATGCACAGAGCTTTATGGCACTCATCGATCATTTCTGATGAATCGAAAGTTGAATTGAAGTATGTTGATAGTTTGATTGATTCAAAAGTATTGAAGCATTGAAGCAAAGAATTGAAGATGTATCTAAAAAACTATTCACTACAACGAAAATTAACTGGCAAAGCTCTGCCGTTCTTGTCGTGCCATTTGAGAATAATAAATATCAAAGAGGACGAGATTTGGAATAGACGATATGACGTCATTACTCAAAGTCAGTTGCTATTTCGAAAGATTTTATTCTGAAAGCCACTATTACGTACACATTTATATTTTACAACACAGTGGATTCTCCTCATATCAATATCAAGATTTGGAAACACACTAAAGTTCATGTTTCATTGTTTCATGACGATGACCTCTTCAAACTCTTCTGCACTGACTTTTTATCGTGATGAAAGCATTAAAATTTTACTTCCGTTTTTTAGCTGTTTAATTCTTAACTTAAAATAGGTGAAATAACATAGAGATTGAATCATGGAACCGATGACTTCCTCATACATTTGGGAACTTATCTTATTTTTTCCTTTGTGGGGACATGATACCGCTGCGAACATACAGTTGATCTATTGTGGTGTAACTTATTATCTCACACAAACTTTTGAAACCTTTTGCAACATTATACTATGAACAAAGATAACAGGCGTTCAATTCTGGTTACAAAACTATGTAAGACAATTAACGGTCGTTTCAAAAGGCAACACAAGCAGCAACATAATAGTGGCACTGGTATTGCTTAGTTGCCGAGATGATGACTGTTATATCTCGTGGGAGCTAGGGTGGATGCTACAATGACAATGGTGAATAAATAACTTGTCTAGATATTCATATTCACCACTGATCGATGCAACACGTTGTTTGGTGGCACTAGTGATTTCATCGTTTATCCGTATCAGGAATCTTTACACACGATCGATGGTGAAGCAGTTTAACAAGCTTGAAATTAATAGTTTTTAATTTTTTAAGTTTTTAATTTTTAACAACGATCTCGGTTCGTTAACGACCTTTTTCGAGAGCTCAGTAAGAACAGTTTTCTGATGAAGTTCAAAATCATTATGCGTAAATTGAGATTCTATACCATTTCCCGGATACCCCATTTCCCAGAATAATATTCAATAATAAATGAAATAATCAACCTCCAAAAAATACTTTTAAAGAAATGAAGAGTCGTCAATTGCACTCTCCTTTTTTATGTTGAACTACAACTATCTATTTGATCTGCGGGTTACGAACATATCGTTCATACATCATTTTCATGTGAGAATTGAATTCACTTCGAAATGATTGAAAGTGTATCACTCTATACCCTAAAATCTCATAGGGTTGCCAACACATATACACTCTATGAAAACCACAGTTACCCATGATTTAGACGTCATGAGTTTGAACCCTACTGTCCATCGCCATCGGCTCAAAACAGAGTTGATGGTAAGGTTTGGGTCTAAGGATCAGAAGATCCACGGTTCAAGTGCAAGGAATAATCTTTTTTTCCATAATCAACAGTAATCGTAGCTTATCATCACAATTTTCGGTTAACAACACCCCCCATCGTAAAGATTTTTGTATGAATATTCTACAAGTTTTGTATGAGCCGCAATATCATGAAGTCACCCACGACCCCTTTTCAGCGTCATGGAATTTGTGAATAAGCCCGTGCAATTCGATCATTGATGCGATGCTGGATAGAATATAACTATTAGCTTTATTTAGGTTTTCAGTACGATGTTGGTTTAGTCTTCAAAGACTGGAACACTCATTAGAGCTCTAGTTCTCATGGCTGTTGCTACGCTGATTTAACTTGAGTCATCACTTGTAGTTGCCTTTATATATTAAAAGGTAGATCTTCCTGTAACGTGCTTTTTAAGAATGGTGCTGTATTAAGGAACAAAAGATGAAACGTGTGAGTGAAATTTGAACAGGAACATGCTTCAAATCAGGTCAAATAGTTACAAATCTTAGCTTGGTGTAAAAGTGAAGAAAAAAAAGGTTATCTCTTGTACTTGAACCTTGAATCTTCAGGCCCAAACCTTACCATCAACTCTATTTTGAACCGATGGCGATGGACTGTAGGGTCCAAAGACATGACATCTAAATCATGGGTAACTGTGGTTTTCATAGAGTGTATATGTGTTGGCAAACCTATGAGATTTTAGGGTATAGAGTGATACACTTTCAATCATTTCGCAGTGAAAATCAATTCTCACATGAAAATGATGTATGAACGATATGTTCGTACCACTTAGATCAAATAGATAGTTGAATTGGATACAAAATATAATAAGATTTTTATCGGTATTTATATGGCAAACTGGAAAAATATATTGCTGTTTTCGAGATTTTTTGACTAATTTCGTTAAAAGCATAATGAAGAAGCGGTCAAAACACCCTAGTGTATTCGGCAAAGTGATAGGCTATTGCGTTAGCAAAAGGTTAGTAGTATTTTCGAATCATTTTCATTGATATTTCTGGGTTTCAGGAACGCATTTCGGGAAAAAAGTTCAAAAAACCACAAAATCGATTTGATACACCTCTAAAACATTACCAAATTGGCTCATTTTTGGACAGATAACTTGTTTTGATAAATAAGTTCAGAATTCAATGTGGCACAGAGAGTCGGATAACTTTTTTCAAAACGTTAACAGGTCTAATATATATACTGATCTGAGAAGTCGTTTTACTGGCTAATTCAACAGCACATTTATATAGTACACTAAGCTCCGATTCAACAAGCACATCTCTACCATAACCGCAAAAGCGTATCATTTGTCGTACGCTTTACAATTGGAGCGTGCACAAAAGTGTTTTCTGCGATTTGCACTGAGAGGCCTTCCTTGGAGAGACCCGGAAAACTTGCCCAGCTACCCTGATCGATACCAACTAATCAACTTAGAGACTCTCTCTCTCGGAAAGAAGAGCAAAATCGCAACAAATTTTCAATTTTGACATCATTATCGGAAACCTGGATTGTTCAATGCTTCTTGTTGAGGTACTTTTCTATGTTCCATCACGAAGTCTTGGCAATGCACCTTTCCTCACCATTCCTGTCCACAGAACCAGTTATGGTCAAAACAATCCGTTTTCCGCTGGCGTTAGTGAGTTGTTTGATTTTAATGTGTCGAAAGCTGTTTTCAAAAATAGGTTAAGAAGTGTGATAACGTAATATTATATTTTACCATCTGTACGACTAAGTCGAAGATATGAATAACACAGCGTAACAAAAATGACGTTTTTGCGTGTCTCAAGGATCAAACTATGTGTCTCTAGTAGATTTGGGGCTGCTGAATCTGATGCCGTTCTCAGAAATGGGGGCGAGACGTTTCGCATAAAGACGTTTCGCAAAATTTTATTGGTGGACGTTTCGCATAATGGACATTTGGCATAATGAGGATTATATGCCTTCTTTAAAATACTACCTGTTCTTATACGAAACCGCTTAATGCGAAACGTCCATTATGCCAAACGTCCTTATGCGAAACGTTCTTATGCGAAACGTCTTTATGCGAAATGGGTCACCCCCCTCAGAAATTTTCCAGCACGTCACAATTTTTAGCTACAGGTCGCCAAAGTTGCACAAAACACTGGATGTTTACATAACAAATAAACAATGATTTATCAAACATTTTTGGGAACTGATCCACCAAGCATGCAAAATAGGACTTTACCTTTTATTTCAGATATAATTTGGTTTAAATTGCACGGTTAAATTGAGATTAAATCGATTTTTTCAACATTCTTGCAGTCTCCATACAAAATTCTTCGTTTCTCCTATATGGCAAAATACAATACTTTTCTAAACCAACAAAAAATAACTTTTGAGCACTGGAAGTATTATGAACTTTGTTTATAAGTATTGTTATACACATGAAGCTTGAGTTCTGAGGCAAATTAAGCAAATAAATTGCCATACAAGCTGGCAAACTTGCATGCAAAATGGCTGAAATAGTCAAATCTAGCATTTTCAACAGCTAATATCTCAAAAACTAGACGTGCTATGATATTTCTGAAAATGGCAATGGATTCAGCAATCCTTAATTAAGTTAAAAGCGGTATTTTGGTGCTTGAGACAAAACCGTGTTCCGTAGTGTAATAAATATAGTCACCAGTCACCGTGCGGCCTCCATTCACCGTGCACATATACAGATTCGTACAGAATATTCATTCATGTTCACTATTTACCGTTTTGCTGGCAAAATAATATAAAACTGATGAAATGAAGTAGTTCTTGCAACAATAAACTTGGAAAAATTTAGTTTATGTAGTCAAAATCATGTGAATTCTGTTTATAATGTGATATTTCAACACTCTTAGTAGAAACGTCAAAAATTCACATTTTTCATTTTAACGATAGAGTATAAAAATTTCAATAACTACAACAAGTTTCCACTGTAGATACTAATGGTTGAATGTATTTCATCGCATGGGCCTTGAAATGTTATGTAAATTATTTTTTTATTATGCTTCAATCGAAACTCAACTTCTTCTTCTTGGCATTAACGTCCTCACTGGGACAGAGTCGGCTACTCAGCTTAGTGTTCTTATGAGCACTTCCACAGTTATTAACTGAGAGCTTTCTTTGCCAAAGTTGCCATTTTTGAATTCGTATATCGTGTGGCAGACGTACGATGATACTCTAATGCCCAGGGAAGTCAAGGAAATTTCCATTACGAAAACATCCTGGACCGACCGGGAATCGAACCCAGACACCTTCAGCACGGCGTTGCTTTGTAGCCGCGGACTCTAACCACTCGGCTAAGGATGGCCCCAATCGAAACTCAAATGCACGGTGAATGGACCCTTTTTAATATGTATGGTTCCTTTTACCGTGCATTAGTGTAAAAGGCATGAAATTATTGGGTTATGTTGTATTTACTGTTATGTCATGATTTACCTGCTTCATGTTTAGCTTTTGAGCGAATATGAAGTGGTTTGGACAAAACAGTTAATCCTACTATGACGATTTAATGAAAAAAATGTAATTAAGTGATTTTTTCAACTTTCTAATGTTTTTTTTACAAATTGAGGTTTAAATACCCTTAAAAACTAGTGCACACACTACTAGCAACATATATGCTTCACCAACAATGTTTTTTTGAATATACGAAACAAGGGGAAGACAGCTTTGCTCTGAGCACGCTACGCGTATCGAGCAAATTTTGAGTTACTCACATTTGCTCAAAAACCAGCACAAGCAATTTTTTTTATGCCAGATTTATTACGTTCTTGCGTCTGTTTTTAACAAGTTTCGGGTGGAGGGTGGATGTCTTGAACTTGATAACGATTGTAGCTACGAAAAAGGGATTCATTGTTAACACGTTCAAGAATGTAAGATGCAATTACAAAGATGAGGCTAGTCCTAGTGAAAAGCTAAACATTACATATACTTTGCAATTGGATTAAATGGACAAATTGATGTGTTGCGAAAAAGTTACACGTCTTCTCAGTGAGAATCGAACTCACGACTCCCTGACAAGGATGGAAGAAAATCGTCTCTAGCGACAAATAACACAGTATTCGAATGATCTAAGAGGGCTGTCGTTCTTGCAAAAGCACGATTGCGATACATCATTCTGCGCGCGTTGAAACGATATTTGAATCATCAGATGAACTGTTTGTCGTAGGACAAACCGTTTGTCGGATGTTGTAACATGTTGCGATTAACATGCATCAGAACGCATTTACGATGTTAATTTTCGCTCAAACCATTCTCAAATGACTTTAGGATCAATAATGGTATGCTAGAAGTCATATCGCAGAGTGAAAGCGTGAAAATCCTCCAAAACTTATGAAATCGGTTTGCGAACAATTGATCGTCAGCTCACAGGCCGAGCGACTATTTTTTCGCGGAGCGGAGTTTGTTGTGATGGCTTGACGACTAAGGGTTTATCGTTGTTGCTATGATCGCATGATAAAGAACAACCACGATGCATCATTTGTTTTATCATAATCACTAGATTTCCATCCTTGCTCCCTGATCTCTAGTTAGGGCGCGTTACCCCTACGCCATGAGAGAACTCATGGACGCAGAAGTTAACCTGAATTCGATTTCAGCTCAATAATCAAGTGGTCCTTTTTCGCAAAGTGCACCTCTTTCGGAAGTATTAGAAGCCCATCCAAACACAATGCTTTCTTTTTATATCCAATGCCTAGCCCGAGAGCATAAAAAACCTAAAAAATAATGCGCTCTCGGCCGAAGTCGTTAGATTTTTAATTTTGAATTCGATGTCTTAAGTATGCAGTTCTAGAGGAAATCCTCCTCATCACTTGCAAGATTACCTTTTGAGAATTGGATTGAAGTGGAGCCCAGCAAGGATACTAAATAAAAAAAGGCTTTCGTAAAGAAGAAATACTCCATCAATTGAAATGTTGCGTAAAGTAGAAGAGTCGAATTTCCAGACCCAATGTACTCGGAATAAACCAGCATAAAGCATTTGAAACTAAGAGAATTGTAAATCCACTGTGCCAAACCAATCACTTTTTTTTTATTCTCAAAATATATGAGAGGCTTAATGCAAAAAAAAGAAGGGATGTGTTGATCGATTTTGAATTTTGTTCACTTGAAAAATATTCAAAGTAGATATTCTCGTAAAATTTCGAAAAATAACACATTTTGTAGAAATTACCTTTTAAACATGTTGTATGAAGTGAATGAATGCTCCAAAATGTCAAAGCCGTTTTTCTGAGAAACAAATCTCGCGTTGTGTATCATACAGGCGTATCTGGCTTAGTACACGAACCTTAATCGATTTTCGGAACAATTTACGATGCTGCATGACGAAGGACGATTACTACTTTTTACTATGGTTGGGCCCAGATAGCCGTAGCGGTAAACGCGCAGCTATTCAGCATGTCCAAGCTGAGGGTCGTGGGTTCGAATCCCACCGGTCGAGGATCTTTTCGGGTTGGAAATTTTCTCGACTTCCCAGGGCATAGAGTATCTTCGTACCTGCCACACGATATACACATGCAAAAATGGTCATCGGCATAGTAAGCTCTCAGTGAATAACTGTGGAAGTGCTCATAAGAACACTAAGCTGAGAAGCAGGCTCTGTCCCAGTGGGGACGTAACGCCAGAAAGAAGAACTATAACGAAAACAGTCGACAGAAAATCGACGAAGAGAAATCGATCATTGCAGATACGCCCTTATAATACTGAACGCGAAAACGATTCGGCTTTTACTTATAGCTCTTAAAGTCTTGGAACAAGTCTCGCTTCACTTATGATAATTCCCTAAAAGTCATTGGCCAACATATGTGTAGCACGTCGTTTCTGGGCAAATAAATGAGTGGACATCTTTACTATAACTCTTGGTAGATAGAGAATGTCAATAACGTGTACCTAAATCCATTCATAGTGATTGCTGAAAGCTTATAGGGCATTGTCTTAAATTGCATGGTAAAGACGGACAAATTTTGAGTGGAATGATGGAAAAAGTTGATGAGCTTCTAGTTCTGAAAAAAGATACAAACCCTAGTATCAAAAATTCAGCGATGAATGAAATTTATCAACACTTTTGCTTGTGGTTGGAAGCCGAAACCGATACTAAGTTTACAAAACACCAGCGAAAATCACTAAAATATTTCGACTATTTCAGATCTTCAAAAATGATACGGTGTTTCCTGCTTTGAACAAGTGAATAATGCAACTGATAAGCTTAACTAACACAAAACCACTTATTTGGCTCAACCTTACCTAGCAAGTTTGCATCACAATACCGCAATTCGCAGGATCTTCCGCCCAGCACAGTTCACCTCGCGTAAAACAGTCCGTAGTATCGCCGTCTAATCAGAACGTCGCATTGCTTTCAACGAGGAGCCTCAGGTACTTTAGCTCACTGCAGCAGTATTAGTAGCAGCAGTCGTTGTAAGGTTCCGCGCTAATGCTAAATTGCCAAACTAATGCAGCCACAATTCGGAGCTGTAAGCTCGCACTCACTCGCACTTCGGGTTCGATGACGAAATTTCGACGACGGGGGTCTTTTGTTTCGATTCTAATTAGACAACTCACTGGCCGCAACTGGGGGCTCTGATCCCCATACAGAACAGTAGTCAGTAACAGTTTCTAGTCTAGTCTAGACCGGGAGTTATGTTTTTGGTCGATTCGGGAGATTAGCGTCACAATTCGGGTGTGTTCGATTATAACCGAGTATTGCACATTATTTTTTAATAATAATACAATCACTGTTGGTCCAAACTTTAAAGTTTTTTTTTTCTTTAACTACGTCGTTGAAATTTGCATGAGGGAAACAAGATCTCTAGTTTTTTCTTCTTCTTTTCATGAAGCGTAACGAACTAAACACTAACAAAATCATGCAATTTTTGATTTTCCGAAATTGGTCGAACTTTCTCACGTTCGGATGGTTGATGGAGAAAATATGAACTTTCCTGGAACAGTTTCTTCAATATCCAAGAGGAGGTCGGCCGAAACGTTGTTGAAAATTGTTCTCTTTCGTTCTTCACTGCTCGCTGCTGCTGCTTCCACTTTAATTATCGATTAATTTCAACGGTGTACATTTTTTGGCAATTTTACTTTCCCTATCGTTCACCTCTCCGCGGCTCCTTGCGGGGGTCGACGTCGTGGTCCACATTTTAATATGCTCTTTTTTATCTCGATGTATGATAATTATTATATATTGTGGTTACGGGTGCTTCTTCTTCTTCTTCTGCTGGCACCCACACGACCTCGGCTCCTTGAGGAAGGTTGAGCTGGTTCTTCTTCTTCTGCCTCCGGAGCTTCTAGATGGGAGGACGATACGGATGGTAGGTATTTTTTGGCTTCTGAACTATCATTTTTTTTTTGAGTTGAAAACTTTGTTTTTGATTTACTTATAATGGAAAAAATAAGAAATTTGACGCCGGTATTTTTGGCATCGCGCGACGGACGGCGATAACACGCGTATTAACAACGACGCTAGAACAGCGTGACTGAGCGTCATTATGCGCTAAAAAGAAACACTGACCGCTGGGTAATTACATACATATTCGTACATACACACGAGGCAGCAGCAATATGTGGGGACGCGACCTGGGAAAACCAAACCAGGCACGACGACGGGAGAGCATAGGCTGCGATTTTTTTTTACCCTCGCATCCTCGCATCCTTGCAGCCCAAATGCAACCAACACAAGCACCAACCGACCAGGACCGAAAAAACGGATGGATGGACAACGGACGGGTCCCGGAACACATAGAGCAGCAGCCAGCAGCAAGAGTGGAAAAAGAATCGAGCAGAATCCCTCGTTTCCAACTGCGTTTTGAGGATCGGGAAAAAATTTATCATTTTCCGAGTTCTCCCTGTTTGGCGGAAAAAATCCACCACCGTCATCAGGGCCGACCGAACGAGAGGGAGTTTGGCAGTGCTGCCAGGAAGAGGAACTTTGAATCGTCGTTCGTAATTATTGGAATTTTGTTGAAACACTTATTAGTGATGATGATTTGCACTGCACCCACCAGAAGCTGGAAAAGCTTCACTTTCCAGCTTCTGGAGAGAAGCTTTCCAGCCTGTCTGGGAGAGAAGCTTTCCAGCTTCTGGAGAAGAAGCTTTTCCAGCTTCTGGAGAGAAGCGTTCCCAGGCTTTCTGGAGGAGAAGTTTCCAGCTCTGGAGAGAAGCTTTCCAGCTTCTGGAGTGAAGCTTTCCAGCTTCTGGGGAAGGGTATGGAGAAGCGTTCTCAGCTTCGTGGAGGAGAAGCTTTCCAGCCTTCTGGAGAGTAAGCTTTCCAGCTTCTGGAGAGAAGGCTTTCCAGGCTTCTGGAGAGAACGCTTTCCAGCTTTTGGAGAGAAGGCTTTCCAGCTTCTGGAGAGAAGGCTTTTCCAGCTTTCTGGAGAGAAGCTTTTCCAGCTTTCTGGAGAGAAGCTTTCCGGTTCTGGAGAGAAGCTTTTCCCAGTTCTGGATGAGAAGCTTTCCAGCTCTGGAGAGAAGCTTTCCAGCTTCTGGAGAGAAGCTTTCCAGCTTCTGGAGAGAAGCTTTCCAGCTTCTGGAGAGAAGCTTTCCAGCTTCTGGAGAGAAGCTTTCCAGCTTCTGAGAGAAGCTTTCCAGCTTCTGGAGAGAAGCTTTCCAGCTTCTGGAGAGAAGCTTTCCAGCTTCTGGAGAGAAGCTTTCCAGCTTCTGGAGAGAAGCTTTCCAGCTTCTGGAGAGAAGCTTTCCAGCTTCTGGAGAGAAGCTTTCCAGCTTCTGGAGAGAAGCTTTCCAGCTTCTGGAGAGAAGCTTTCCAGCTTCTGGGAGAGAAGCTTTCCAGCTTCTGGAGAGAAGCTTTCCAGCTTCTGGAGAGAAGCTTTCCAGCTTCTGGAGAGAAGCTTTCCAGCTTCTGGAGAGAAGCTTTCCAGCTTCTGGAGAGAAGCTTTCCAGCTTCTGGAGAGAAGCTTTCCAGCTTCTGGAGAGAAGCTTTCCAGCTTCTGGAGAGAAGCTTTCCAGCTTCTGGAGAGAAGGCTTTCCAGCTTCTGGAGAGAAGCTTTCCAGCTTCTGGAGAGAAGCTTTCCAGCTTCTGGAGAGAAGCTTTCCAGCTTCTGGAGAGAAGCTTTCCAGCTTCTGGAGAGAAGCTTTCCAGCTTCTGGAGAGAAAGCTTTCCAGCTTCTGGAGAGAAGCTTTCCAGCTTCTGGAGAGAAGCTTTCCAGCTTCTGGAGAGAAGCTTTCCAGCTTCTGGAGAGAAGCTTCCAGCTTTGGAGAGAAGCTTTTCCAGCTTCTGGAGAGGAAGCTTTCCAGCTTCTGGAGAGAAGCTTTCCAGCTTCTGGAGAGAAGCTTTCCAGCTTCTGGAGAGAAGCTTTCCAGCTTCTGGAGAGAAGCTTTCCAGCTTCTGGAGAGAAGCTTTCCAGCTTCTGGAGAGAAGCTTTCCAGCTTCTGGAGAGAAGCTTTCCAGCTTCTGGAGAGAAGCTTTCCAGCTTCTGGAGAGAAGCTTTCCAGCTTCTGGAGAGAAGCTTTCCAGCTTCTGGAGAGAAGCTTTCCAGCTTCTGGAGAGAAGCTTTCCAGCTTCTGGAGAGAAGCTTTCCAGCTTCTGGAGAGAAGCTTTCCAGCTTCTGGAGAGAAGCTTTCCAGCTTCTGGAGAGAAGCTTTCCAGCTTCTGGAGAGAAGCTTTCCAGCTTCTGGAGAGAAGCTTTCCAGCTTCTGGAGAGAAGCTTTCCAGCTTCTGGAGAGAAGCTTTCCAGCTTCTGGAGAGAAGCTTTCCAGCTTCTGGAGAGAAGCTTTCCAGCTTCTGGAGAGAAGCTTTCCAGCTTCTGGAGAGAAGCTTTCCAGCTTCTGGAGAGAAGCTTTCCAGCTTCTGGAGAGAAGCTTTCCAGCTTCTGGAGAGAAGCTTTCCAGCTTCTGGAGAGAAGGCTTTCCAGCTTCTGGAGAGAAGCTTTCCAGCTTCTGGAGAGAAGCTTTCCAGCTTCTGGAGAGAAGCTTTCCAGCTTCTGGAGAGAAGCTTTCCAGGCTTCTGGAGAGAAGCTTTCCAGCTCTGGAGAGAAGCTTTCCAGCTTCTGGAGAGAAGCTTTCCAGCTTCTGGAGAGAAGCTTTCCAGCTTCTGGAGAGAAGCTTCCTTGGGCTTCCAGCTTCTGGAGAGAAGCTTTCCAGCTTCTGGAGAGAAGCTTTCCAGCTTCTGGAGAGAAGCTTTCCAGCTTCTGGAGAGAAGCTTTCCAGCTTCTGGAGAGAAGCTTTCCAGCTTCTGGAGAGAAGCTTTCCAGCTTCTGGAGAGAAGCTTTCCAGCTTCTGGAGAGAAGCTTTCCAGCTTCTGGAGAGAAGCTTTCCAGCTTCTGGAGAGAAGCTTTCCAGCTTCTGGAGAGAAGCTTTCCAGCTTCTGGAGAGAAGCTTTCCAGCTTCTGGAGAGAAGCTTTCCAGCTTCTGGAGAGAAGCTTTCCAGCTTCTGGAGAGAAGCTTTCCAGCTTCTGGAGAGAAGCTTTCCAGCTTCTGGAGAGAAGCTTTCCAGCTTCTGGAGAGAAGCTTTCCAGCTTCTGGAGAGAAGCTTTCCAGCTTCTGGAGAGAAGCTTTCCAGCTTCTGGAGAGAAGCTTTCCAGCTTCTGGAGAGGAAGCTTTCAGCTTCTGGAGAGAAGCTTTCCAGCTTCTGGAGAGAAGCTTTCCAGCTTCTGGAGAGAAGCTTTCCAGCTTCTGGAGAGAAGCTTTCCAGCTTCTGGAGAGAAGCTTTCCAGCTTCTGGAGAGAAGCTTTCCAGCTTCTGGAGAGAAGCTTTCCAGCTTCTGGAGAGAAGCTTTCCAGCTTCTGGAGAGAAGCTTTCCAGCTTCTGGAGAGTAGGAAGCTTTCCAGCTTCTGGAGAGAAGCTTTCCAGCTTCTGGAGAGAAGCTTTCCAGCTTCTGGAGAGAAGCTTTCCAGCTTCTGGAGAGAAGCTTCCAGCTTCTGGAGAGAAGCTTTCCAGCTTCTGGAGAGAAGCTTTCCAGCTTCTGGAGAGAAGCTTTCCAGCTTCTGGAGAGAAGCCTTTCCAGCTTCTGGAGAGAAGCTTTCCAGCTTCTGAGAAGAGAAGCTTTCCAGCTTCTGGAGAGGCTTGAGAGAAGCTTTCCAGCTTCTGGAGAGAAGCTTTCCAGCTTCTGGAGAGAAGCTTTCCAGCTTCTGGAGAGAAGCTTTCCAGCTTCTGGAGAGAAGCTTTCCAGCTTCTGGAGAGAAGCTTTCCAGCTTCTGGAGAGAAGCTTTCCAGCTTCTGGAGAGAAGCTTTCCAGCTTCTGGAGAGAAGCTTTCCAGCTTCTGGAGAGAAGCTTTCCAGCTTCTGGAGAGAAGCTTTCCCAGCTTCTGAGAGAAGCTTTCCAGCTTCTGGAGAGAAGCTTTCCAGCTTCTGGAGAGAAGCTTTCCAGCTTCTGGAGAGAAGCTTTCCAGCTTCTGGAGAGAAGCTTTCCAGCTTCTGGAGAGAAGCTTTCCAGCTTCTGGAGAGAAGCTTTCCAGCTTCTGGAGAGAAGCTTTCCAAGCTTCTGGAGAAGAAGCTTTCCAGCTTCTGGAGAGAAGCTTTCCAGCTCTGGGAAGGTTCCAGCTTCTGGAGAGAAGCTTTCCAGCTTCTGGAGAGAAGCTTTCCAGCTTCTGGAGAGAAGCTTTCCAGCTTCTGGAGAGAAGCTTTCCAGCTTCTGGAGAGAAGCTTTCCAGCTTCTGGAGAGAAGCTTTCCAGCTTCTGGAGAGAAGCTTTCCAGCATCTGGGAGAGGCTTTTTTAGTTTCTGAAAAAAGTTTGTCAGCTTCTGGGAGAAAGTTTCCCATCGTCTGGTAAAAACTTTTCCATCCTCCAGGAAGAACTTTTCCAGCTTCTGGGAAAAGGTTTTCATAGCATTTACGAGAAGCTTATCCAGCTTCTTGGAGAAGCTTTTTCAGTTTTTTGAAGAAGCATTTCTTGTTGCTGCGAGATGCATTTTAGCTCGTGGGAGTTACTTCTCCAGCTTCTGGGATAACCTATCCCTGCTCTACCACTTTGTCGAAGATTTTTTTAATATATCTTGTTACCGTTGTGATGTAAAATTCTTTATTTGCCTATTCTAAAATTACCCTTCATATGTTAATTGTAGCGTATTGTTAATTCAATGAATAAAATATACTCAAATATTATCCCTTATGTTAAAACATTTATCAAATAAAATTGTTAAATTAGTTCAAAAAGCATGCACACTAAAAAAAAAGTTATATATTGCTATGTTAGGTAAAAATTTGTTAAAACACACCACCCTACCCCTCGTACGCACTGCTGAATAGCAAAATATGATGCCACGTGCGAAAAAAAGGACCAAGCAATAAAAAAGGGAATATGCGAAAATGAAAGGAAACTAGGGTCAGCGGCAGCTTCACATCTCAGCCTAGACGGTATATTATAGCCAAAGTGGTGGAAATATAAATCTATACTGAGACTAGACGTTAATTATCTCCGACAGACACAGAAATCTTTTGCCGGAAGTATTTGGATCAGGTATGGACTAATACAAACAAATCGATAACCCTAGTAGCCACTTAACTCCAAACCTTTCGAATTGTGCAATTATTCGGATCAGGACCCAAAAAAATCTGGGAGGTAACCTTTCTAAACGAAACGGTACCCAGAAAGCGATCAGTATCTCAAAACGCAGCCTAGGATTCCCATCGATCTTAACCACACGGTCCAAGGGTACTGGCGAGCTCAGACCCTGAAAAGGCCTAGGATATCAGTTGGGCAGCCTTAAATCGCCAGATAGAGACCCCAGATATAGCCCTTCCATGTGTTCGGACTTCCGCTTCAAAGGCCTATCACAAGCGCTCCGAGTACCAGGAAAGAAGCGTCCCGTTAATCAGCGAAGCCCTAGAAATTCGTCGCCAGCAGACCCAATCCGCAGTGCGTAGCCGGCCGACCCTTCTCTCCTCCTTATACACCCACACAGCTGTAAGTTACCCAATAAATCGTATAAATATTAAATAGAGGTTTTATAACAACTACCGAAAAGCTAAACATTACACATTTTTTGCAATTGGATTAAATGGACAAATTGATGTGAAGTTTTGCGAAAAGGTTACAAGTCTTCTCAGTGAGAATCGAACTCACGACTCCCTGATCTCTAGTTAGAGCGCGTTACCCCTACGCCATGAGAGGACTCATGGACGCAGAAGTTAACCTGAATTAGATTTCAGCTCAATAATCACGTGGTCCTTTTTCGCAAAGTGCACCTACGCACCACATCACGCTGGATTTTATTTTTAATGTTCTATCACTCTGGATTTTATATAAACATTTATTGAAACTAAAAAAAACTTATGTAGGTTAGTTTTCCATTTCTACACAATGACTGATAAAATACTTGCAGCATCATACCGTCAATAAAACATTTTAACGGTAATTTTATCTTAACTCATCAGCGAGCTTGAAAATCAAACTAGCGTCGTTCCTAGAGCTATACATAGGAAATTCCTGATATATTTTCTGTTGAACTCTTGGTTCATTTTGCCACCATCGAAACCTTCATTTGATTTATAGGAAGTTTATTAACTACTCAAACCATTCACGGAATTTTCTCGAATTCATCAGTGGGGTTTTGATGAATTTTAAAATGGTGATCTTTGAAAGACTTCTGCCAAATTTTTTGACAAATATCTATGTTCCGTACGGAACGAGCCGTAAGCGAGTAAGATTGAAATCCATCGGAATTCAGCCCCCAATACGATCCCCCCTGCCGACGCCCCTGTAATAAAGAGTACCATCAATGGGCATGACTGTTAGTACTGAGTGCTAGTGAGAGACCACCGTAAACATCATTCCGGAACTCATGACACTTACATACAACTCACCGAAGTAGCAATGTAACGATGAGTGCTGACGCATCGAGAATGTTCCACGCGCTACCGGAACACGTGTCGCGAACATTCTAGAGCGCGTCCGAACTGCTATTTATACGCAACCACTTCGCCCGTTGTCTTCAGTTCTGTTTCAATCGTCGCGAAGTTTATACCGAGGCAAGTGCAAGTAAAGTAAAAGTATAGTGAGCAGTAGCATAACTAGGGCAAATGTACCATTAGTGGTGCACCTAAGGGAAAACTGCTACAACATGGTGATAAAATCATGAAATATATGATTTTAACGTACCAGTCGATAGATTTCAAAACCTTCTACCATTCAAATGTATAAAAATCACGATTCATTTCAAATTTCCCTGCAAAAAACCTTGCAGCAATAATTGGAACACTGTTCCTTTAGTGGAGGTATGTTTTAAGAATCCTTTAGTGGCGCAAACCATTTATTTCTTATGGAACCCTCCACTACTACTGATGCACCACTATAGATGCAAAGGAGCAAACATTTCAAGCAAGATAATTGTTTTCAATAGTTTTACGGTTAACTTTGGATCATTTTTATCATTTTTGCATCGTACATCATAGAAAAATATCACACAACACCATTGAGCTTATAGCAAACAAATTTGGTAGATTTTCAATAAGCATGGTGTTCGTCCAGAGATTTTCCAAGCTATGAATGTCAAAAATTGTTGACATTAGAGAGCATAACTAAATAAAACTCGTAATGGGTCTGGTGGAAGACCTTTTCGGAATGATATTTTTTTCTACACCTCAGAACATAGAGTATCTTTGAGCTTGTTGCGATACACATATTTGAAAATATAAAATTGGCAAAGAAAGTTCGCACTAGAATATTTCGCTCATAGAATATTTCCCTGCAAATCAAGCTCTGTCCCAATTCGGACGTAACACTTGATGAAAAATACTTGATAAAAGAAAGGGAAATTTATTTGCGGAATATTTAAAACTCTAATCCAAAGACCAGCATAATGCAAAAATAGCCTATATACGAAAGTATATAATTTTACGTTCAAAATGTTTGAGGCTCTAACGCAAAAAAAAAAAATGTTTCCGCGGCATAACTCAAATGAACAACACATTTAAGAAAAATGTGTGGAAAACCTTCTGAATGATTCAATATAAATTTTAATTTTTGAAGTGTACGTCAAAAACACCATCTATTAAGGGAAATGAGATCATATACACGCAAGAAAAAATATATGTTGAATATTTGCAGGTTCTAAAGTAATTATCATTCTTACGTCTAGCGAGAATTGATAATACAGCAAAATATAAAAATGATTTACATTTAACTTTACTAAATAATAAAAAATTAAAACAGTATAAATATAAAGAACAGCCTATTTTTGAAAGAAGGCAAAATTTATGATTGAACCAATAGAAGATTGGACGCCAAAAACAATCGCGGCATAATATAACTAAAAGACATCAAACATTGCGTTCAGAATCATCGGTTCCCCGAATGCCAGCTCCCCAAATGATCGGTTTCCCCGAAAAGTGGTGCAATTTAAATAGAAGCTATAATAGTCTTTAGTGGCTGGATAGTGAACGAGAAAGAACGATAAGCAATCAAAGGAAGGATGTATTCTGTCATTCTTGGCTATAAACATGTTGACAAACATGCTGAGGACGGTAAAACTTGAAAGAACCGCCAATTGAATAAAAAAGGGTGCATATTCTAATAGTTAGTTCGTTCACCACCTTGAAATGTATAAAGTTATGTATAATTATGAGTGTCAAAAACTTTTCGGGGACGTGGGCTAATCGGGGAAACGGGATATTCAGGGAACTGGCTTTAAGAATTCGGGAAAAAGTAACACAACCCATCGAAGTTACTGCAGTAATCGATTTCTCTTTTCGCCAATAACTTGAGTAGATCAATGTTATTGATTGCCGCTCTTCTGTTAGTTGAAAACAAAAAATATCTACAATATAGCTCCAAAGAACAGCCTATGTTTAAAAGAAGGTGAAATTTATTTAAATTTTAAATCTACACTCTTTATACTTTTAATTATGGCTATATCATGTTTAGAGAAAAAAAAACATAGAATGTGGGAAAGAAGGGTAAATTTGTGCTAAATATATCAACATTTCAGTGCAAGAAAATATTCCTATAGCGAAACTCAAAAGGGAGCATTAATATTTGAAAGAAGAGTAATTTCTGGATAAATAATAAAATACTATTGGCAATAACTTTCCTAATATGCCTTAGTTTACTCAAGAGCATATGATTGTTGAATAAAGTGTCATTTTGTTTCAATTGACTCCAAAACAAGCCTGATGCCATCAGAAAGATTCATTTGAAACGTAAAAACGAATGTCAGCTTAAGAAATTCTTGGTTTAAGACTCATTATGCCAAACGACCATTATGCCAAACGACCATTATGCAAAACGACTCTATGCCAAATGACCATTATGCCAAACGACTTTATGCCAAACGGCTTTATGCCAAACGACTTTATGCCAAATGACCTACCACCACCACCACCAAGGGAGCGTTTGCCCTAGTGAACAGTGTAGTGTATAGTAGTGCAAATAAGGTGTAGTGACTTGCAGAATCAGTTTCATCCGAAATATACAGTCCATCCGACCCGACCGGAGTTGGCCACGGTTAACGCGCCCAACATAGTGGTCCTTCGAGCCGGATCACTATGTTGGCACGTTAACCGTAGTCAACTCCGGCCGGGTCCGGGTGGACTGTATTTTTCGGATGAATTGTGCTAGTCAACTGTGCACTACTACTTTATTTCACTACTTTTTACTATTCACTATTTACACTTTTACTATTACTCTTTACTTCACTTGGATCGGATTATATTCGCGGCGGTTGAATCATAACTAACATGACTACGCGAACTCATCCGCTCGCTGTGGGAACTCTCGACCACAGAGGCGTTGGCAGGGTGGGTGTGGTAGGGGCTGCACTCGGATGAGTTCCACGAGTTAATGGTTGACAATACGAGTAATTAGTAGATGAGACGAGAACATCGGGGGTGGGACATTTCGCATAAGGACGTTTCACATACGGACGTTTGGCATAATGGACATTTGGCATAATCAGAATTATATGCATTCTTTAAATGCTACATGTTCTTGCATAAAACTGCTTTATGCGAACAGTTCATTATGCCAAACGTTCGTATGCGAAACGTCCATATGCGAAACGTCTTTATGCGAAATGGGTCACCCCTACTGTTTGTTCCGTACGGAACATACTCCCTCGGTTGACACGAAATTTCAACAGTATGTTGTTGGGCTTGGGGAGGTGTTCCGGGGGTTGGGAATCGAACCCATGACCTTCCGCTAACGAAGCGAAAGCGTAACCTCGAGGCTACGGGACCCCCTACTCTACGCAGCTGGTATTCTTCGGTGTTTGGCGGGTGTCGAACAAGCTTACGTTGACGGATGCACGTCCTGGTCCAAGCACCACGCAGACGTGTCGAATAGTCGGGTGACGGTTTGTCCCAGTGCTACACGCTTTTGCGAAAGATCCACAAAACGTGCCGATTATTCGTGTTGATCGGTGAAACGAATACCTTCCTCCTGGCGATACACGTCTCGGTATGGGTATAACGCAGTATGGGTACCGCACCGACGTGTAGGATAGGTGGCGACGATAGTGAACTTCAACACGTTGTGGTGAAACCACCACTAACCACCACCAACGATCTACTTGAAGGTTTTTGACGAATCTGTCGTATTTATTAAAGAAAAAAAAAATTTTACAACGGCCAAGAAGCCCATTAGCATTTGAAATATTTTAAGTAGCTTTTTGAAGAAGAATTTTTGTAGCTAGTGTTTATCCAGATTCTGAAGAGAGTCTTTTTCAGCTTTTGAAGATAAGCGGTGCTAGTCTCTGAAGAGAAGCTTTCACATTTGCTAGAGATAGATTTCTAAGCTTCTTACAGTGGCTTTTGGAGCTTCTGAATGAATCAATCTTTTCCTGATTCTAGAGATAAGGTTTTCCAACTTTTCTAAGAAACTTTTCCAGCTTCAAAAAGAAAATTTCCTAGCCTAGAGATTTTTTTCAAGCATCTGAAAGATTTTTTTCGGGTTTCTTGAAGGCTGGAATCTCTCGAAGCAGCTTTTCTAACTTTTAGGAGAATCCTTCCAGCTTTAGTGGCAGCTCTTGGATAGAAGCTATTGTTGCTTCGGGAGAGAAGAATTTTCTGGCATCCGAGAGAAAGTTTTTTAGATTGTCTTGGGAAGATTTTTCCCAGCTTTAAGACTGGAGATTTTTCAACAATCTGCAAAGTAAATTTTGCTGCAACATTAAAAAATAATGATAAATCTTCGAGCTATTTAGTGGAATATAGGAATTGAATAAATGGAAAGCCGAATTAAGTATTTTACCATTAAATTTCACGTAAGTTTGTATCCTATGGCATAGAAGGTACATCATGGGAACAATGTATAGGTGTCAAGTTGAAAAGCCATGTTTTGCTAACTCAAATTTGACATCGTGAATCATCCCCTTGTCTATCGTCTTCCGAGCTTTTATATTTCCGCTCCTTCAATCTAACATCGGAAGATCTCTTTCTTTGAGCAACGACGACCTAGCTGCACTGAGGACAACTGATTTTGTAAGTGCCAGCCTAGTTCAGTGTGTTAACCGGGTCCTTGATATAGCCTAACGACGTTCTGAGTTAGTTTTCTCTGTATGGGATGGCGACTCCCTCCATGGGTTCGGTGGTAGAGATTTTTTTTATTAGTATCATTCCAAACATTACATTCATTTCTTATATCTATGTGTTCTGTGTTATTAGACAACACTATCATCCCAATTTGGTAATACAAAATTAAGATTTCAATAAAATTTTGTTAACAACATATTACATTTCATTTGCCGTAGCAGTTCAGATTTTTTACAGGTGAGTTGATTTCACCTGCTTATAAGAGGAAAAAACGCTTTGAATTTACTTAACCTAACTTAACCTAAACATATAACGCATTAATCGTGGCAATAGAAGTTTGCAACGATTTTGCTCAAGAATCGTCATGAAAACGAAAAGAGAGAGAGAGAGAGAGAGAGAGAGAGAGTTTCCCATGGGGCTCCTTTCGTCTGCGATGAGAATCTTTCGAAATTGAAAAATCTTCGAAATAGAAAGCAGTTCTCGTCCATGCACAATATTGCCAACCTCATGGATGTCCTGACCTTTCCTGTCCATGCTGCATCCGTCCTTTGGGATAACAACCAGTACTTGAGAATGTTTGGGTGATCATTTACTGGAATGCTGGGCAAAAGAGCCTATTCATGACGAATTGCTCCGGAGGGTAGCTTTTGCAGCTCCTGGAGGGAAGTTTCTACTGCTTGTGAAGATAAGCTCTTAGGAAAAAAGCTTTTAACCCTTATTCAGACAAATTTATTCATCTTCTGGAGAGAAGATTTTTTAGCTCCCTGGAGAAGTTTCTGAAGGGAAGCTCTTCAGCTACTGGAAAAAGGTATTTTCCGCTTTTGAAGAGAAGCTTTTCAGCTATGGGATGATGGGAAAGCATCTTCAAAACGTCGAAATTGCGTAGAGGCTTCCAAAACATTGTTCATTCCAATGATGAATCAAAAAACATTCTATTCCACGAATCTGCCATCACTGCACTCTGAACAAGAGCTGAAATCATCGGGGCTTCCACCGATAACAACAACCCCAGCAACAAAACCCCAGTCCCCTTGCTCTATGTATGCAACCCGCATGGTGATGACTCCGGTGCGGAAAAAAGCAAAATCCTGCACCCGATTCAAACACCACTTTGGAGGGGTGGGGGTCCTCGCTCTCTGTATGGTCCGTCGCGATCTCTCGCGGGCGCTGCCACCCAAATTGCCTCCCTCCGAACCAGAAGAGTAGCTGCTGCCTGTTTTGTACATAAATTTTTCCGAAACGAAAAATTCGAATATCAACCAAATTCCTCCACCACCACCCTCGTGTCGATTGTTTGTCACCAGCGAGCGAGAGAAAGTCTCAACGTGCTCAACCGTCACGTTTGGGAGAGCGCCCAGGTGGAAAGCGCGGAAAATTGACCCTCCTAGAGGAGGAAAAACCAAACAGAAAAAAGAATGAAAACGCGGAGGCAATCCATACACATATATTTCATCAATACATTTTTCCTGGCGCAAGCGTCCGTGTCGCGATTCTGTGTTTGCGTGAGCCGAGGAGCGGGAAACTTTTTTTTTCGCGTCGCAGTCCTTTTTTCCGCTCCGCCTTTCGCTTCACATAAGGACATCAAGGGGCGAGAGTTGGAAAACTGGACACAGCTTGCGGGCGACCCTTTTTCCCTCACTATATGCCTGATGGTCCTTGCAAGAAAGGACCTTGAGGTCACATTCCGACTTGGGTCGAGTTTGATTGATTTTGAAAATAACGATTAACAGATTTTCGATTCATTACTGCTGGAAGCGAAATATGGCTGCGATAGAGTGAGAGAGCCACGGATGGTATTTTAGTCCTCCCACCGATCGAATCAGAACCCATAGGGAGCTCCAGATTTGCCTAAAATGCAACGCATGCAACGAATCACATATGCACTTTTCTGCACCCACACAGCCGCAGATTCAAAACGCACTTTTTCCACCACCGATCGCAGACACACGCACGGAGCCATTTTAGTTCCAGTTAGTTCGGTTGCCGTCCTCCTCCTATGTGCTAAGGCTAAGCTCGGCGTGGTTTTATTTTAACGAGGAGCAGCAAAAAAAACCCAGCGAAAAAGAAACGCACTTTTCCTGTGCGAAAAACAGGCAATGTGCAATGTGCATCCGTCGTCATTGTTTACCATCATCCAGTTCGAGTCCAGTCCGAGGCCCAGTCGTCCAGAGATAGGGATGTATGTCGATGCAGGGTTTTTTCCTCTGTTCTGCATTATGTGCAAGGAAAGGTGCCTCTGTTGCTGTCCGCAGAGCCGATCCTGGAGCGGACTGGACCAAGGGTGATTGCTGAAGTGGTTGGACGTTCCAATGATGCAGTGGAAGATGGATGCAGGCGCTCTGGACAGTGTGAAAGATGTAGTCATAGATGGAGTCGATTCTGGGAAAATGTTTGGAAGTGATATGTCACACGACATGAGTTTGGAAGAATCATTTGTTTAAAATGCAATTATCAGCATCCTTAAAAGCATCTCCGAACAGCTAAAAATGCTTTTCCGAAGAGCTGAAAGCTTCTTTCTAAGCTGTAAAAGGTTTTCTCTTAAACTGTAAAAGCTTCTTCCAGTAATCGGAAATGAATCTCCTAGAAGTATTAGTGCTTCTCTTGAAAGCTGGAATAATACTCACAGAAACTAGAATGCTTCTCTAAAAACCGGAATGCTTCTCCACAGAAACTGAAAAGCTTCTCTCCAGAAGCTGAAAGCTCTCCACAGAAGCTGGAAGCATCTCTCCAGAAGCTGGAAAGCTTCTCCAAGGAAACTGAAAAGCTTCTCCACAGAAGCTGTAAAGCTTCTCCACAGAAGCTGGAAAGCTTCTCTCCAGAAGCTGGAAAGCTTCTCTCCAGAAGCTGGAAAGCTTCTCTCCAGAAGCTGGAAAGCTTCTCTCCAGAAGCTGGAAAGCTTCTCTCAAGAAGCTGGAAAGCTTCTCTCCAGAAGCTGGAAAGCTTCTCTCCAGAAGCTGGAAAGCTTCTCCACAGGAGCTGGAAAGCTTTTCCACAGAAGCAGGAAAGCTTCTCCACAGAAGCAGGAAAGCATCTCCACAGAAGCAGGAAAGCTTCTCCACAGAAGCAGGAAAAGCTTTTCCACAGAAGCTGGAAAGCTTCTCCACATAAGCTGGAAAGCTTCTCTCCAGAAGCTGGAAAGCTTCTCTCCAGAAGCTGGAAAGCTTCTCTCCAGAAGCTGGAAAGCTTCTCCACATAAGCTGGAAAGCTTTTCCACAGAAGCTGTGGAAAGCTTCTCTCCAGAAGCTGGAAAGCTTCGCTCCAGAAGCTGGAAAGCTTCTCTCCAGAAGCTGGAAAGCTTCTCCACAGGAGCTGGAAAGCTTCTCCACAGAAGCTGTGGAAAGCTTCTCTTCAGAAGCTGGAAAGCTTCGCTCCAGAAGCTGGAAAGCTTCTCTCCAGAACATGGAAAGCTTCTCCACAGGAGCTGGAAAGCTTTTCCACAGAAGCAGGAAAGCTTCTCCACAGAAGCAGGAAAGCTTCTCCACAGAAGCAGGAAAGCTTTTCCACATAAGCTGGAAAGCTTCTCCACAGAAGCTGTGGAAAGCTTCTCTCCAGAAGCTGGAAAGCTTCGCTCCAGAAGCTGGAAAGCTTTTCCACAGAAGCTGTGGAAAGCTTTTTCTCCAGAAGCTGGAAAGCTTCGCTCCAGAAGCTGGAAAGCTTCTCTCCAGAAGCTGGAAAGCTTCTCTCCAGAAGCTGGAAAGCTTCTCCACAGGAGCTGGAAAGCTTTCCACAGAAGCTGTGGAAAGCTTGTCTCCAGAAGCTGGAAAGCTTCGCTCCAGAAGCTGGAAAGCTTCTCTCCAGAAGCTGGAAAGCTTCTCCACAGGAGCTGGAAAGCTTTTCCCAGAAGCAGGAAAGCTTCTCCACAGAAGCAGAAAAGCATCTCCACAGAAGCAGGAAAGCTTCTCCACAGAAGCAGGAAAGCTTTTCCACATAAGCTGGAAAGCTTCTCCACAGAAGCAGAAAAGCTTCTCCACATAAGCTGGAAAGCTTCTCCACATAAGCTGGAAAGCTTCTCTCCAGAAGCTGGAAAGCTTCTCTCCAGAAGCTGGAAAGCTTCTCTCCAGAAGCTGGAAAGCTTCTCTCCAGAAGCTGGAAAGCTTCTCTCCAGAAGCTGGAAAGCTTCTCTCCAGAAGCTGGAAAGCTTCTCTCCAGAAGCTGGAAAGCTTCTCCACAGAAGCTGGAAGACTTCTCCACAGAAGCTGGAAAGCTTCTCTCCAGAAGCTGGAAAGCTTCTCCACAGAAGCTGGAAAGCTTCTCCACAGAAGCTGGAAAGCTTCTCCACAGAAGCTGGAAAGCTTCTCCACAGAAGCTGGAAAGCTTCTCCACAGAAGCTGGAAAGCTTCTCCACAGAAGCTGGAAAGCTTCTCCACAGAAGCTGGAAAGCTTCTCCACAGAAGCTGGAAAGCTTATCCACAGAAGCTGGAAAGCTTCTCCACAGAAGCTGGAAAGCTTCTCCACAGAAGCTGGAAAGCTTCTCCACAGAAGCTGGAAAGCTTCTCCACAAAAGCTGGAAAGCTTCTCCACAGAAGCTGGAAAGCTTCTCCACAGAAGCTGGAAAGCTTCTCCACAGAAGCTGGAAAGCTTCTCCACAAAAGCTGGAAAGCTTCTCCACAAAAGCTGGAAAGCTTCTCCACAGAAGCTGGACAGCTTCTCCCCAGAAGTTGGAAAGCTTCACCACAGAAGCTGGAAGGCTTCTCCACAAAAGCTGGAAAGCTTCTCCACAAAAGCTGGAGAGCTTCTCCACAGAAGCTTGAAAGCTTTTCCACAGATGTTAAGGAAGATTGACTGGTCTTTGATGATGATAATTGGATTTCGGCTTTCAGTCACGAAATTAAGCGTTGATTGTTTCAAATCGGTGGCAATGATTTGAAATAATCAACGCTTAATTCGTGACTGAAAGCCGAAATCCAATTATCTTCTCTCCAGAAGCTGGAAAGCTTCTCTCCAGAAGCTGGAAAGCTTCTCTCCAGAAGCTGGAAAGCTGCTCTCCAGAAGCTGGAAAGCTTCTCTCCAGCAGCTGGAAAGCTTCTCTCCAGAAGCTGGAAAGCTTCTCTCCAGAGGCTGGAAAGCTTCTCTCCAGAGGCTGGAAAGCTTCTCTTCAGAGGCTGGAAAGCTTCGCTCCAGAAGCTGGAAAGCTTCTCTCCAGAAGCTGGAAAGCTTCTCTCCAGAGGCTGGAAAGCTTCTCTCCAGAGGCTGGAAAGCTTCTCCCCAGAGGCTGAAAAGCTTCTCTCCAGAAGCTGGAAAGCTTCTCTCCAGAAGCTGGAAAGCTTCTCTTAAGAAGCTAGAAAGCTTTTCCACAGAGCCTGGAAATCTTCTCCACAGAAGCGTGAAAGCTTCTCCACAGAAGCTGAAAAGCTTCTCCACAGAGAAGTAGATGAAAAATAAGATTTATTATTTCTGCCAAAATCTGTAAAGGAATAGCCTCCTCAAAAAGCTGCAAGATTTTTCACCAAGCACTACAAAAGCATTTGTTCAAGAAGCTGGAAAACCTTCCTGGAGAAGTTGGAAAATATTCCTCCAGAAGCTTGAACATTTTCCTTTAGGAAAACTTCTCTCATAAAGGCTGGAAGTCTTTTGTTTTCTCCAGAAGCTGTAACTGGAAGGCTTCTCTCCAGTAGCTGGAAGTTTTTTCACCAAAAGCTGGAAGGCTTCTCTCCAAAAAGAAGATGAACAAGAAGAATTATTATTCTCTCCAGAATCTGGAAAAGCATAGCTTCCTCAAAGAGCTGAAAGATCTTTCACCATGCTATGCAAAAGCATTTGTTCCATAAGCTGGAAAACTTTCCTCGAGAAGTTTGCAAACATTCCTCCAGAATATTGAATGCTTTCCTATTGGAAAATTTCTCTCATAAAGCTGGAAAGCTTCTCTCCTGAAACGGGAAAGCCTTGTTTCCAGAAGCTGGAGGCTTTCTCTCCAGAAGCTGGAAGGCTTTTCTCAGAAGCTGGAAGGCTTCTCTCCAGAAGCTGGAGGCTTTCTCTCCAGAAGCTGGAAGGCTTCTCTCCCAGAAGCTGGAAGGCTTTCCTCTCCAGAAGCTGAAGGCTTTCTCTCCAGAAGCTGGAAGGCTTCTCTCCAGAAGCTGGAAGGCTTCTCTCCAGAAGCTGGAAGGCTTCTCTCCAGAAGCTGGAAGGCTTCTCTCCAGAAGCTGGAAGGCTTTCCAGAGTTGGAAAGGCTTCTCTCCAGAAAGCTGGAAGGGCTTCTCTCCAGAAGCTGGAAGGCTTCTCTCCCAGAAGCTGGAAGGCTTCTCTCCAGAAGCTGGAAGGCTTCTCTCCAGAAGCTGGAAGGCTTCTCTCCAGAAGCTGGAAGGCTGCTCTCCAGAAGCTGGAAGGCTTCTCTCCAGAAGCTGGAAGGCTTCTCTCCAGAAAGCTGGAAGGCTTCTCTCCAGAAGCTGGAAGGCTTCTCTCCAGAAGCTGGAAGGCTTTCTCTCCAGAAGCTGGAAGGCTTCTCTCCAGAAGCTGGAAGGCTTCTCTCCAAGAGCTGGAAGGCCTTCTCTCTAGAAGCTGAAAGGCTTCTCTCCAGAAAGCTGGAAGGCTTCTCTCCAGAAAGCTGGAAAGCTTTCTCTCCAGAAGCTGGAAGGCTTCTCTCCAAAAGCTGGAAGACTTTTCTCCAGAAACTGGAAGGCTCTCTCCAGAAGCTGGGAAGGCTTCTCTCTAGAAGCTGAAAGGGCTTCTCTCCAGAAGCTGGAAGGCTTCTCTCCAGAAGCTGAAGGCTTCCTCCTCCAGAAGCTGGAAGGCTTCTCTCAGAAGCTGGAAGGCTTCTCTCCAGAGCTGGAAGGCTTCTCTCCAGAAGCTGGAAGGCTTCTCTCCAGAAGCTGGAAGGCTTCTCTCCAGAAGCTGGAAGCTTTCTCTCCAGAAGCTGGAAGGCTTCTCTCCAGAAGCTGGAAGCTTCTCTCCAGAAGCTGGAAGGCTTCTCTCCATTAGCTGGAAGGCTTCTCTCCAGAAGCTGAAGCTTCTCTCCGAAGCTGGAGGCTTCTCTCAGAAGCAGGAAGGCTTCTCTCCAGAAGCGGAAGGCTTCTCTCCAGAAGCTGGAAGGCTTCTCTCCAGAAGCTGGAAGGCTTCTCTCCAGAAGCTGGAAGGCTTCTCTCCAGAAGCTGGAAGACTTCTCTCCAGAAGCTGGAAGACTTCTCTCCAGAAGCTGGAAGGCTTCTCTCAGAAGCTGGAAGGGCTTCTCTCCAGAACTGGAAGGCTTCTCTCAGAAGCTGGAAGGCTTCTCTCCAGAAGCTGGAAGGCTTCTCTCCAGAAGCTGGAAGGCTTCTCTCCAGAAGCTGGAAGGCTTCTCTCCATTCAGCTGGAAGCTTCTCTCCAGAAGCTGGAAGGCTTCTCTCCATAGCTGGAAGGCTTCTCTCCAGAAGCTGGAAGGCTTCTCTCCAGAAGCTGGAAGGCTTCTCTCCAGAAGCTGAAGGCTTCTCTCCAGAAGCTGGAAGGCTTCTCTCCAGAAGCTGGAAGGCTTCTCTCCAGAAGCTGGAAGGCTTCTCTCCAGAAGCTGGAAGGCTTCTCTCTAGAAGCTGGAAGGCTTCTCTCCAGAAACTGGGAAGGCTTCTCTCAAAAGCTGGAAGGCTTCTCTCAGAAGCTGGAAGGCTTTTCCTCCAGAACTGGAAGGCTTCTCTCCAGAAGCTGGAAGGCTTCTCTCCAGAAGCTGGAAGGCTTCTCTCCAGGCACTCCAGAGCTGGAAGGCTTCTCTCCAAGAAGCTGGAAGGCTTCTCTCCAGAAGCTGGAAGGCTTCTCTCCATTAGCTGGAAGGCTTCTCTCCAGAAGCTGGGAAGGGGCTTCTCTCCAGAAACTGGAGGCTTCTCTCCAGAAGCTGGAAGGCTTCTCTCCAGAAGCTGAAGGCTTTTCTCCAGAAGCTGGAAAGGCTTTTCTCCAGAAGCTGGAAGGCTTTTCTCCAGAAGCTGGAAGGCTTCTCTCAGAAGCGGAAGACTTCTCTCCAGAAGCAGGAAGGCTATTCTCCAGAAGCTGGAAGGCTTTCTCCAGAAGCTGGAAGACTTTCTCCAGAAGCTGGAGACTTCTCTCCAGAAACAGGAAGGCTTCTTTCCAGAAGTTGGAAGCTTTCTCCAGAAGCTGAAGACTTTTCTCCAGAAGCTGGAAGACTTCTCTCCAGAAGCTGGAAGGGCTTCTCGTCCAGAAGCTGGAAGGCTTCTCTCCAGAAGCTGGAAGGCTTTCTCTCCAGAAGCTGGAAGGCTTCTCTCCAGAAGCTGGAAGGCTTCTCTCCAAGAAGCCTGGGAAGGCTTCTCTCCAGAAGCTGGAAGGCTTCTCTCCAGAAGCTGGGGAAGGCTTCTCTCCAGAAGCTGGAAGGCTTCTCTCCAGAAGCTGGAAGGCTTTCTCCAGAAGCTGGAAGGCTTCTCTCCAGAAGCTGGAAGGCTTCTCTCCAGAAGCTGGAAGGCTTCTCTCCAGAAGCTGGAAGGCTTCTCTCCATTAGCTGGAAGGCTTCTCTCCAGAAGCTGGAAGGCTTCTCTCCATTAGCTGGAAGGCTTCTCTCCAGAAGCTGGAAGGCTTCTCTCCAGAAGCTGGAAGGCTTCTCTCCAGAAGCTGGAAGGCTTCTCTCCAGAAGCTGGAAGGCTTCTCTCCAGAAGCTGGAAGGCTTCTCTCCAGAAGCTGGGAAGGGCTTCTCTCCAGAAGCGGAGGCTTCTCTCCAGAAGCTGGAAGGCTTCTCTCTAGAAGCTGGAAGGCTTCTCTCCAGAAACTGGAAGGCTTCTCTTCAAAAGCTGGAAGGCTTCTCTCCAGAAGCTGGAAGGCTTTTCTCCAGAAGCTGGAAGGCTTCTCTCCAGAAGCTGGAAGGCTTCTCTCCAGAAGCTGGAAGGCTTCTCTCCAGAAGCTGGAAGGCTTCTCTCCAGAAGCTGGGAAGGCTTCTCTCCAGAAGCTGGAAGGCTTCTCTCCATTAGCTGGAAGGCTTCTCTCCAGAAGCTGGAAGGCTTCTCTCCAGAAACTGGAAGGCTTCTCTCCAGAAGCTGGAAGGCTTCTCTCCAGAAGCTGGAAGGCTTTTCTCCAGAAGCTGGAAGGCTTTCTCCAGAAGCTGGAAGGCTTTTCTCCAGAAGCTGGAAGGCTTCTCTCCAGAAGCTGGAAGACTTCTCTCCAGAAGCAGGAAGGCTATTCTCCAGAAGCTGGAAGGCTTTTCTCCAGAAGCTGGAAGACTTTTCTCCAGAAGCTGGAAGACTTCTCTCCAGAAACAGGAAGGCTTCTTTCCAGAAGTTGGAAGGCTTTTCTCCAGAAGCTGGAAGACTTTTCTCCAGAAGCTGGAAGACTTCTCTCCAGAAGCTGGAAGGCTTCTCTCCAGAAGCTGGAAGGCTTCTCTCCAGAAGCTGGAAGGCTTCTCTCCAGAAGCTGGAAGGCTTCTCTCCAGAAGCTGGAAGGCTTCTCTCCAGAAGCTGGAAGGCTTCTCTCCAGAAGCTGGAAGACTTCTCTCCAGAAGCTGGAAGACTTCTCTCCAGAAACAGGAAGGCTTCTTTCCAGAAGTTGGAAGGCTTTTCTCCAGAAGCTGGAAGACTTTTCTCCAGAAGCTGGAAGACTTCTCTCCAGAAGCTGGAAGGCTTCTCTCCAGAAGCTGGAAGGCTTCTCTCCAGAAGCTGGAAGGCTTCTCTCCAGAAGCTGGAAGGCTTCTCTCCAGAAGCTGGAAGGCTTCTCTCCAGAAGCTGGAAGACTTCTCTCCAGAAGCTGGAAGACTTCTCTCCAGAAACAGGAAGGCTTCTTTCCAGAAGTTGGAAGGCTTTTCTCCAGAAGCTGGAAGACTTTTCTCCAGAAGCTGGAAGACTTCTCTCCAGAAGCTGGAAGGCTTCTCTCCAGAAGCTGGAAGGCTTCTCTCCAGAAGCTGGAAGGCTTCTCTCCAGAAGCTGGAAGACTTCTCTCCAGAAGCAGGAAGGCTTTTCTCCAGAAGCTGGAAGGCTTTTCTCCAGAAGCTGGAAGGCTTCTCCTTAGAAGCTGGAAAGTTTCTCCACGGAAGCTCGAAAGCTTCTCTTCTGAAGCTGAAAAGTTTCTCCACAGAAGCAGGAAAGCTTTTTCCAGAAGCTGGAAAGCTTCTCCCCAAAATGCTGAAAAGCTTCTTTACAGAAGCTGGAAAGCTTCTCCACAGATGCTGGAAAACTTCTCAACCGAAGCGATGGACAGCTTCTCCCTAAAAAGCTGGAAATCTTCTCTCCAGAAGCTGGAAAGCTTCTCTTCAAAAGCTGGAAAGCTTCTCTCCGGAATCTGGAAAGCTTCTCTCTGGAAGCTGGAAAGCATCTCTTTAGAAGATTGAAAGCTTTTCTACAGAAGCTGGAATTCTTCTCCGAAAATGCTTCTTCGAAAGAAATCTTGTAAGAATATCTGATGAATTTTCTAGAGGAATTCCTGGTTTAAGGATTGTCAGAGGAGTATATGGAGAGATTCTTGGAATAATTCCTAGATAAATTTATAGAGACATTCCATAACCAATATCTGATGGATTCTAAAATTGAACTTTTGGAGGAATCTCTGAAGGAATTTCTGAAGGAATTCCTGTAGGAAACCTCGAACAATTCTCTGGAGAAACTGTTTAAGGAATTTCTGAAAGAATTCGTGGAAAAATCCTAGAAGGAAGTCTTGGAGGAATCCCTGTACAAAATTCTGAAAGAAACTATGGATTAATGCTTAAAGATTCTTTGAAGGTATTGCTGGAAGAATCTCTGCGTTGGTTCCTTGAGGGATCCCCGGAAGAATTCCTGTAGGAAACCCTGGAAGAAGCCCTGGAGTTATTCCAGGAGGAATCCCTGCAGTAATTCCTGGAGAAATTGTCTGAAAGAATCTCTTCCTTGTGCAAAGGTATTCCTTGTGCGTTCCTAGGAAGAATCTTTTGAAGGAACCCTGGAAAGATTTATGGCGAGTTGTATGAAAAAAAAAACACTGTAGAAATGCCTGGAGAAATTTCTAGAGTATTTCTTGGAAAAATTGGAACTTTCCCTGTAATCCCTATAAGAACTCCTGGTGTGATCCCTGGAGTAATTCCCGAAGGAATCCCTGAATGAAAACTCAAAGAAACCCTTTAAATCTTTGTTTAGTGTATCTCTGAAATGATTCCTGGAGGAATTCCTGCAGTAGTGACTAGAAGGATTTCTGAAAGAATTCCTGAAAAAAAATAAAATACTACCTTTTGAAGATGTATCCAGAAGTCCATCAAGGATTTCCAAACAAAAAAATTCTATCCGTTAGGAAATTCGACAAGAAATTTTCTTCAAACCTCAGATTAAACTGCTCGAATGGTTGGAAAACTAAGAAAAAAAAAAACTGAACCAGTAATCCGCCAAAGAACATGAAATACATTTCGGAATACCATTTAACAACTTGTATTTCATACCGTATGAACCTTCATCAATGCCAATCCAATCATTTTCAATCAGCCCTCGTTTTGAGACTAACCAAACGCATCCAACACAACCACACTGCAAGGCGAATTCTGCATCATGCTTTCTAGTCTAGTTTTTCCGGGCCAAGAACCGGTCCAACGAAAACATCAAAAATCTCTCTTGCCTTCTGAACTGCACTAGTCGTTTCAAAACTCGTCCAAACCACCTCACCGACGAAGCCGTGTGGCCGCGACGTTCCAGATGCGATGCACAGGCACACGGTTCCCTCTGTTCGCAAGTCCTATGTGTACCGTAAAACAGGGTACTTTGATAATTCAAGTAGCTTTCATAGCGCTGGACCTACATCTTACTGAACAAAATAACATAATTTCTGTCAATCAGGTGATCAAAATGAGTGCAGAAATAAAGAGATTTTCTAGCTTATAACTATCAAAGATTCCACATTTTACGGTACCATCATCGGTAGCGTCGGGAGTCATCGTTTGGACGGTTGAAGATGACCTCTCTTGTAGGAAAACTGCATCCACTGTTTCCAACTTCAGCGGCTAACGACGACGATGATGTCCAAGCCGTCCATCAACCTTGACTACGCGAATCGATGACTGCATGGCTACTGATGATGACGATGACGATGATTGTTCGGTGTCAGAAAAAAAGCTAGGCTCTATTTTTCCCCGTTTTTTGAAAACCGAACCGGAAGGGTTCTGATGCAGAACTCTTCTTTTCTTTTTGGCGAATTGAACTTTATGGAGCGAAATGCAAGGGGTGCTTCGAGTGGGCGCTTGCACTCGTCATCATCTGATGGAAATAAAGGAGAAATGCGTTGCATCCACATTTAGAGGGGTAGTGAAACAGGATATTTATTTTAGGACGATGAGTTGAACTTGAAGAGGTAACAGGATAATTCCTCAGTCGAGTGTCAAGCCTCTTTCCTCAAAATTCCATAATATAAAAATTCACAGCATGTCCTTAGAGACTTTCCTGCAAGCCTTCAAATTTTGATATCACTACTCACTAGAAAACCTCTCGAACAGTCTACCAACTAAACAAAGATAATTCAATATTCTCAATCAGTTAGAAAGTTTTCAAATTTAAAACTTCAGATAAGTTGATAAGTTTAAGTACGCGTCAAGTGTTCTCCAGTTATCTATACAGTGCGATATAAAATGTTTAATGAAACTGGCAATACTACCTTATCACGAAAAAAAAAAACCCTTACGACCATTCATATTTCGTATATAAAGCAATGCAAAAAAAAACATATCCCGAATTTGCAGTAAGTTGCAAACACAATCAATGAAATCTAGAAGGCAAGTAAAACCAAATTTTTCAACGTAGCTTAGTTGGTAGAACACTCGTTCGGCAGAAAAAGAGTCGTACGATCAATTCCCACCTGAAAAAGTGATTTTTACGATTTCCATACAAGTTTTTAAACTTTACCCACACGTTCTAAAATAATATTTCATTCTCCAGGATTTTCCTTCAGCAAATTTCATAAAAAGACCCTTACGATTTCGTCAACATTTCCTCAGAGCGCACAGTGGCCCAAAGCAGGCCAAAAATCAAAAAAATGAAGTTTGCAAATTCCTGCTCGGTTATATTTTCTTGATTTCTTCAGTATTGAATAACAATTCCCCAAAGCTTCAGATCGATCAGTTTATATTTCGATTTTTTACAGCATGTGACCTGGAGAGATGTCAACTGAACTTGACCATTATGAATTTTTCAAATTTTGTGAAGGTTGTTCTAGAGAAATTTCATTTTCTGTTCTAAACCATGACCAAATCTTTCTCAACCGGTCTCATTCGGAAGAATATATCTTAGGCTTTGCGGACCAGGACCGTCCCCTGTCACACAAGCTTCAAAGATTCTTTCAAATAACATTAAAGATTTTTTTCTTTAGCTTTAGCGAAGTCTAATCCTGGCATCGAACTTGAAATCATTCACAGTATTTCTATAATTGTTTTCTCGATCATTTATTAAAAAGTTTCGCAAATTATTACAATGTTACGGCTTAGAGATGGGTTAAGTCAGATTTCCGATTGGAAAAAGCCCAAAGATTTCGACTGACACGGATTGTAAAAGACACGACCATCTTGAGTTCTTTGTTGTACACGACTGTTGTATAATTAAACGTTATCATACATTCTATCCACCATATCCTCCAGATATGATTCCAAAATTTCCCCAACCGATTCTTGAAGAGTTTTACGAAGTTTTCCTTCATGAAAACCGACAAAGATTCCTTTTATAATTAATCTTATCTACTTGATTTACGACTCATTTGGTATTTTTTCCGTTAATGATATATGTATTCTAGAACAGGCTACGCTTTCAAAACATAGGTACCAGATACGCTTTGAAAGATAGGTATCAGATTTTGGCTCCAAAAGAACGATCCCTCTGTTGCGGAGATTTGTGATGTCGTTCACCAAATTTCTTTCTTTAAATATCCTCAAGATATTCCTTTAACAGTTTTCAAGTGACTCTTCTGAGAGCAATAAAGCTTCTCCATAGAAGTTATAAAACTTCTCCATATAAGCTATAAAGATTCTCTACAGAAGCTGGAAAGCTTCTCGACAGAGGCTGGAAAGCATCTCGACAGAAGCTGAACAGCTTCTCCGCAGAAGCTGAAAAGCTTTTCCGCAGAAGCTGCAAAGCTTCTCCGCAGAAGCTGGAAAACTTCTCCACAGAAGTTGGAAAGTTTTTCCACAGAAGCTGGAAAGCTTCTTCACAGAAGCTGGATAGCTTCTCCACAGAAACTGGAAAGCTTTTCCATAGAAGCTGGAAAGCTTCTCCGCAGAAGCTGGAAAGCTTTTTCGCAGAAGCTGGAAAGCTTTTACACAGAAGTTGGAAAGCTTCTTCACATAAGCTGGAAAGCTTCTCTCCAGAGACTGGACAGCTTCTCCGCAGAAGCTGGAAAGCTTCTCCACATAAGTTGGAAAGCTTCTCTCCAGAAACTGGACAGCTACGCCAGAGAAACTGGAAAGCCACGCTCCAAAAGATGGAAAGCTTCTGGACTGAAGATGGAAGACTATTCTTCAAAAGCTGGAATACTTATCGACAGAAGTTGGGAAGCTTCTCGACAGAAGCTTTGAAACTTTTCTCGAGAAGCTGGAAAGCTTCTCCCCCGAAGATGGTAAGCTTCTTCAGAAAAGCTGGATTAGCTTCCTAAAAAAACGGGAAAATCTGGTAAGCAATATAGCACCTTCCCAGAAGCTGTAAAAATTTCAACAGAAACTGGAATACTTTTCCACAGAAGCTGGATAGCTTCTCCACAGAAGCTGGAAAGTTTCTCCACAGAAGCTGAAAAGTATCTCCACAGAAGCTGGAGAGTTTTTCCACAGAAGCTGGAAAGTTTCTTCACAGAAGCTGTAAAGTTTCTCCACAGGAGCTGGAAAGCTATTCCACAGAAGCTAGAAAGCTTCTCCACAGAAGCTGGAATGCTTCTCCTCAGAAGCTGAAAAGCTTCTCCACAGAAGCTGGAAAGTTTCTCCACTGAAGCTGAAAAGTTTCCCCACATAAGCTGGAAAATTTCTTCACAGAAGCTGGTAAGCTTCTCTCCAGAAGCTGGAAAGCTTCTCCACAAAAGTTGGAAAGTTTCTCCACAGAAGCTTGAAAGTTTCTCCACAGAAGCTGAAAAGTTTTTCCACAGAAGCTGGAAAGCTTTTCCACAGAAGCTAGAAAGTTTCTCCACAAAAGTTGGAAAGCTTCTCCACAGAAGCTGGAAAGCTTTTTCACAGAAGCTGGAAAGCTTCTCCACAGAAGCTAGAAAGCTTCTCCACAGAAGCTGGAAAGCTTCCCCTCAGAAGCTGGAAAGCTTCTCCACAGAAGCTGGAAAGCTTTTCCACAGAAGCTGGAATGCTTCTCCTCAGAAGCTGAAAAGCTTCTCCACAGAAGCTGGAAAGCTTTTCCACAGAAGCTGGAATGCTTCTCTACAGAAGCTGGAAAGCTTCTCCACAGAAGCTAGAAAGCTTCTCCACAGAAGCTAGAAAGCTTCTCCACAGAAGCTGGAAAGCTTCTCCACAGAAGCTAGAAAGCTTCTCCACAGAAGCTGGAAAGCTTCTCCTCAGAAGCTGGAAAGCTTCTCCACAGAAGCTGGAAAGCTTTTCCACAGAAGCTGGAAAGCTTCTCCACAGAAGCTGGAAAGCTTCTCCACAGAAGCTGGAAAGTTTCTCCACTGAAGCTAAAAAGTTTCTCCATTGAAGTTGAAAAGTATCTCCACAGAAGCTGAAAAGCTTTTCCACAGAAGCTGGAAAGCTTCTTCACAGAAGTTGGAAAGCTTCTAAACAGAAGCTGGAAAGCTTCTCCACAGAAGCTGGAAAGCTGAAAAGCTTCTTCACAGAAGCTGGAAAGCTACTCCACAGAAGCTAGGAAGCTTATTGACAGATGCTGCGAAGCTTTTCGACAGAAGCTGAGAAGCTTTCCAACAGAAGCTGGAAAGATGAAAAGCGTCTCCACAGAAGCTGGAAAGCTTCTCCACAGAAGCTGGAAAGCTTCTTAACAGAAGCTGGAGAGCTTCTCCACAGAAGCTGGAGAGCTTCTTTGCAGAAGCTGGAGAACTTTTTCTGAGAAGCTGGAAAAGCTTTCTGAAAAACTTTTCGCTGAAGCTATAACAGTTTTCTACTTGAGCTGGTAAACTTTTTTCAAGAAGCTATAAAAGCTTCATCCAAAAGGGAAGCTTGACCTTCCTTCAGAAGTTTTTTTTTTCAGAAAATTATTTCCCGAAGTTTAATAAACTTTATTCCATAAACAGGAAAACCTTCTTTTTATAAGCTGGAAAAGCTTCTTTCCATAAGCTGGAAAAGCTTCTTTCAAAAAACTTAAAAATATTTTTTTTAAAGGTGGAAAGTGTTGCGCTCCAAAAGAGGGAACATTTCTGTGCAGCAGATAAGCTGGAAAATCTTTACTTCAATAGCTGATTAAGTTTCTCTCTAGGAGCAAAGAAAGCAGATTTAGGCTCCAAAAGTACAATTCCTCTATTTTGAAGATTTGTGATGTCAATTTTTTTCAAGAGTCAATGCATTCTTTCAAAGTTCTACTATTTTTTTTTTCAAATAAGTTCAAGATTTTTCTTTTTTTCTCAGTGTTTCCTCCGAAATAAAATATTACATTAATCTTTGCGTGACAACTTATTAACGACATCCGAGGAATTTTAGGATCATTGAGTTTCTTCTAAAATAAGTCCGAAAATTTTTTCATGAACATTTACAAGGATTTTTTCTAACTGTTTCACTTGTAGCAATTTATTTTGTAATTGTATGTGGAATCTGAAAAATAGCATTTTGAAGAATTTTCTTATGTTTTCCTAGAAGAATTCATGGTGATGGTCATAGAGTTTTCTGGATAAATCCCAGTTGTTACACTTGAGAAAATTGCTATATAAATTATTTTAACAATCTCTGAGATAATTTACTTAGAAAAATTCCCGGTGAAATTCATGAATGAACTCTAAATAATGAATAATCGAATAAATCAATGTAAACATTTTGTACAAACTTTCTAATAGGGCCTCCCTCTGTTCATCTTTTAATATCTGTCAAAAATTCTTGCATGTTTTATGTAGAATTGCTCAGGATAACTCCAGTAGATTCTTTGATAACATTCTGCTTTCAATTTCATGCAGAGACTCCACAAGAATTGCTGTAGGATTTTTTAGGTTATGTCTGGTGTAGTCAAACTAGATTTCCAAACCTATAGTTTTGATTTATATGTTGTATTCTGTCAACTTCTTATAGAAATCCTGCTGAGAATGCCAATAGTAAATCATTATCTCTGAGAAATTTTCTAGAAGGATCTCTGAAGTAACTTTTGAGTAAATTCAACAAGGAATAGGGTAGAAGCACCGGTTTTGGCCAGAATAAAAGTTTTTTTTTTAATATGTGTATGGAAAACCCTACATGTACTGCAAATACATTAATTAAAACTTTCCAAACATATTATGTATGAAAAATATAAAAACTTAGCATATAGGCTACCAGAACAAATTTTACAAACATTCTTAACATCGGTTCCTGAATTGACCAATCTCATTGATTTCTCATGAGATTGTCCAAACTAGGTATATAGCAGTTAATGCTATAGGGATAATATTTTTTTTCGTTAATTTTTGAATCATTTTGGACAAATGCATAAATGTAGCTCCCTCATGTGAATGTTTTCTACTTTACACCAGATATTCCTGATAATTGTCTGTGTAAAACGGTGTGTAATCCGCTATGACTACAATTGGCGATATGGCCAAAAGCGGTGCTTCTACCATTCTTGGATAAAATACTTGGGAAATTCTTGAAGTATCCCTGTCGAAGCAACGCTTCAATGTGTTTTTCAGTAAAATTCTAGATCAAATCCTTGAAAAACTCTCCTGCTTCTGGGCATTACGTCCCCACTGGGACAGAGCCTGCTTCTCAGCTTAGTGCTCAATGAATACTTCCACAGCAATTAACTGAGAGCTTTCTTACCAATGTTGCCATTTTCGCATTCGCATATCGTGTGGCAGATACGATGATACTCTATGACCAGGAAAGTCAAGGAAATTTCCATTACGAAGAGATCATGTACCCACCGAGAATTAGCGTTGGGCGAATTCGACCAGAACATCGACTGAATCTTTTCAAATTCGATACGTCGAATCGATTCACTGATTTAATCGAATCATTCGAATCGATGTTTCTGAATCGATTCGGCTTTCAAGCTCATATGAAAAATTAACAAAATATGCTCTACAAATAAGACCAAAAACGTTTTCTTTAAATTCCTTAAATTGAGTAACGTTTGAAATTAAAAATTATATATCTAACACTTTAAGGCGGATGCAAAACTAGGCTTAAAGGTCATCAACTCGTTAAAAAATCTTATCAATTTCTACCTTACGAATCGAAACAAAAATCGAATAAAGAGAATCGATTCACTCGATTTTGAGTGCTCCAAACATCGATTCAAAAAATCGATTAATCGGAACGAGAAAATCGATTTTCGGAACATCGATTCAAAATCGCCCATCGCTACCGGGAATCGAACGCAGACATCTTCAGCATGGCTTTGCTTTGTAGCTGCGAACTCTAACCACTCTGCTAAGGAAAGCCCCAAAAAGCTATCATAAAAAAAATAGTTTCATCCACTGATCACTTCAAGAGTAACTGTAGGATGATTTTTATGATCTCAATTATATTTAGTATTTTTAAGCTCAAAGTTGAGGGAACAATTAAACTGAAAAAGATTTTGAATTCTATTATTTTTATATAAAAATGTACTACTTTTCTCAACTAACAATTTATTTTTTATGATGACATTAAGATTTAGTAGATTTGAACAAATGAAAGCATCGGTGTTGAATGAATGCAAGTGCACACATTTGAACTATTAAAGCAAATTAAGAGAATGTTTTCAAAATATCCCCCTTAGCGCTCACATATGCACTTCCTCTACATTCGCCTATAAGTACCTGTATGTATAAATACATCCGAGGTGACGCGACAACCGAGCATGTTTTATCGATCACCGGTAATTATTATACACAAGTACGTACAAATTGCACCCCCAATTTGGGCACTATCTACTTACTCTCACACTCGCATACGGTGTTCACACTCGCATAAGTGAAAATCGATTGATTTTTATTAAAATGCATTGGGGTGCATTTTTTTTTCGGCACTTTCCGGCCCCTATGGGTATGTCTTTTTGCTTTGTTTTTGGGCAAATTTTTTGGCAATTGTCGGTCAGTCTCGTGACTGGTTTACGCGACTACGGTACGATGATGGTGTGTTTAATGAATGCATTATTGTTTACAGTTTGGATAACTTTCACCGGGTGCACTTCGTCTGCATACATGTGCCCTTCGACCTACGAGTGTGAAAGTGTTAACAAATTGGGCATGTTTGGTAGACTGAAGGAGTGATGGTGATGTGGGTGGAAAGGAGCGATAATGATGTGACCTGGTGAGAATTTTTGGCAAAAAAATTGGGTTATAGACCATTGTCAAATGGGCTATAAATCGATGGGTCGAAATGCAGCACTGTATTTAAATGAATCATGTGCATTACGTATTGGTTATTGAAATAAAGCATCTCCAATTTTTGATCATTTTTTCAAAAAACATAAACATAGAACTAAGAAGATCAATTTCTGCAAGTTGATCTGCTTACTAAACAGAAGGTCATGAATGCAATCCCAGACCCATCTCTTACATAAAAAACATTGAACCTTGGGAAAACGCATGATACGTTAACCACTAGCAGCATTCATCTTTCAACATCTAACATTCAACTATGTGTCATCAGATTTACCATTTCTTCTTGTTTCTCAGCTTTTGCAAGGACGTGGCCAAAACAGCTCTAGAATGTTGAACAATGCGTCAATCTTGTCTAAGAGGAATTTATGAAAAATCTCTGGATTTTGTATAAGATCATCTATTGGAATGTTTTCGAACGTTTTTCCATTGGAAAACATAATTAAAGGCAGCGGAATACTAAACTTTTTTACTTTGAAAAACCATTTTAATTATACCAACCCGAGTAGACGCGAAGTTCTAACAATCAAAACGTGATATTGACTTGATTGACATATGAGATAAAAGATCTAAAGATAATATCAAAATTTTGTTTCTGGAACTTATAAACCATAGCAAAATTTGAGGCTTGCATATCTAATGAATAGCTCTCAGCTAATAACTGTGGAACGTGGAAGTGCTTATAAGAACACTAAGCTGAGAAGCAGGCTTTGTCCCAGTGAGGACGTAATGCCAAAAAGATAAAGAAGAAGATATGGAGAAGGAAATATCGATATCACCGTTATACTGAATAGGATATATTGATACCAAAATATCGAATATCGAAAAAAAGAAATATCGATATTCTGATATATCGGAAGTATCGGAACGTTCCTAGTTATGTTGCGCTTCTTTCAGAAGGCAGGGTAAGATTCTTTCTATAGCCGCAGATAACAGCAGAAAGTTGACTAGTAATTTATTTCACCAAGAGGTTCTGGTTTCCGCCAGGCACCCTACATAAATAAAAAATAAAAACTCATTTGTGATTTTTTCTGAAAATTTCATTAAAATCGACCGAACGATTGCGAAGTTACGAATTTTCAATCTTCGATGTTGGTACCTAGTACTGTAAATGTTAATGACTTATCACGAAAATAACTTATTTAGTGACTATTTCTCTGAAAAAGTGACTAATATTTTTTTGTTACAAATAGTGACTTTTTAGTGGCCAGGTAGAAAAAGTTGCTAAGTCACTTAGAAGTGACTCGCTACCAGCCCTGTATTGAGGGCCGTTCAATAATTACGTAAGACCATTTTGAGCATTTTTGAACCCCCTCCACCTTCCATCATTATTTTTTTGAAAATTTAAAATAAATGGTTTGGCGCATAAGATATTCCCCCACTAACTACTCACGTAATTAAAAGATGACCCCTTATGACGCAATTATTATTTAAATATGAATACCGGAGACAATCTTTGAAAAAATCCAACAAAACATCTACCTTCGTCGCCAACTGATTGTTATTAATATTGTCGGTCCACTTTCTTGATTGCGCTCATAGTGTTACCCATCCTCTTTTCAAGAAATTCACAAGGCCCTAAATAACAAATAAAAAAACAATCAGGTCCATTCCACACAAAATAGTCCCAAAATTGCGGTTGAAGGAAATAGTATGGCAATCCTGAGGGAATAATATGGAACTCACCTTTTGCAACCGGGATCCGCCTTAGGACGCACTAACTAAATTCACAATTCACAATATGATTTCCTTTCCGCACCGAGTCACGAAAGATTTCTTCCTTAACGCACTTCCTATCTCAAAATCAGAGTCTAAAAGGGCACGGATGATCACTGTTTCACTACTAGAATGTAGTCTAATTTGTTATAATTTTCAAATCAATCACCATAAATCGAAAATTGAAGTCAAACCACTAGATTTCTTCTAATAGCATCACTCGCGCCACGCATTACTTCGAAAAACGTCGTCACTCGAGCGAAATTTCTCAGAAACTAACGGTACAATTTGCGACGGTTGCGCTGTGCTGCTAGTTGACGTCCGAAGAAAAGAAGATCTTGCCGAAGGCTGACGATCGTGCGTGGAAGAACATCATCGTCGATCGGCGTCGGCGTCGCGACGTTTCAAGGTTCGTTCGATCGCTTGACTCATTTCCCCTCACCTTAGCGAACAACAGCTCACATGAGGCTAGCAAAGAAGTCCGCCAACCGAACAAAGGCGATCGGGTGATCGTAAATGAACGTTTCTTATGTATTGTTCCGTCTCGGAGCAGACTTTGGAATTGGAGCGGAGTTTGGAGAAAATAATCCCAAACAAAGCGAAGCAACGTGCGGAGGCTACCATTAGGGATGTTCAACTAACCGTAGGATCTTTGATATAGGCAAGTAGGGTAGCCCGGGAAAAATAAGTCACATAAGGAATTGATCCCTGTAGCTTTCTGAATATGAGCCAAATCTATAATAATTCATTATCTCACCCTAACAGTCATTGGTAACTGAGTGTGTATCAGTTTGTTTTTTTTTTCTTCAAGGCTCTTCTGTCTGTTACGTTGATGTACCTTGGAATCAGATAGGTATACCCCGAACTCAAATCGTGGATTTTAAATTTTTCTGCTATTTTAAAAAGGAAATATGTTATAGTTTCACTAAAATATATAAGAAATGGAAGGTAGGAATGGTTCATTGTGGAAAGGGTTTGTTGTGAAAAAAAAATCTCAAAATAGCGAAATTTATAGATCTCGGACGCTTGTATCTAAGAAACGGTTTTATACAGGATTATATTTTTTTCAGTAGACATGTTGTTAAAAGCTTTAGGGCTTCTACCTTATACATTAAATAGACGGAAATTCCACCGCATGATGGTGCTAGCTCCGAAAATATTCCCCTAAACTACTAGGCTAGATGTGGCAGTTAAGGATGCAAAAAGTAATCAGAATGAATCAGTGGCGTACCCAGAAAATTTGCTCAGTGGGTTTTTTTTTTTTCGAGTTGATACATAGTACTGTAAAAAAGCGTAACATCAATAAGTGAAGTAACACTGAATACCATAAAAAACTTATCAAACATATATGCATCACATGAGTTTCGTGAAGGATAGTAGATGGTTTTTACTTAAAATGGGATTGCCCGAGACGAGTTTAGTCATTTCTCTGTACTTATAATAAAATAATACTTAGGAAATTGTTTCCATTCAAGTGATCTTCAGAATGCAAAACACTTTGTGTATAAAAATTTTTGTAAACAAACATCTGTTTGAAAAATAATTGACTTGGAATGTATACTTTTTTTGGGGATTATGCATCTGAAAAGAATTTATGGCTGCAATATATTCAAAAAATTCAAAGGAGATTTCACGAAACATCAAGAAGATTGTAACCAGTGTCAATGTGATGTCTAGTTTTGATGAGATTTGACGCGTTCAGTTTCGTAGACAATGTGAAAACAAAAAGAAAACGTTTGTAGATGGATTTGAGTAAGATGTCCTGAAAGATCCCACGAACGAAGCCAACAGTGCTCCATCCGATAGAAGGACAAAAGTAGTGTCGCTAGTCACCACCAGGGCCGCGCTAAACCGCACGAATGAGCAGCCATGGTGGTGACGAAATGGGTGGCCATGCTGAGCGGATCATCGATGACGTAGATGGACATGAGTCAACGGCCAAAGGTTCGGGTCAACGTGCACCAGCAAGATACTTTATAAGTCTGGTGATCTTCAACGATAACAGTCGCGCTTTAGGGATGGTACACAAATTATGTCACGCTAAATTTCGACTTTTTTGACCAATTTTGAAAATAATTTCAATTGAGCAGAGCAATATACCGTTTTGACTCATATTACGAACACTTAAGGCCAACAGTGACTTCAAATGAATCTGATCCGCATAAATTGGCTGGTATTTGTATAAATTTTGATTCCATCGAAAAGTCTAACTGTTAGCTGTTGGGTGTACCGATAATAATGTTGATTTATTTAGTTTTAGTATTGTTTTTACAAAAAAGTATGCAACAACATTTTGATTCAAATGCCGAACACTGTGTTAATTCTGTCTCATATTCCGAACACCTTGATTCAAATTCCGAACAGCACGAATAAATCGTATTAAAATGAATAATTTCGCAAATAAATTTATCTGAACTTGATCTACTGGTCTCAAACTAGAGAATCATCACTACTCCCGCGGAATTAATTATACTAGAGACGTTAAAATTGAATTGCAATTGACTTCCATTTCCTTGTTATTTGGTGACATATTTCAGCGAAACATTTCAACCAAATCGCCATACAAAAAACGAGTGTTCGGAATATGAGTCTATTCGGAATTTGAGACAAAACGGTACTTAGCTAAGGAAATAAAACCATTTCAAGAATCAAAATCCGATCAATGTTTCCTCAGATATGAAAAATTGTAACATTTACTTTTGAAACAATTTATGATAAATTTATTTAATTTATGAATTCCTTATATGTATGGTTTGAACTTGTACATCAAACCCAATCAATTGTATGAAAACGGCACACAATTTGACTTAATGTTCTTTCCAAACTGTTTCCAAGTTTTGATCATCGAATCTCAAACGATGAGCTCTTCAGACATAATAAAACCATTTTAAATCTCATTCATCATATACGTTTTTATTTTAAGTAGAAAACAATTAAATCTCAATACCTTTTGAAAACCAACCGAAACGCAAAAATCTGAAATATGAGATATGGAAAATTATGATTTTTTCTTACATGTTCTTTTGCTCATGTTATTTTGAATCTATCCAACAAGTTACGAGTGCTAATAGCCGTCACTATGTCCAGGAGGTCGACAAAAATTTCTCATAAGACAAAATTCCTCATTGGTCTAATAATAGAACTCACCGTTTCCGGATGAACTATCTTCAGAAATGTCATGAATGAAAACAAAACTGGAGACGGCCTTACAGTTAAAGTCGAAATACGCGTATCCGTCAAAAGATACAAACTCTAGTGGAATTACAGTAGGACTCCGTTTTTGGCAACAAAGTCAAAATTTTTAGTTGCCAAAAACGTAACCGTGCTAAAATCGGAACCCATATTTTAAATTTTATTTTTCAACTATTGGTTTTTAAAACATCATAAGAATGTTATTGCATGATCCTTATGGAATCATATGGCATCGATTCTTTGGAACGGTTCACTTCGAAGCAGTATTCCGTAGGGTTTTACTATGCTATGAATCTATAGCCCCGAAATGTTAATTGTGGCAAACGTTTTGCACACTTTTTACGCCTAAAAATCTCCAATGAATTTTTGGAAGCTTTATGATCACTATTTGTATGAGCGGGCCCCGTAAAATCAATAATCACAAAAGTTACCTTTATTCTAGAGCTCTATATATTTTTTAAACTATGTAAGAATATGAAAAAAAAATGCATTACTGCCTTCTTATAAAACGTATTTAAAAATCAAAAGCGCTGAGTATTGCTTTATTTTTTATATGATGTACAGAAAAATCAGTTGAACTTTTAGACTTTCGAGGACAAATTTGACAAATTTCAGTAAATTTGAAAATGCTCCTCTGATCTATGTTTCTGATAAAGTAAACCATTTCATAATGAATGATTAACTGCAGTCAAGAAGGCAAACATAAACATGAGCTGATCCATAATTGCCGCTTGTAATTTTGTAGAATATCATGTTTACTTGAAATGAGTAATAACTGAGCTTGCTATGTTCTACATTTACCCCATGAGATCAACAGAAATTCACAGGATCCCGCTATGAAATTTCAAAAGCCTGATAAGAATCTTTATGTGCTCGTAACGAATCTAGAGGAAAACGTTAGGGCTCTGAACCATCTCGCAAGGAATCCGTAGGTCTCGCCTGTAATTCTCAGGATCCCTCTAAGGATTTTGCTAGGAATAATCATCTTTGGATTCCGCTGTGATATTGCTGAAAGTTCTCAAGCCTCCGATGAAAATTTTTAAAAGTTAATTATTATTAGGCTACCCCTTGCACATCTCTGGACACCTTTTCAAAATCCCCTAGATTTCCTCAGAAATACTCAAAATATCACTAGAAATCCACATTACCCCGCTGGACAAAACCCCCTATTATACATTATCAAGATTCCGCCAGAAACCCTCTTTGTCCGCTAAGAATCTGCAGATATCCTCAAGAATCTGTTAAAGTTTCTGAGAAGTCCCCCAAGAACCGAGAATCCCCAAAGGATTCTCATAGATCCAGATCGTGGGGAACATTTTGGCTATGTGTGTATCCTTGATTAAAAATCTTGTATAAAATTCTAGATCGTCTCTTACCATATCTTACGTCTTACAGAATCTCTAACAAGGAGAGAACGGAGCTCTAAATAGTGGACGCAGAAAGATCAATTTACAATATACATACAATATATCTATACGACAGACGAAAAGTTTAAACACTGTCAATCGCTTTTATCGCCCTCTTCAATGATATTATTGAGATAAAGCGTAGTTTCGACTGTGTTCGCATTTGTCATGGTGCCGGTAAAAAAAAATATATATAGAATATAGTAAAATATGCTCTATATATTTTATATATCTTCATGGATTATATATTGACACTTTTGCAATTCTCTAGAATAACGCAGTCTATCCAATGATGTTCCTTAAATGTTACGATATACGACATTTTGCTGTATTTATATCTATTACTACGGTGTGTTTTTAGATACGATATAAAACATTCAGTGCCATAATAAAAAAAAAAAACAGTGAGCCAAAAATTATGATTGTAACTATGTGTGAGTTATATAGTTTGTGTTCCTATTGTGGTGCTTGTGCCCAAACAAGCTGTTCCAAATATGAAGAAAAGTGTTTTTTAGTGTATCACCTACTGGCAGACTCAAGTGGGCTGGTCACTCAGTATGAATGCCTAAGAAAAGCGATTGGTCTCTAGTTGAGATACTAGTGGAGATTATTGTCCTCATGAAACGTTGCAAATACATGGCCAATGACCATCCCGAAGTAAATAAGCGCGTACGTGAGCCCTGAGTAGTTGGGGAGTTTTGAGGAAATATCGACAAAAAGGAAAAAAAGGAGCTCTGGAATGTAATCGGTGTGGAGTTGACCTGTTATTCAAATTACTAACGCAACAGATGCGAAAATATTTACAAAAATGTACACATTTTATTGGTGTTCAAAAATATTGCCAAAAACGGATCCATTTTGTTGCCAAAATCGGGGAGTGCCAAAAGTGGAACTCCACTGTAAGTTCTATAGTACTAAATACGGTTTTTCATCTACTAAACAGCTCGAAGATTTTTTATCATCAGAATTATTTTTTCATTACTAACTATTGAAGTGTTTGATTGTTCGTTAAGTGTCATGTTGTAGAGAATGTTATATTTAGGTTGAAAAAATAAATTGACCTTTATAAACCCGGTACTCAAGCTGTCAGAGCGTGGCTTACTAAATATTGGTCACACGAACAGTCACGACATTAGCATTCTAAGTCTAATGCTTCTACTGTGAAAACGCGACATGAAACGAAAGTATTATGGGAATAAGTTATGTTTTAAATAGTACAATGCGCTATTTTTCTGAACACCACTTGTCGTTTCATATCGTTTCATACCATACATTTGTTCCTAAATTTTTGGCCCCTACTCGTGGGTACGCCTCTGAAATGAAGAAAACCAACCAGCTCTGTATGACCAATTGGCCACCAGGTGACGATAGTGCACAAACGCCAAACTCGAGCAAATGGAATTTGAGCGGCATGGGTGAGCCGTTTGCCAACTTCCAAGTATTACAAATGAACGCTTTTTTGCTGTACGATGAAAATAATTCGATAATTCGAATGATACAACTGTTTGCAGTAGGGTGATGTGCTAGTATCCATCGTATTAAGCTTTGATCAGTGTGAACCTGCAATTTTCGCAGCATTACAGTGAATGATGCTGATACAAACCAATGCCAAACAATTCTTTTCCAAAATGGCTTTCGCATTGTACAATAAAATATTGATAAATCTTAATCGTTCTTTTGGAAATAATGCAATGAAATTGCATCTTGCCGTATTCTCAATTCGTCGTATCGTTTTTATTTCTATCGCAATCAGTTGTCAGATTCGTCTCACTGTAATATAGTGCGTGGTCAAAATACAACATATCAACGCTATAATTAAATGTTTGACTAGAATATATAGGAAGGAATCGTATTTTTACGTCAAGCATCGCGCACACATTGATGCACACAAACTTTTTTTTCTCAGTACCGTTTTGATTCATATTACGGGCAGCTTCAAATTCCGGACACTCTCGTTTGTATGGGAAACATTTCACACGAAATGTTTCAATTTTCGACGTCCAAAAATTCTCATTTTCGAGGCTCGTTTTATTAGGTTTTTTCCATAAATATCATTGCAAATTTATAATGCCCAACTACCTTAGACGTCTCTTAAGTGGTTGAACGATTTTAATTGATAATTTGACTGTTCCATTAATGATTATCATGAGCTGTCCGTAATTCGAATCAAAGCGTCCGGAATATGAAGCAAAAGTGAGGGAGCGTCCGGAATAAGAATCATGAAAAGGTCACACGTTTTGATTTATTTAAAATTATTCAAGTTGCGGACGCGTATTCTTTACCCACCATCCGAAAGTTAAGGGCTTCCGACGCTCGAGAACGCTAAAAAATCATAAAGAATGATTTATTTTGTATGGTCCAAGCTGGGTTATACTTCACTGAGGCCTTAAGTGTCCGTAATATGAATCAAAACGGTACGACGGATTGAACTTTGTTTACATTCTCAAATATACGCGGTCGTTGAGGAAATTTCATAAAATTTCGTGAATTATAGAAGTTTTACGGCGTGTGATTAGAATGAAATCCTTCAGTGAACAAGTACGAAGGTTTTCCACAGTGAAAATAGTCACACAGGGGGACGGGAAGAAACTTGTATCATTAACCCCTCAACCGGCAGCTTCATTTTTTACCGCAAAGTTCAAATTCAAATCGTTATGTCTTGTTTGTTTGTCAATATTTTTGCACATTTTTTTCATAAGGTCTCAAAAAACTCTACTAGTTCTAGGATCTGTGTCGATGTTGATCATTGGTCATCTGGTTTTGAAGATATTCCAAAATTCCTTGGGGGACCTACACGTAACTAGAACCCCTCGTCAATTTCTCAGGCTACATAATTTTAATCGTATTCGGATATTCACTCTACGAAACCGTCTTGAAGTGATGAGCATTTAGGTTTCTGGAACCACGCTGGCCAAATAAAGATCTTAAAAAGTTCAAAAAACATCATATCGTAATTTTAAGATATCTCCAAGAATACTGAACCAATTTGTATGAGTTTTTCAGAGTAGCTCTGTATTACCTGGCATTATATAGTCCACATTTTATTTTTTTGATGAATTGATCAACAACAAAATTGCCCCCAAAGACATTTTATATGGAAAATGTCGGTCCCCCAAGTAACATCTATCGATCTATTTTTAAAACCAGATCACCAACAATTAATATCGACACAGATTCCTAAACTAGAAGAGATGTTTGAGAACTTGCAAAAAAATGATGCAAAAATATTGAAAAACAAAAAAGTTATAACATTTTGAATATTTATTTTACGGTAAAAAATGAAGCTGCCGGTAGAGGGGTTAAGTGGTGTGACTGGTGTTAATCGTTAAGCATTTCTCTCAAATCGAGTTCGTCCATGCGATTGCGATGAAAAAGGGCAAAGTGGATAATTGAACTGAAGTTTTTTAGCGAAATACATTAGTTTTATTGCATTTTTGGTGTACAAGTGTACAAATCATGACAGTTTTCACAAAAATACACTTGGAAAAAGATTCTATGTTGCAGGTAAGTTGGAATATCCGCCGAAACCCTATCGAATATCGAGTAAGGAAGAGTTAAAAAGTTTTTGGCAAAATCATCTTACCATATTGCTATTTTATAATTTTCTATATGGGAATGCAGATTTTTTTTAATTGAAGGAATCCACTTTAAGCTGAATATTGCTCATAATTAATCAATGACCTTGCCTATCGATTTCATATCATAATATGGACTTGTTGCTCCTGTTTTACATTACCCCTTTCTCTTTACATCACACAAACACAGTTGGTTAGGTGTTAACCCTCCCCCCACTCCGTATCCCATTTATCAACCAACATTTATGTAGTAAATCTGCAATTGCTATTATGCTGTATGTTTTGTACGGAAACCATTTTTCTCACATTCTTTTCACCCCTTTTTCGACAACCTCTCTTGCCCCCAACTAGTAACCTCCTATCATGCTCTCGTGCCTCATTATACTATTACCCCGCGAACAGTTTTTCTTTTTTACTTTTTTTTGGGAAAAACGCCCCAGAGTACATAGCAACTCACACTGTCTGCACGTGGCCGTGAAAATTAAAAGTTGCCAAAATTTTCAATGAGATCCCGCTGCACAACTGCACCCCCTTGCCATGACGACGACGATGCTCCATCCAAATCGAAAAAAAAATCGTTCCATAAACCGGCTTTCGGATGATGGAAATGCAAGTCCCGAGTCGAGAATGTGAGCATACACTGCGTTGTGTATCGTGTGGAATAAATGTTTTCAAATCTACTCAGCTGAATATATTTTTTAATGAAAAAATTTGACATTGTAGAGAGAAGTGCAAACTTACTTGAACCCATTAGCAACAAATTTCTATTCCTTCTCTCAATTTCTCAATAAATTTTACCAGTGATTTTTCCAGTATTTTGACCAAAAATCCTTTCTAAAATTTTCCCGTTTATTTTCATAAGATTATTTTTTCCAATAAATAGTTTAGAACTTCTATCAGCTGTGCTTCTACTTTTTTTCAAGAGTTTTCTAAAATATTTTTTTCTATGATTGAACAGTAGGTCAACCAGCAGTTTATGAATGAAACTGGTCATTTTTTCTGAAAATCAGCATTCAAAACATTCATAATCATAAAGTTATAATTTTCACTATGATTCTTACTCTACCTCTACGTCAGAGTAATGTTGTTATTCCATAATGGAATATATCTTAAATTGATGCAAAGATCAATAAATGACTATTTCCTTGAATTTCTAGTGACATCATGGATTCGCCTGAATAGAAATCCTTAAGAAATTCTCGATTGCTTCGAAAATATTGGATGGCTAGGGACTAGGAAAATGTGAAAAGTACATTCGGAGGAAATTCTTGAGTAATTTTGAGAGGATTTTAGTATGTACAGCTATTTATGGGAATGTATCTGAAATAATGTTTAATCAAATACTTGTAAAAAACGGAATTGCTAAATCAATTCCGTTCAGCGGCTTATAGTATCACTTTTGAACATATGTGAAACATTCTTTCTACAATTTCATCTTGAAAACGTATGTACTACTCCATAAGTCATGGCAAGATATCTGCCAGAATACGTACAATGTATTACCGTATTTTCCAAAATTCCACCAAGTCCTCAAGGAACACTGTCCTGAAGTTGCACCAGAATGTGATCTCGGAATGCTGGGAAAAATATGGTACTAATGTCAACAAAAAATAAAAAGGAACTCCGATGGTTTGCACGAATTAGCGTTCAAATAAGTAACTATTTCAGGATTCTGTATTAATCTTCTATAGAAATTCCATCAAGAATTCCTCTAAGGATCTCTTTCCTGGAGAATTTCTTAGATGCAAATCTTCTGTCATCAATTCGAAAAACTTGCAACTATTTCAAGATTCTAAGAATTTCTCCCAGATCACTTTTTTCAGAGGTTTATCTTAATATCTTAAAGGATTTCTCTTTAAAACATCTTCAAAATACTCTCAGTGATTTCTTCAAGAGCTCTTCTTTGAATTTGTATAAGCATCAATTATCGAATTTCTGGCCTAAGCCTACTAGCGCCTTATAGTAGTCATTCATTTTTCAAGAATATCTGGTTAGTGCTCAGACAGACTGGACTAGATAATATTTTGGTGTTTTAAAGATTCGTTTAGGACTCCATCAATTCTGATTTTTCCGGTGTTATTTCCATACAGATGTTGCATCAAATAGCCAAATTTCATTACTGCAGCAAATAATGCAAATATGTTGATATATAGTATGCCTGGATTACGTTTTTCACACACTTAAATTAGAATGCCGAATCTCGGATAATTTTAACCGAGATCCGCACAGCCGAGAAGTCGGCAAATCAATTACCTGGGATCTCAGTAAGTAAAATCCGAATATCAGTAAATCGTGCTTCGTTGCTAAGCAGCCGGACAAATTGTTAGCTGAGTGTCGGTTAAAATCGGGAAACCGAGATTCGCACAGCCGAGCTCGTGAAAAAAAGTTAAGTGTGGCAGAAAACATTAAAAATCGCTTGATCCAGTCTGTCTGAACATCGATAATTCCATGCAGTAATATGTCGAAATCGAGAAGTAATATAGTGAAAAAACTTCTCAGATATTCCGTAGACGAAATCTTATACAAAATATTCACCATTATCACACTTGGAGGACCTGAAAATGAAACTTCGGTTCAAATTCCGGAACACCTCTTGGAAACTCCCGCACATGATTCTTTAAAATCTTTTGAGGAACTTTCTGATGACTTCTTAATAGAATTGAAGGACATATTGTTTTGTTTAATTACTCATTAAGATTGAACTCTTGAATTGAGTCCCTGCATAATTCCCTCAAGAGTTTCCAATATAATATATGTAGGATTTTTTAAAGTAATGCCAAGAGCTATTCTTAGATAAATCTGAGAAAGAATGACCAATGAAATCATCGCTGGTGTACTTTTTGGTGAAATTAAGGAAGGAGTACTATGAAAAATTTGGTATTTCAGAATACCTTCTTAGAATGCTTAGTTGAACTCTAAAAAAATCCCATAATGCCGTTTTGATTCTTATTACGGACACTTATGGCCTCAGTGAAGTATAACCGATTAAAAAGCATATACATTGAAACATAATGTACGATACTTGTACATTATCAGGCTTTCAAAACACTTACCTACCGAACGGTGGTCGAAGATTCGGATTCCACAGCTTTAATTACCTAAAATATATAGAAATTAATGATCTTTCCATGATTCTTATTCCGGACGCAACTTCACTTTTGCTTCAATTCACGGACACTATGTTTTGAATTCCGGACAGCTCAATAAAAGCATAACTATAATAGTTAAATTATAAATTAAACTCCCGCATTCATAAGAGAAACATCAAAACAAGTTGCGCATTTTAAATTTTTATGGATTGCTATTTAAAATTATTATTAAAATGCGCCCGAATATTGGGAACTTTAGAGCGGGCAATTTTAAAACATTTCAATTGAAACCTTTCCCATATAAAGTAGAGTGTCCGGAATTGGAAGCAGTCCGGAATTTTAATCAGAACGGTAATTCCAGCTGCATGTTATCGATAATTTTCAAGTTTCTTGGGATATGATTGCATTAGTCATTACTTTTAGTATCTTTTTCTGGGACTCCGCACACTTGTCGAGCAGAAACTTATTTTGAGATTCTCGACAAAATACTACTAAGAATTTCTTCAATATACTTCCTTTGTGGATATCTTTGGGAATAATTCTACAAATTCTTAATATATATTTTTTCTTTCTTAGACTCTTTCAGGATTAACACCAATAACTACTCCAAGAATCAAGAATTACTTTTAGATCACTAAAAGCTGTTTTCTTCATAGTTCTCATTAGCATTCCATTGAGCATAATTTAATCCAGGAATTTTTTTCATGAATTTCTTCTAAAATTACTTCAGAAACATTTTCAGCAAGAACACCAAGGATTTATCCAGGTTTTTTTTTTCTAAATAAATGGAATCCTAGAAGTAATGTCTTATGAAATTTTCTAATATCTTAAGTAATTAATTTTTGGTAGTGGTCTTAGAGATTTTCACACATAAATTATACAGTCAAACCTCCATGAGTCGATATCTCAAGGGACCATCAACTCATGGAAATATCGTATCATGGAACAGAAATACTATAGAAAGCTGTTTCAAGGGACCATCATAGTAACCATTAAATTTTGTTTCTAGTATGGTTCCATGAGTCGATATTGAGTCACGGAACATCGACTCATGGAGGTTTCACCGTTGTAGAACTCAAAAAAATGCATTGAGTAATACACTGAACTATTTTCTAACAAATCCTTGAAAGAATTTGTCATTTCAATTTTATAAGTAATTTTAAGAAAAAATATTCTAGGGGATTCACAAGATAAATTCGATGAGGAAATGTATTCAAGAAATTAAGGATAGACTTTGTTATAATTCCTGATAGAAATGATAAGCTAACACTTTAGATACTTCAAGTTATATTCTTGAATTTTCCAAATTTTTGAAATATCTACTTAAATTTTTGAGGGAATTAAAAAAAAATCTTTAAAGTAACTCCATGGAAAATTGCTATATGAATTTCTCTGAAAAATCCTTTTAAAATCCCAGGAAAATGCCTTGATAATTTTGATTTGAATGATTTTTAATGAGATATTTTCTTGGTAGGTATACCTGGAGAAATTCCTAGAACAATCCGAGAAGGGATGTCTGGAAAAATAGACAGGGAACATTACTAAATAAGTTCCAATTATCTGAAGAATTCTGCAAATTTCTTTGATGGAAAAGTACTGGAAAAATCCTTAGAATATTTGTCTAGGGAAATCTCTGCATAAGGTAATGCTTGAAGATGCTCTCAGTGGAACTCCTGGTTCGGTAAAAAATACTGTATTAATTCCAGAAGGAAATTGAAATAATGGTAGAATTACTAAACGAGTTTTTGGATGAGTTCTGAAAGGTTTCTATGAACAAAGTTTTTGATAAGTCACAGGTTGTATATCATCAAGGATTTCCAAAGAGAAATATAAGACGACAGATTTTTGTAGGGACCGTTTAAGGACTTTAGGGAGGCATCAAAGGTAAAATCCCGAAAGAGTTATCAGAATTATTTAAAAAAAAAAAACACTTTGAGGAATTTCTGAAGATATCCGAAGGAAAACAACTTGGGGAATTTTACAAGGAAAAAATCTTGGAATGATTTTTTGAAAAGTATAATCTCCAAACTGTACTTTTTGGTATTACTTTCGATCAAGCGCGAGAGGCAATGCATGAAAAAATAATTTATAGAAGAATAACCGAAAGTGGCATCTTAGGCTAACACCTACAAACTTTTCAGTAAGCTCTTTGCTAGAACAACTAAAACAATTGGAGGTGGTTTTAGATAACTTCAATGCGAAATGTTTGTAAAGGATTCTGACGAAGTCAAAGATTAACAACCGGAAATATTTTTAGAGACGCATCTTGATATTGCTGAGGAGTAGTGAAATTTGAGCTACTTTAAGGAATGATTTCTGAAAAAAATACAGGATTGGTTATTCAAGAAATTTCTTCAAGAACTTAAAAAATGTGTATAATGGAAAAACGAAGGGTCCTCTCTAACGCATATTTGATGTTAATGTTATCTGATTCCTTGACGAATTCCTAGATGCTACGCAAAAATGTGTTTAGTTTAATAACAGATTTTTGGCTGATTTCTTCCAAGATCAATTGCGGACTATTAGATCTTTGCCTAGAAGTCTGAGTTTTAGCTTTAATTATTTTATCATAACGTCATCTCATTTTTAAATTTCATGCAACATATTTACCTCTGTATCAAACTAGATGATTTTGACTTTTTTCTGCCGGCCTGGGGAAGAAGGGGCAATGCCCCTTCCCAGTACCCCACTGGCTACGCCCATGGCACTTACCAAGTCAATGACAAAGTTAATGTTGTGTCCACTCAACGTTGATCAACAGAAAAACTGCCAGAATATTATGCTTCTTAATGTCAGGTTATGAAGGTATTAATCCTTACCTAAAACATTTGTTATCCCTACTCTAATCCAAATCGCGAGTATAATAATAAATCTTCGAGTTGTTTTGTGGAATAACTATAGGTAAATGAAAAACCGAATTAAGTACTATACCATTTAATTCCAATAGAGTTTGTATCCTTTGACAGATACGCGTATTTCGACCTCAACTGTAAGGCCGTCAGTTGAGGTCAAAATACACTATTTGAATTAAATGGTACAGTACTAAATTCGTTTCATTTACAAATCGCCCAGATAGCCGTAGCGGTAAACGCGCAGCTATTCAGCATGACCATGCTGAGGGTCGTGGGTTCAAATCCCGCTGGTCGAGGATCTTTTCGTAAAGGAAATTTTCTCGATTCCCAGGGGATAGAGTATCTTCGTACCTGCCACACGATATACACATGCAAAAATGATTAATAGGCAAAGAAAGCTCTCAGTTAATAACTGTGGAACAGCTCATAAGAACACTAATCTGAGAAACAGGCTTTGTCCCAGTTGGGACGTAATGCCAGAAAATTAATTAATTATCTACAAATCGCGAATTAAACGGATCCTATTTATTGGCAACACATATTTCTCTATCTATTTAATTTCTAATTTTATATAAAAAAAAGAGTAAAAATATGCGTGTTTCATTATTGTTTTTATGATTCAAATCAAAGATGCTATTGTGAAATTGCTTTTGGATGTTTAGTAAATAAATATTATGTGCTTTTTGTCATCTTTGATAAACTTCAAAAATTAGGTTCAATTTATTACGTGTTTTTACCATGTTTGTCCATTGTTTTAGAAGGCGGCTAACACTGACAGTTCGTGTCAGCACAATATAGGCTCACCTTGACGTACAACCAGTGGTCAATAGCTCACTTGTGGTGCTCGTATCGCTTTTGGTCGAGTTTGACGTTTGCGCACTACCACCATGTAGTTCCCAGTCGGCCAAACACAGCATTTTTAGCATAAGACTTTAATGTTTGCTTGACTATGTACTCTCCCTTACTCGATATTTTGTATCTCGATATCAAGTTAGAGAACAATAGTAAAAGTAAAAGTTGATTGTCATGGCTACCTCGATGGCCTCTTGGATCGCATTTGCACTGGTTAAGTTTTGTATAACTCGATACTTACCTGCGACCTACCTCCATGCTCCCTTTAATATCGAGTTATGGAGAGTTGACTGTAGTTGTTTCGTCTGTTTCTTGTGTTTATATTCTCGGTACAAATGATTTCAAATTGGAATACGAAACATTATGTTATAGTCAAATTTGATTCCCATTTTGTTTTCCCGCCTCCGATCGGGATTGGTCACATCCCCACGTTGAGCAGCACCATCGGCGAACACGGCAGTTCGTCGTCAGTGCAGTGCATCATCGGAGTGAGGAAAAAAAAAAACACCGGAGCCCAGATCCGCCGGGCAAAATGAGCAAAACAATTGCGAAAACATATGTTTGCGCGAAACGACGATGACGTTGTTTTCGTCCTGATGTGCAGCATAAGCCGATTTTGTGGACGCGGAGAGAGGTAAGAGGCGAGAGTGCGCGAAAATTCGGTTAATAATAATCACGGCTGGTTGCATTGCAGTCACCTTCACTATTAATCGAAAGGTGGAAAAAGGAGGGGTCGGGAAGCGGAGTGAAGAAAAAAAAAAGATAGAAAATTGGTAGCCAAAAAACAAAAATAATTGTAGGTTAATGTTGAGTACGTTAACCCAGATTCGGCGGGTTTGTTTTATTTTTTGGCGGCGCCGATTGCAGTCTGCTCTTTTTTCCCCGGTGGGGGTATTCTGATGTGAAATTATGGTCATTAAATTTTTCATTGAACGAGAGGGAATTCGCGCTTGAAGGAAGCACTTTTAAAGGAGCTTTCTGATCTATAACTTGATTGCGGTGCTTTTTTAATATGTGCATTTTCATAGTTTATAGAATTAGAATTTTTATTCATATAACCCCTATATCTGTAGCCATAAACGCGCAGCTATTCAGCAAGACAAAGCTGATCCACTTGATCCGGTTAAAAAACGTGAGCAGAGGTCCATTTCAACGCACTAGCGATCCTGCTATGAAAATTATAAGGTAGGATCTGCAAAAAGAAATTTAAAACGTTTTTCTCAATTGAGAAACAAACATTATGAAAATAAAATTTCTCAAACCTGATTCTAAGTCCATTTAGAAATTATCTAAAATTAAAAAAAAATTATCAAGCCGTATCCGGCATTGAAAGAAGAAAACAAATTATTACTAACCAATTGCTAAAAAAAACTCAAAAACTTGCTAAGCAGTTTGAAAGCGCGCACAATTTTAATTCAGGACTCACTAGCCCAATTGAAAGTCAAGTTACTCAGTATTTCGAAAGAATACTCAAGCAAATGAAAATTTTAGATAATTCCTGGGGGACTGATTTGGAAGAAGTGAGTATGTACTATTATTAAAAAAAATCTAAAATATGATGGATGCCGATGATGGATTTTTTACATTCTTATCAAGGATCTTCCAAAGAGTAGCTTATCATTCATAGTTGATACATTGAACAAATGGTTCCAGTTGGCATATTTTCCTGACAAGTAGAAGAATGTTAAGGTTGTATCAATTTTAAAACCAGACTAAAATCCTGCAGAAGCTTCTAGTTATTGTCCAATCAGTTTGCTTTCCTCTATAAGTAAACTGTTTGATAAGGTCATTTTTAACAGGATGATGGTCCACATTAACGAAAATTCAATTTTTGCCAACGCACAGTTCGGATTCCGCCATGGACATTTGACCACTCATCAATAAATCCGAGTAACGAGCAGTGTTGTGAAAAACGAAATTTCTAATAACTTACGCCTGAAATTTTCATGCGTGAGTTGTCAATCATGCAACTCAGCAGTCAAAAAATTATGGATGAGTTGGTTCACCTTTTTGACTCATTATCTCGTATTTCCGCAGTTTACTCACGCACGGCAATAATTTATTTTTAGTCTGGTAAAATTGAAGTAATCCTTTCTAACGTAAACAACAAAATTCGGGTTTCACGAGTTTTTGACAGGTTTTGCGACTGAATCATTTGTTACGGTTTGAGTTGATTGAGTGATTTTGCATCGAAATCTCAAGCGTGAAATTTACGAAGCAGATCTCTAATGAGTTTGCTCTCACGGGAGAGCATATTGATTGAGATTTGAGTGTCAACACTGGTAACGAGTTTGACTCTTTCCAACAAATCTGAATAGTACTGGTCTTGCTCTTCTAGACATAGAAAAAGCATTCGACAGTGTTCTGCGTAAAGGCTTAGTTGTAAAATTAAAAAAAAAAAACATTTATTTTCCAACATTGTGAGAATTAAAAGTTATTTATCAAATCGTACTCTTCAGGTTAATTATCAGAACTCCAAGTCTAAAAAACTTCTTATAAGAGCTGGTATTCCTCAAGGCAGCATCTTGGGACCAATATTATTGCTGTGTGCATTTGAAATGCAAATATCAAATGCGGGAACACCAAATGCGGTAAGATTTTTAACAAGAAAGGCGATGCCAAAGATTGGTTTTCTTTGCTAGGTTGGTGGTGATATGGATCATGGTTGCTTAGTATCCTTTGGTTTCTTTGTGTTACCGCGTTTGAAGCGCAGTTAGGCTGGATTTGCACGTCAAATGCGAACAGCAATACATTATATTTTCACATCTGACTTACGCTGCCCATAACTGCATATTTGTAACATTCGACAAAAGTAGGCATTGAGTAAATGGAATACCAAGTTTGCATTTTATGGCAGTATGGGAGAAAACTAATATTTCTAAAATTACCAGGAACTCAAAAGCAGTGCTGGGAATGGTGATAGTAGTAGGCTTGAATTTCGCGAAAATCACGTGGCTCTCTCACTACAGTAGTTCAAAATCGTGAATCTCATCAAGTAGCCTATATTGGGTACATGAATTTCTCTAAATCAGTAGTGTCATTGAAGGCTCTAAATGCGGGAAATGCAGCGGGAAATAGAACATTTTTCTACAGTAATTTTGGGTTGCCCTTAGCAACGGATGTTTGGCAATTTTCAAGGCTTTTTGCCTACAGCAGCGATGGGCGTGAGTTTCACTGGATTCGCTGACTGTGATTGGCTTTGTTTGACTACTGTAGAGTGAATTTCAGATTTTTTCCCAACCCTGCTCAAAAGTGCTTATTTGAGGCTGATATTTTGTACAACTCATATCGCATGCAAGATGAATAGTCAGAAAATAATTATAATTGAAATTTCATTGCTATTACATTATGGTTGGACATCGTCCTGTAGATGGGCAACATCGAGCCCGAAACCGGTCGACGGAAAAGGTAAATTTTAATTCCTTTTTATGTTTGTAAGAACAATAAGTGTTGTGTCCAGTCTCGCGTCGTGTATTGTAAATGTACATTACGAGACTCATTTATAATCTCAATGTGACTGTTATGCGGTTATAATTTCCAATGTGACAAAATAACCTGTTTTTTTTTCGAATTTTCTCTAACAATCTCACAGATTTCAGTCGATTGATCGAAAGTATTTATCATTTGATGACTCTCCATGCTATTAACTCCAATTTGTCAAAAATGTCGAATGTGACTGTTATGCAGTTATAGGCAGTGAGTTACCTCAGGGATGTCAAAAATCCTTGTTTACGTATGACACAGGCCTCTCCGCCAAAGGACAAAGTCTGCGTATCATCTGTAGTCGATTGAAAAAAGTTTGAATATATTTTCTTCATACTTACCAAACAGAAGATTTCTCCTAATCCTTCTAAAACTCAATTAATAATATTCCCACATAGACCAAAAGCTCTTTACTTGAAACCTTCAAGTCACGATGAGAGGGGTTCCAATAGATTGGTCAGATGAAATTAAGTATCTAGGGCTCATGCTGGATAATAAGTTAACTTTCAAAAATCACATTGTGGGCATTCAAGCCAAATGTAATAAATATATAAAATGTCTTTATCCACTTATTAATAGAAGATCAAAAACTTTGTCTTAAGAACAAGCTTCTGGAACTAATTTTTGGACCAGCCATGTTGTATGCTGTACTAATGTGGTATAGATGTTGTAATACCAGAAACTTCTGCAGAGGATTCAAAATAAAATTTTGAAAATGATTCTGAAGGTCCCTCCTTGATATAAAACTAATGAGTTACATATAATATCCAATGTTGAAACATTGGAACAAATGTCGAATGAAATTATCAATAATTTAAGACAAAAATCGCTTCAATCTTCAATTACCTTGATAAATGCGATGGTTAAGTTATTTTATAGCGTTTTTTCTCTTATAAACAGGTGAAATCAACTCACCTGTTAAAGTTCTGAATTTGTTTTTTTTCCAAATTATGATGATAGTGTTTTCTTACACAGTACACCTAGATATAAGAAATGCTTGTTATGTTTGGTATGATACTAATAAAAAAAATTATCATAGTTTCTTGCTCATTTTGATGGTGAAATCTACCACTGCATGCATGCCAGAAAAAACCACATTTCCTACAATCCATAAGGAATGTTTATCGTGTCATTTATCTTTTTTTCGTTGGCGACACAGAGCACCAACCAAAGTAGAATAAATAATGCATATGATTGCTCGCTCGCACGATCTGGGGTCGGTAGCTATACATTTGCGTGTGCCTGGAATTAGCTACCCGGAGATTGTAAGTGAAGGCATTATCTATTATTCTACACACATACGGAAATCAATTCAGATTGAAGAAATATTGTGCTTGATTTTTAAAAAACAAAAGTTTACCAAGCTAGTATGCTGAAAACGCTGCTACGAGTAACAATTACACCGAGTCCATCGTATTCTTATGAAATTTCGAAGTACAATCATTTTGCGCTAGTCTATCTGACACCCTTGGTAGTTTCATTTATTGAAGACTGTTACAATACTGATTCACTGGCTAAATCTGAATTCTACTTTATGAACAAAAAAAGAAAGAAAAGGCATTATTCTACACTTAATAAAATCATACCAAAGATAAAGTGAATGAGAATATTGACCACGATCTGCATTTAGAATTAAAAATTCACATAACAAGGATATTATTAAAAATTGGCTATGCTAGTGAAATTTCCGTGTATCGCACCTGACATGCAAAGACATCCATTAGGCAATTATTCCGTACTCGGCTCGGCAAGGAAAAACGTCACCTACATATGATGGGCAACCTCGCATGGTAGATCAATCAACGGAAAAGACAAGATATCGCGACATACAGTGACGGACAAAGCTTTTAGAGCATCATTCAGGAAAATTTCATATTTATTGAATTTCTGTGTCTTCAGTATATTGCCATTGTGAATTTGCATTCAAAGTTAACACGACTAACACATTTGCAGAATATAACATAGGCGAAAATAATTCGCAACACTTATAAATACCTTCATGAGTTGATGTTCCATGACTCGATATCTCATGGAACCAGTTTTGACTCTACAGAAAAACTCAAAAGTATGGGCGATAAGAATGTAATAGTGTTCATTGTAAAAACCATGTTCTACCAAAACCTGTATGAAATATAATGCCATCTATGATTTATTGGTCTCGCATTATTTGGCCGGATGCCGTTAGGCCAAAAAATGGCACAAATGGGAAACCATAGATACCATGTCAAAAACAAGATGTGAGGCTTATATCTCGTCTAGGATGACATGAGTAGGGTAGGTATGTTAATTATGGGTGCAATATGTCTACAGCAGATTTTATCCCGTTTTCAAAACGTAACCATGATTTGTTGATGTTAATTACTAATTACTATACTAAGCCTTGCATTACAAAGGAGTTGAACAGTTTTAGTATTGAATTGTTTTGAAGCTTCTAAAAATAAGTTTTCATTTTTTTTTTATTTCTTTATTACAGTCATCTCTCCCTTACTCGATATTCTGTATCTCGATATTTCCCCTAACTCGATGGAATGCACGGTCCCTTCAATTTAGCATGCTTTGATACCTCTGTAAGTCGATACCTTTCTAACTCGATGTTCTCTAACTCGATGCTATCTGTTCTAGTTTCCCAAGTGAATTTACCTCTCTAACTCGATATTTTCATGAAAAGTTCCAAATATCCTCCAAATGTTAAACAAATTCAAGAATTTGAATATTATGACTAAATTGAAAATTGAGGTTTACTGCCTATTCCTGGGTGATAACATTTTCAATTTTTGCCGACCGGTAGAAAAGTTTCACATAGGTAAATGTGGAAAAACTTTAATATATGTCACATTTAAACTACTATTTTGAATGTTTTTTGTCAAAACAATTAAATGTTTAAAATTTGAAAAATATGTGTTTTGTATCTCGATACCTCCCTAACTCGATGGTCCCTTCAATATCGAGTAAGAGAGAGTTAACTGAAGTGTAATTCCAAACATTACATTCATTTCTTAAATCTAGGTGTTCTGTGTTATTAGACAACACTATCATCCTAATTTGGTAAAATAAATCTAAGATTTTATTAACATTTTGTTAACAACATATTACATTTAATTTGCCGTAGCAGTTCAGATTTTTTACAGGTGACTTGATTTCACCTGCTTATAAAAGAAAAAAAAATTTGAATATACTTAACCTAACTTAATTTAAACATATAACGCATTAATCATGGCAATTGAAGATTGTAACGATGTTTGCCTGAAATTTATAATTATTTTATTTGACATTTGTTCCAATGTTTCAAAAATGGATATTCTATGTTACTCATAGGTACTATACTAGGGAGGAAGCTTCAAAATCATTTTCAAAATTTTATTTTGAATTCTCTGCATAGCTTTCTTCCTGGTATTATAATAGCAAGTTCATATTGGTACAACATACAACATGGCTGGCCTGAACATTTGTTTGAATATCAAAAGCTGGTTCTTAGACAAAGTTTTGATTTTCTATTAATAAGGGGATAGAGATATTTTACATATTTATTACATTTCTTATCTAGCATGAGTCCTAGATATTTAACTTCATGTGACCAATTTATTGGAACCCCTCTCATCGTGACAACATGTCTACTTGAAGGTTTCAAATAAAGAGCTTTAAATTTATGTGGGAATATTATTAGTTGAGTTTTGGAAGCATTAGGAGAAACCTTAGATTTCTTGCTTCGTGAAGCCCAAGCAGGACAGTTCGGTTTTGCGTCGTCCGATTGATTTTGCTGACGGATTCGCGCGTATATTCGTTGCCGGAGATTTTTTTCCCCTGTTTTGGAGCGTCTTGCTGGGTAGTGTTACGCGCGAAGTGCAGGAAAAAAAAAGTGGCGTGTCTCGCGGATCGGTTCAGTAGTGTGTGATCCTTTGACTGCGACACTTGCTCCTGCGGGGCGGATGATGCGGTCAGGATCGAACGTGTTACGCGTGGAGTTTAGTGAAAAAGTGTATAGTATTTTACGGAAACCCCAGTGCGGCGACGGAGAAAAACTGCTTCACATCCTGGTAAAATCGTTCTTTATTATTGTTTACTTTACTCACTTATTACCAATTCAAACTAAATACGTGCCAGGGTCGAAAATATAATTTTCGATTCGGGAAGTGTAAAAACATTGCATATATCCATTTGATATCTGGATGTTTTTATGCGGGGCTTACTGTAAATGAAAATGACCTCAGAATGTGTGTGTATTTACTGCCATTCTTGAAATGGGTCGTTGGAATTTCAGTAGAGCTATCACCTTTCATCTCATGGGCTAAAATTGTCTGCAGATATAAAGATATCGAAGGGTATCGTTAAATACATGCATACAATTTTCTTCCATAAAAGCACTGCCGGCCAGTGGGAGGTGGATTGTATCACACATACATACATACAAATCGGCTTTCACTACTATTATTCTGAACACAACTGTATGTACATCACATTTTCAATACTTTTGTGTAAAATAGTAAGCTCCGCATAATTAAATTGAGTAGTTAACAGATCATTTTTTTTAAATTGTATTGTTCTTTTTTTGTAATTTTTTTTGAATTTCATTTGTTTTAATATATAAATAAGGTGTTGTTAACATTTCATCAAAATTAATTTATAGGTGGCTCAGATCTGAACCTGTAGAGTTGGACATTTTGTGTCGAACGTCGAAAGAGTTTTAAATGGAAAGGGGTGTGAAAGCCCAAGCAGGACAGTTCGGTTTTGCGTCGTCCGATAGATTTGGCTCACGGTTTCGCGCATGTGTTCGTCGCCGGAGATTTTTTTTTCCTGTTTTGGAGCGTCTTGCTGGGTAGTGCTTCGTAAAGCCCAAGCAGGACAGTTCGGTTTTGCGTCGTCAGATAGATTTTGCTCACGGTTTCGCGCGTGTTTTTGCCGCCGGAGATTTTTTTTTTTACGCGTATCGTTATTTTATACAATCCGATGACCCTGGAGGGATCGGTTTTGCTTTTTAATGGTTATTGAGCAAAAATATTACTGCACAATCGACAAGCATTTCGCGAAATACTATTTATACTATAAATAAGCTATTGTTTTCTCTTTTGATTGCGGGCATTCAAAAGATTAATTTGAAAACGCTTAAAAAACAAATATTTATGACTACCGAAAAGCTAAACATTACATATAATTTGCAATTGGATTAGATGGACAAATTGATGTGAAGATTTGCGAAAAAGTTACACGTCTTCTCAGTGAGAATCGAACTCACGACTCCCCGATCTCTAGTTGGGGCGCGTTAACCACTACGCCATGAGAGGACTCATGAACGCAGAAGTTAACCAGAATTCGATTTCAGCTCAATAATCACGTGGTCCTCTTTCGCAAAGTGCACCTCTTTCGGAAGAATTAGATGCCCATCCAAACACAACGCTTTCTATATATATCCAATGCCTAGCCGGAGAGCGCATTGTTTTTTAGATATAGGAATAGCACACTACACTAGCCAGCAACTGCGTTGGCTGAGGTTTCTATTGTGTGGGCTTCCAATGGGTCGCGACGTTCTCAAACGACCGGTTACGGAACATGAGTCCGTTGCTCGATAAATACTTGTTTTAATTATGAATCGTGGTTTACGGCCAACCAGTCGTTCCCTCGAATATCATTTACCCAAACGCCAGTTATCCGATTGACACTTTTCCCCGCATTCCATTCTGCCGAATGACCCGAATTTTGTATGGATCGTGGTATTGGGATAGAACACCCCCTTCTACACCCCCACTTTAACGATCACGTGGTTTATGGACGGACCCAAAATAGATGCAGTTCAAAATGGATAAGAAACAAACTTCAGAGACAGAGTGATGAACTTGAAAGTACGATAAAGAAAACAAGATAAATGCTGAGTTCGGAAAAACTTTAAAGAACCGCTGATCAAAAAAAAAGGGTACATATCATATGAACCGTTCATCACCCTAAAGTATACAACAAGTTATGATAATTATAATAGCCAACACATTTTCGAGGAAATAAGCCACTTGAGAAAATGGGGTATTCAGGAAATCGGCATTTGCGGAACTGGTGTTCGGGGAGACGACATTCGGGATATCGATATTCGGGAGAAAGTAGCACAACCTCAATAAACTTCCCATTGAAAAGC